>NW_024070190.1:41254334-41656145 GCF_014754425.2 Oryx dammah | reverse complement strand
GGGTGGTGGTGCGGGGCCGGGGGAGGTGGGGGGGGTGGTGGTCTCATTTGGGAAACAGCTCTATGATTAGTCCAGAGGAAGGGAAAATAAGCAACAGGAGATTTGACTGGGAAAGCTCTCTGAAGAATAAGGAACACTGTGTATTTTTCTCTCTTTTTTTAATGTAAAATACCTCTTTAAGGATAGAATTTGGGGCCTTGAAATTCTACTTAGTTGGTATGAACTGTGGGGAATTTGAGACAAATAGCTTTTGTAATTGGAATGCACACTGTGTTGTAATAATGTGTAAAGAGAAACAAAAACTTTCCTTAATGTAATGAGTTTCCATTATCTGCTTGATCTAAGGGTTGCAAGTTTACATTGTGAGGATTTATATTGGGGAGATTGGGGGTGTCCTTTGCTGTGTGCATTCCTGTCCCAACAACTTTCTCTTCAACCTCTTACTTTCTCTGTCTTCAACATCAAAATATTTGTTGTCTGCACTTTTATTTCTACACAGTGGTTTTCTTATCTCCCTTTCTCTTGGCCACACTGAAACCACTTCCAATACCACATTGTTGATGGAAGTTCACACACTTATTAGGTTTTTCCTTCTGTAGAGCCCTTCTAGCTCCTCATTGTTCTTAGCAGAGAAAGAAGATGAACTCTGAGATTACTTAAGACCCCCTCCCTCTTTTTTTTCTAGTTGAAGTAAGGAAAGAATAGACTGATCTCACCTTTCCGTGGATAAAGTAAAACTCCAATATGTTATTTTTCTGACTGAATTATTTTGCCATGTTAAACTATCAATAATAACAAAATAATTTGGTTGACTCTTAAGGGATTCTACCATATAAAAGCTAATTGTAGAACACTTTTTGTTCAGTGTTTAGTTAGAATAAGTTCCCTTTAATCCCAGTTTGTCACTTCCTGCCTCTCTGAATAGTTAAAAAAAAAAAAAAAAGAATGTTCTCACAAATGTGTTTCTGCCAACAAATTAATACTCCACAAAGAGAAACTCTGCCCCAAATGGCAGCTTCCAATAACTGCTCTGACTCAATCATCAAATCACAACTCTTTCATTTTTCTAATCCCCTTGCCCTTCAAGGACAATATTTGCGGATGTCATGTTTGCTTTTTTTTAAAAAAAAAAAAAAAAAAAACTAAGATCATACATGATGACTAAACTGCAGATCTAGATAGTGTGGAAAGTAATAATCTTAAAAAAACACTTCTGAGATGTGCGAGTACATTCGTCCCTTTCCCCCTTCTTTGTCCTTTTCAAAGAAAGAAAGTTCAAAATGAAACCAATTCAAATTGTGACTTTACTCAGTGAAATATTTTACCTTCTTTCAGTTTCATACTGAAGTTTATAGAAAAAGGAGGAAAAAAATAACTATGTTAAAATAGAAGGGTTAAGGAATGTATTATTCATAAGCATAATGAACACGGGAACCTGTTTTTCCAGAAGAATCGGGTTGATTAAATCGTTCACTATACAAGCCTCTAGTTATTTATTTTTGTCTTTAGAATTACAGTACTTAGCGTTTGTAATAAAGTGGACCTGATACCCATATTTGGTATGGCAGTTGGAACTAGTCATATGAAGAATTATTTCATTTTATGAAACTTTAAGCAACTAAGGAATATAAACACTATCAGTTAAACATAGCATACTTGGATTTTTTTTTTATTCCTTGGGCTAAAGTTTGAAAAAAAAATCAAATTATTTTATATAACACTGCTTCTTACAGAGTTCCTTTAAGTGAAGTATGAAAGCTGCAGTGTAAGCTTTATTGGCCTATAAATATGTCATTATAGTTGGACTACATTTATATGCTTTGGATTGTTGTTTAAGCCAAGAAAATATGTCTCTACAGGTTGACTTTTTATTGAAACCCTTTGAGGCATACAACAGAATGTATTTTAGGCCAAGGTTATTAAAGCAGCATTTTCTTTTTTTTTTGCAGCAGACTCATTGTCAATTATGTTGCCACAAATTGTCTGTGAATGGGCAGCTATGAATGGTTTCATCTCCAAATGTGTCTCTAGAAAAAGAAAGAAAAGATAGGGGAATCTGAGCTAAAATTGAGAAAAGAGACCAAAAGATGAGGGTGTGGGTATGGCTGAATTTAATGACGGTTCCTTCAGTTCAATTTCTTTTTCTAAAGTCCCATCAAATTGAGAAAGAGTACCTTCCCCTGTCTCTGCTGCTGTTGGGACTTTTACTGGACCTCAGGGAATAGACAGCATGGTGGTAGTAAGGGAGCCACGGTTTGGGGGTCAGGAGAATCTTAGCTTTTCCTGCTCTGGAGATGTCACTCAGGGCACAAGTCACTGTGTGTTTACACCTTCAGGTCCCTCATGTGTGAAATGGGTAATAGTGTGTGCTTTGTTTTTTGAGAAGATAGACTGAGAAAAAAGTATCTATGGAAGCACTTAGTGAAGCTGAAGTCTGAGATGGTTTTGTCATCAAATTATTATTATGAGAAGGAGGTTCTATATCAAAGGGAGATAGGTGGTATAATATTAAATTTGTCTCTTAAGAACATCCCTAATCTCATGTTCTGGGGACGTGGGACAGGGTTTACGCTCTCACTATCTGCCTCGATAGAAGACTGTTATTAAAATCCTTTAGGGTCTTGCTTTTACTTATATATATTTTATATATACTCACACACTTTGTATATATTATATATACATATATATGGAGAAAGGATACAAATATATATGTTTATGTAAAAACATGTATTTATATTAACACTTTTCCTCTTAAATTCTGTCTAAATAAGCTGGGCCACAGTGGCCAGTGATGTGTGGTGTCTTCTCTAGTACTTTTCGTTAGAAATTGACTGTAGTCTTTGCTTGGAATTTCTGGAGGCTTTTTATTTCAAACGGTTGTTTCAACTTAACTGTGAGTTTGATATGTCAAGCTGCTTCCCAGGATGTGGCTATGGGAAGGATTCTTGCCTTGTGTTCCAGAAAACAGTATAAATGTCTCTAATAAGAAGCATGCTAAGGTGCTGACAGTTTGTCATAGTAAGTATTTTTTACCGGAGACATCTAATGAACTTCTTAGGATTGAAGACATGATTCTTACTAAGACAATCCTTTTCTTTTATCCTTACTTCCTTCCTAGATGTAAATTTTGTTTGTATGTTAAACAGTCTTCTGAGGGCATTTGTTGTTTATATTTTAACGTCCATGGCTGAGCTACCAGGCTATTTTTTTTCTTAAGATAGAAACTTGGGAAATTTCTTGGATGATATATTGTTGAATTATGCTGTTGGTGGATATCATGAGGAATCCCTACAGAAGGGCCTCTTCACTGAAACAAATTAGCCTTTACAGTGTCCTTGAGTTCAAAATAGAAATCGATTACACTTGAAGCTTATCAAAAATTTGTAAAGATAATTTCCAAAGGATTTTGTCACAGGCTCCGCCAACAATATTGTTGTGTGAACCATACATTCTTTAAACAATCTAATTCTAGGACAACAAACACAGGAGAGGCATGCTGTCCACGTGCCAACATGGCTCTTTCTTCAAAAGGTTGCTTCATTTCATTGTCAAATGACAGCCCAAAGAACCTCTGATGGGAGCAAGTTCACACTTCCAAGAGTCTGTCCCCAAGACATTCAGAGCTTTAGAACAATGTAGTGACAAGCTCTTTTCTAAGGGCCTGGGAACACAGATGGGAGTTTCTTCCATTCCTTTCAAAGTTAAAATTCAGCTTCGTCATATAATCAAAGAGTTGAACACTGTCCTGAAATAATGCTAAAATGAACATATAAAAAGTGTCTTGAATAAATAACAATGATGTATGTTATCTGCACTCAGCCATCTTGGCCAGATCTGCTGGAAGAGAAGTCTGTGAAATCTGTGTGTGAGCCAGTCGACAGCTGGTCCTTGATATTGCTGTCTAGATATTCATACTGCCATCCCTCCTGAAGGCTCATTTCAAGTTAAGACCCTTCCGTTTGGAATTTTTATTGACTTTCAGATCTTCTGGTGTTACCTAGAGTGATGAATGCTTTCTAGAACACCAGATTCATATCTTTTGATAATGGATTTAAGGTGGATAGTCAACTGAAGAGAAGTTTATAGAATTTAAGACTTTGTTCTAAACTTTAGGGTTTGAGATGTTGGGGCAGAAGTAGAAAGTGAAATTGGGACTTCAGTGCTATTTTTAGTATTCAGGTTACCAGCATTCACCTCTTGGATACAATAGTTGAACAAAGTAAGAAACTCATGCTTTTTAGGAGCTCTTCATAATATTGTCAGACTGGCCATTGGTACACTTGATATTTCTTCCCCCTTTCCTTGATATCATCCTTAGTCCTCTCTCTAGCCAAATAATCCCCCCCACCTTTTTTTTTTCAAATTTTCACCAGGATATGGTTTCAGAATCCTTCCCTATCCTAATCACTCACCAGGACATACTCTGGTTGTTCTTTCATACCATCTTACCCATTTACGTTTTGCAAGCTCATCTCTGCTAAGAACCCTAGGCTTCCGTGGAAGAAAGCCATGGCACGTCCATCAGGCTTGGCACCCTTTGGATAGGACTGACACAGACAAAACTATTAGAATATCTTCCCTAAAGCTGTATGGCCTTGACTTTTTACTCCTCAGGGCAAAAAGGAGGGAAAAAGATGTTATTGATCCCCTATACCTCCTGAAGTTTAGTTATCTTAAAAAAAAAAATCAGTAGTGTTAAATGTGGACTATTATCTAATGAGCACCATCATCAGCTAATTCGGCAGAAGGTTTTGTGGCTGTGTATCACTGCCTTGCCTTTCAAGCTTCTGTAATTCCTATAGTTAAATATTGTAGCATTTAGGGTAGGTTTGTAGTGTATTTGCCTCAATAAAGAGCCACAGTTGAATACCAGCTTGGAGTCCAGCTTTGTTTAAGCTGTTCTGATCAAATAAGATAAAAGACCAGCATGTCTTCCCTAAATTATCATATGTGTTAGTTTAGTTCATTATCATCCTTCTGGACTCTAGCTGTTCTTGCCTTTTTTTTTTTTTTCATTTTCTGTTTTCTGGTGTATGGACATATCTATGATAAAAAAAGACCATGATGGAGAAGGCCACCAACCCATACTTTTGTTTCAGTCTCATTAATAGAAATGTGAATTTCACAGTGAAATATCTGTGGTAGTCACCATCTGATGGGAAGATTACCAAAGATGAAAGAAATTCAGCTGTGGTCTGAGTCCCTTGCTATATATACATACCACCTTTAGTTTCTGATTGCATACCCGGGGTCTTTTGGAAAATCTTTTAGGCAGCCTTGGCTTCTTGCAAACTCATAAATATCTGGTATTATAGACAGACTGGCCTACTTGGAGCAATACTTCTATCTGCATCTGGTGATAAGAGCCTACTGTGAAGAGCAAACTGACGGGTCCACGTGGTCTGTCAAACACCCTTGAACAGTGCAACACTGTGCCTCAAATGTGCTTTAAAAATGAAGTTTGATTCAGCATTCCCCTTGAGCTGGAAGTGCAATGTGCTTTTCTTTTATTATAACTCTAAAATACTTTTGTTTGCATTCCACCTCTCATCTCTTTAGCCACTACATGATTACTGATTATAGGCCATTATTATACCTGTTAGCATGATAGCATCACCGTGGAATCCAGTAGTATATACATCCAACATGTGAATTGATGTAGCTATTCCAGAGGGCTTTGTGAACAGGTATTTGATTTGGACCTTTAGGCTTAATTCTCTTTAGTATTGATGCTGATTCTTCCCAATTGCTCATTTGTCTTTTCAAGTACTTTAAATGTGAGATTTTATTGCAAAACAGTAACTTTCCTAAATGTCAAAGACCCACTCCTCTTGTCTCCTCTAACATTGTGTGTTTAAGTCTGCAGTTTGTACAGGTCACTTCTGAGGAAATGTGAGCTTTGAACTTTTACCCCATTTTAATGAATATATTTATTTAGGACAGATTGGAGTAATAGTGGGTTTTCAGAGGCTTTTCAAAATGCTTTACGCACAGTAGGGGTCGAGAAAACAGTGCTGTGGATTTGGGGTTTTCCTAGCTGCCTTGCCTTGTGTGTTTTCAGCTAGTGTGCTAAAATTCAGCAGCCTCTCTTGTTTCCCCCTGAAATCCCAGAGATGTGCCTGGCCTTCAGTTCTCTTTCTTTGGACCTTTCCACTTGCTTTTTATTAGACTGGTGCTGAAGTAATTGTGGTTTCAGTCTGAATTTTAAATCATTATAACTAGACTCAAACACATCTTTATTAATCAAAATAGGAACCATTACAATCAACACATGTTTGCCAATGAGAAATAAGTTTGTCTACTCCCGTAGCGTAAAAATCCACGCTTCAGGATTTGACAAACTCTTGGAAAGCGTTTTCTGTCTCCCGCTGGTAGTGGAAGCATTTTCCCTGCAAAAAGTTGTCAAGATGCTTCAGTTGGCAAGAGGTCAGGTGAATATGGTAGATGAGGTAGAACTTTATAGACCAATTTGTTCAACTTTGGAAGTGTTGGTTATGTGATGTGTGTTTGGGTATTGTTGTGGAGAAGAATTGAGCCCTTTCTGTTGACCAGTGCTGGCTGCAGACATTGTAGTTTTCAGTGTGTCTCATCGATTTGCTGAGCATACCTCTCAGATGTCATGGTTTTGTTGGGATTCAGAAAGCTGTAGTGGATCAGAGTGGCAACAGATCATGAAACAGAGACCACGACCCCTTTTTTGGTGCAAATTTGACTTTGGGAAGTGCTTTGGAGCTTCTTCTCAGTCATACCACTGAGTTGGTCATTGCCAGTTGTATAAAATCGCTTTTTGTTGCATGTCGCAATCCAATTGAGAAATGGTTTGTTGTTGTTGCGTGGAATAAGAGGACACTTCAGAACAAAAATTTTTTTGATTGGTGGTCAGCCCACAAGACACCCACTTATCGAGGCTTTTTACCTTTCTGGTTTACTTCAAATGCCAAACAACATAGAATGGTTGGCATTGAGCTCTTTGGCAGTTTCTCATGTAATTGTAAGAGGGCAGTCTTCGATGATTCTCTCAGTTGGTCATTGTCAACTTCTGATGGCTGGCCACTGTGCTCCTTATCTTCAAGGCTCTCGTCTCTTTTGCAAAACTTCTTGAACCATCACTGCACTGAACATTCATTAGCAGTTCCTGGGCCAAACGTGTTGTTGGTGTTGTGAGTTGTCTCTGCTGCTTTATGGCCCATTTTGGTTTAGAAAACTGCTCGAATTTGCTTTTTGTCAAACATCATTTCTATGGTCTACAATACACAGAAAATACACAGCATCGTTTCTATGGTCTACAATACATAGAAAATACACAGCAAGTAATAATTCATTAGCAAAAAGCATAAAGCAAGAGATATGCATTAAAATGAGGTATGAGATAACCACATTTAAGAATATATTCCAGGATCAAATGGCAAATTTCAACACTGCAAAACTGTAATTACTTTTTCACCAACTAATAATTTTTAAAGCATTTCTAGCATCTTTTATACTTCTGACCCTTTAAAAATACTGGCATTCAGCATGTAGTCCCTCTTTCTTTGTAACTTCATGCCTACTGGATAAGATGCAAATGTTGTAGGCAAGCACCAAGTGAAATATTCAGTCCCAAACCCCAGATATTTTTTTTTCTTTTTAATTTTTTTCACATTTTTGATATGGACAATTTTTAAAGTCTTTATTAACTTTGTTACAACACTGCTCCTGCTTTATGTTCTGATTTTTTTGGCCCAAGGCACGTGGGATCTTAGCTCCCCGACCAGGGTCTGAACCCATACTCCCTGCGTTGAAAGTTGAAAGTCTTAATACTGGACCAGTAGGAAAGTCCTTCTTTTGTATTAAATATTATTATCTTTCATTGTTTGTTTTTCTGATTGCCAGGATTATCCGTGTTCATATTAGAAAATGCAAGCAATCCAACAAAGTGCAGAAAAATACGTTGCTGCTTTTTCTCCCACTCAGAAGTAACTGTTGTTAGCATTTCTTATATCAATATTCTAATCTATATGAATGTGTTTTTAGGTATGAATTAATATGTACAGTCTTTTTCCCCATAAAAATACAATGTCTGCCCCTCCCCCATTTAAATTTGTAGAGGTGTATTATGACAGTGCCCCCATATTATAAACCACTCTATCTCCACTGTTTCTGCCTGAGTAACATTTCATTGTAGATGTGTTTCTGTTTGGACATTTCAGTTGCTTCTGTTTTCCCACAAACTCTGAAATTCTTGTAACTCTGCCCACATCCATGACTTATTTCCTCATACGTTTGTAGAGGTAGAATTGCCAGCTCAAAGTGCACCCAGAAAGTTAAGAGAGCCTATCTCTCTCTTATCTCCTATCGCTTATGTAAACCTCTTGCCTTAGCCTAACTAGTCTAACTGCCTGGTTTTCTTTCTTTTTAACCACATGCACCCACTCCCCTGCTCCCCAGCCCTCCAGTAAGTTTCATACTTCACTCATTCTTGGAATGCCCCTTCCAGAATTCTTACCTGAAGGAATTCTCTCTTTTCATTAAGATGCAGTTTAAGCCCCTGAAGCCTTTGTTCAGCATCCAGCTCAGAGGATTTTCCCTGCTTACGGAGCTCTTATCACACTTGGTGTCTCTACCACCTGATTGAGCACCTTATGCTATAACTAGCAATATAATGCAGTATATTATGTGTTTGCCTTATCTTCCCAGTAACAGTCCTAACTATTCTGTAGGCTTTCTAACTTCAAAGCTATATTTAGTAGGTTAAGTAAACATGCGACGTTTATGATCAACCTCCTCTGAAATCTCTGGCGTTCTCTTCTCTGAGTGATGGGGACACCTGTGTGGATTTGACTTGAGTTCTTCTCTGGCACTTCCTAGGACCCCCTCTAGTGGAGGGGCTTCTTATTGGTACCTAGAAGGAGAAGCAGTGTAAAGTTAGCCCTCCACATCTATGGGTTCCACATCCATGGATTCAACCAACCTCAGGTGGCAAGTACTCAGAAAAGAAAAAAAAACCTTCAGAGACTTCCAAAAAGTGAAACCTGAATTCGCCCTGTTCCAGCAACTGTCTACTTAGCATTTACATTGTATTAAGTGTAACAGCTAATCTAGGGATGATCTTTGAACCACACCGGTATTAGGGTGCTAACCCTCTGCGCAGTCGAAACTCTCAATATAACTTATACTTGGCCTTCCGCTGCAGTTCTTCCATTCCCTACTTCCTTCGATCCGTGGATCCAACCAGCCTTGGATTCCTGTGTAAGTGGACCCACGCGGTTCCAACCCATACCGTTCCAGTGTCAACTGTATAAAGAAGGATGTGTGTAGGTTATATGCAAATATTCTACCATTCTATATAAGAGACTAGCATCCTTGGGTTTTGGTATCCGGGAGGTAGGGACAGGGGAGGGTGTCTGAAACCAATCCCCCACAGATACCCAGAAGAGATGACTGTACTTGTAGTATTTCGTTTCTATTTTTGGCTTCATTTGTAGTCCTCCATGGGAGTCACAAAGAGTTGACCGTGGCTGAGCACACACGGATTGCACATATTATGTCTATAGACTGACTCAAGGAAATTTACTGAGAGCTTTCGACTATTTTCAAAGCTAGCTTGCTAGCCTAGGGATTTTTGGTAGTGTTGTAGTAGGAGTTTGTGTGTGGACATTTTACGTATTATTACTGGCATTTATTAATCCCTCTCCTCAAGGGAATCTATTTCATGTGCCAGGATGATAGCAGTGACAAAAAACATACAGGGAAATAAACACAGCCAGACTGGACTTGCTCTGCCTTATTTTTTATTTTTTCCCCCTAATCATCGGCTTGTTTGCAGTCTTTTTCTTTTTAGGTGACAGGTTATTAAGGAAATGGTTTTAGTAAGATATCTAATACTTCTTATTCTAGGCAATTGTGCCGTTTTAATCCTAACCTCCCTTAATTACGATGGTTACTCCCCAGTCATGGTGGAGGATATTTTCCACCTTCCAACCATCCATTCCACTTCTTTGGTTCACAAAGAGAAGTATTCTGTTCGTTTCTACAAAAATAATGTTCCATTCCTGACCTATTCACTCAATAAGGAATAAAACATTGTTTTCACAGCAATGCTGATAATAAGGCAGATTTCAAAGCATGATGAAACATATACTTTTCTAGGAGAGAAAAACCTATAGTTACCTGGCTAATTACCTATCACGTGATGGCTGTGTGTAAATACAGGCTTTCACATGTGCAGCCTCCGTGTGGCTTTCTTTCTCTCTTTTTTTTACATTAAGAGTACTCATTTAGTTTCCATTGTTTTGTGTTAATGTTTTCAATCAAAGATTTAGAAGAATGAGCAAACACAGGAACTACCATTCTCAGGTGGCTTCTTTCTGACCACTGTACTAAACCTCTGTGGCATGAACTTTGAAATAAGACAGACTTGAGTTAAAATCCTTGTTCTGTAAGCTCTATGACCCTAAAAGTTTTAATTCTGCTTTGATTGCTCATCTGTAAATACCTATCTCAGGGAACTGGGGAAGATTAGATTAGATTACATATGAGGGAGTATTTAGTCAATTCAAGAACATTAGTGTTCTTTCCTCTTTCCTTTAGAAAAGTAAACCTTAAGAAATGCTATTTTCTTCCCCAAGAAAGTAGAGTGGACAGTTGCAACCTAAATATAGAAACATGTAGTATCAGGCATCAGCTTCTACTCACATTTCGTTAATCAACAAAGTGATTAATTCCTTGGTCATGTTTTACTTTTGAGAAGTGAGGATATGTAATCATACAGCATTCTTGGAAGGAGAAGGAAATTGAAAGTTGGGTGAACATTTGTAATATTTCACACATGCCCTTTGGATAATGGCAAATCTCACACAATAATAAAATATCAGGATTGATAATCTAGTTACAGAATTCTAGTTACGACCTCTTTTCTGCACTTAATACTTCTTAAATGTCTCTGCAGAAATTAGTTGACTTTTTAATATTTTCAGTGATTGAGGAAACTCGTGACTTTACAGTTCCAGTCCATCTTTTATCTGTTTCTGTGCTAGAAATTCTTTCTTTTGATGAATTAAATTAGAAATGCATGGTTTATCATGTAAGCAATGATATTAATGATATTCTGTTGTCTTTGGTGCTGTTCTCTGAGAAAAACAGAGAGCAAATCAAATTTTTGTTTTCTTAATAGCATTTCAAATATTTGAAAATAACTGCCCATATCTCCAATTTTCCATTCTCCAGGTCAAACACGAACACCTTTGGTCTACATTCCTTATACAGCATGCCTGCTGGTTTCGCTACCTGTCTAGTAGCCCTTATCTAAAGATATCTAAGTTGTCTCACTCTCAGTGTGTAACTATGTCTTCTATTTAAAGAAAAGGAGATACTTCAATCTGGTTTTCCCTCTTAATTTTACTTTTTATACAAAAAATTTAAACCTAAAAGTACTTCTTTACCTCCTTTCTTATTCCATTCCTCCCAGAATTAACACACTGCTAATGATCAGTAGTTACTCCTCTAGTTACCTGTTTGTGTGTGTGTGTAAATTGTCTTGCTTTAAATAGAAGATCTTACTCTATATACATGAATTTGCAAGTTGCTTTGTCAGCTACTGTTAAGTAGCCTAGAACTGTGCTGTGCAACATGGTAGGCACTAACCACATACAGCTATTGAGCCCTTAAGACTACTACAACAGAGGAACTGAGTTTTTTAATTAATTTCAGTTTGAAATTAAAAACTAAAGCGGTGTAAAATTTTCTATGTTAAACATAACTTTATTGCTTTGGTAGGACTATATCACTTTAACTGAATATTTAGCATGCAAGTTAGATATGCTGTAAGTGTAAAATACACATCAGGTTTCAAAAACTTAGTGTAAAAAATATATCTCATTAATAATTCTATATTGATCACCTGTTGAAATAATATTTTGATGTGTTGGGTTAAATAAAATAGTATTGTAATTTACATTTTTCTTTATTTTTAATGTGGGTCCTGAAAACTTTAGGAAACTTTTAGATATAAACGGTGCACGTTATATTTGTATTGGACAGTGCTGATCTAGAGAGATTTGGATGGCTGTGATATTTTGCCGTATCTTTTATTTTAAAGTATATGTTGGGCATACATTGCAGTGTGTATGCATCCTCTACAGGTGGTTGTGCTTTTGTGACTTTACTGAACAATACTGTTTAGAGTACAGTATCTTTATTTCAAGCCCAGGATGTCAGGAAGCAAGCTCAAGAGCAGCAGTGACGTAGCTGGTACTGCGAGGTTAGCTAGGCTAACTTTGAATTAACAAACATGCTCTCAGAATGGAGCTCATTCGTATGTAGGGAATTTACGTAGTAGCATCACTGTTGTATCCACTGAGTGCTTAAGAAAGTCAGGGCACTATATTTGCTGCAGAAGGAAAATGAAGTTGAAAGAGATCCAGTCTCTGCCCTTAGGAACTCATGGTGTAGTTGGGGTGGACAGGCACAACGAGGTTACAAGATTGTATTTAACCACTGCATAGATGAAAGAGTAAACAGAGAGGACTGGGAGCATGGAAAAGGTTCCTGAGTGGGTCTTGCATGTGAGCAAACTTGTAAATGCTTAAAGAGCAGGGACGATGACGCCCATTCCTTTGGTTGTAGCCTCATGTGTGATTGTTGAGTAAGGGAGGAGATTCCCATCCCGTGTGATCTCTGTTCTTCTGAGATATTATTAGACTTGAAGACTATAGTGGTCTTCTTCAGCTTAGATTTTCTTTTTGAAGTGCCTACTTATCCCTCTAGGAACTTGGATTTGGTGCAAAGTTGGCTTTCTAGATAAAATTTCCATGCTTGATGTTAAATGCTGACCTTTCATTATCTCTGGTAAATACCTCGTGGTTCATATCAGGCCTATCTGGTTAGCAGAAGAAATACATATTTTATTATATCCCTCATTGAAATTCCTAATATTTTGCCAGAGCTTTAGCACTTCCACCTAGAAAATGTTCTGAGATGTTGAAGGGAAGATAATTAAGCTTAAGGCTCTTTTTTGATTTGTTTGGTTTTATAGTTTCATTTGTTTCATAACTATGGAGACTTTTCATGTCTACCAATGCATGCACTGGTGATAAAGAAATACTAGTTGAAACTCAGCGTTATGTCTTTATCCTCTCATTGAGTGTCCTTGATTCATCAAAGCAATATTTTCATATCATATTCTTACAAGCTAAGGGGAAAAGTTAGCAATTTTAGATTACAGATGATAAAAGTTTGGTATGAAAATGTCAACCTTCTGCCTGATTACATTATTCTTGGTTGCAAGTGGTGCTAGTGTGGTTAATCAGATCAATTCATAGAAAACAATTTCTCCCAAAAGCAGTGTTAGAGTGGATCTTACAAAATCTGAGAATTTACCCTGGGCAGAGCTTTCTAGCTGAGTAAAACTTTCCCTGTCGAATCAGTTCTAGGACTGAAGATAGGGAAGGCATAGAATCTACACTGTGGATAGCAGATGCATGGTTTGCCAAGAGGTTTACCTGATGGTCATCAGCTGCCCTTAGCCACTGCCCCACTGCCACAACACAAAACCCATAGCTTAAGCTGTAAGTCAGATATTTATATATTCTGCTGGGGAAATCATCCGAGTCATGACCACTTATTAAGAAAGGATGGATAAATTTTTGTGGGAATGCTTCCACCTCTAAGTCTTCATGCAGATTTCTGAATATAAACGCACAGTTTCTTCAGAGCCCATTCGTAGCATTCATCTAATTCTGAAAGGAGTCTACGATGATTTAAAAGAAATAAAAAGTTAGGAAATACATTTTCAATGCCTATCACTTATCACTCTGCCCAAAATATCACCCATCGGGGATTACCACCAAGATTTGTTTATTGCATTTTCCTTGAAGTCTGTGTGTATGTGATAGGGAGGAAAGGTAGTTGGATTTGCCTGTTTCTGATAGTGCTTATTAATCTTTGGGTGTTTGGTAGATGACTTTGAGAATGTGGAGAACACTATGGACTCTCCACCAAGAAAATACATCCACAAAATTGATATGACATTTGAAGACGCTAATGGACCCTCCTAAAATTGGTCTTTGAACTCTTGGTTAAAGACTGCTGGTTGATTCCCTTTAAAGAGTATTGACTCATTGTGCTATGAAGAAAAATGAAAATGATTATGTGTCCATCCACAAGGTTGATGACATTCTGCTTTCAGAAATGAGGATTTCTGGTTCTCATGCATGTGTGACAAGAAAGAACATGTTTCTCTCATGTTGTGTACTTTTTCTATTTTCAAATTACTAATTTTGACAGCAGGAATGGGCACTGGGTAATTCGTATTTGTTCCTGTCTGGTTAATCAAGATAGGCTCTATACACATTATAACTTTAGAAGTTACTTCCTCTTTAGGAAGCCCTCTGAAAATTCCTTTTGGTGAAGTAGAGCCCCCTGTTGCAATGTAAATATATTCCCTATGGCTTAATTTTTATATATTAGGTTTTCATAAAATGAGGCCTGCCAACTCTGAAAGCTTTTTTGTCACATCGACCTAGTTGTCATGTTTTTTGACCATGTGGCATGTGGAATTTTAGTTCCTCGACCAAGGATCAAACCCATACCCCCTGTATTGGGAAAGCAGAGTCTTAATCACTGGACCACCAGGGAAGTCCTCAGCGGCCACTTCTAATAACAGTTTGTTTATTACATGAATCAATCTCATGCTCAGTATTCTAAATATTTGTAAAATAATAGCATTTTGGGTTTTACTAATGGAGCTCTATGTATTGTTTATGGGTCTAAATTTGGTCTGTTTTCAGAGAGCATGAGTGGAAGCCCAAGATAAGAAACATTTTCTTTTTTATCCTGATCAAGACTCTCATATGCCATCTGCCACTACTTATAGGAAAGGGAATAAAGGTCCCTCCCTCACCCCAAATTTTAATCTAGGATATTGTCAGGCATGTAGTAGGTGCTCAATACATAGACTGGATGAATGGATGCATGATGAGGCTTTAAATCTTATACTTGGAGGCAGCATAATGTAATGGTAGAAGTCTGGCAGACCTGAACTTGAACCCTGGATTGCCAATTTAAAAAAATCTGTATAATAATTCCTACCTCACAGAGATGTTGTAGGATTTAATAATGCATTGAATTCCAGGTGCTTAAGACAATGTCTGGCACAATAAAGCACTTGATAAATGGTAGCATTATTAAAGTCTTAGGCCCTAACTTAGGATATCCTAGACTTTAGGCCATTTGTAAACCAATGTCAACATTTTTGCCATTTCGATAAATCGCTGTTTTATTATTAATATTTTCTTCTTTGCCTTTTTTTAACTTAAACAACTCTAATAGGAAATTTTATGTCACTACTGCAAATGGAAAACTTATATCACTTGCTATAAATAACAGTGAAGATAAATACATAATTCTCAAAATTAAAAAAAAAAAAGTTTATCCGTGTATCAACTTAAAATTGACTTGGGTACTCCTAGAGTATACCACACTTAAGTCATTTCCTTTGAGGCTTTTCTCTTGGGCAACAGCCCAGCCTAGGTTATTGATAGCAGTGAGACCTGCCCGGACTGTGGCAAGCCTCATGTCAACAGCAGGCTGGGAAGGGTTGGAACCAGTTGCACTGAATTAACCTATAGGCTCAGAAGTATAACTGCCACACAGATGTGAAGTCTGAAAATAACCCACCGTGCACCTGCCCCTTTTGTGTGTCCGTTACAGAGTTAATTAGGCAAAATAGATCAAATACTGTAAGAACAATGGAATAAAGGCTTGACTCTTACCTTTGAGATGCCTAGACTCACGTGATTGGTTTCATACTCAGCTCCTCTTTGGGGGTGAGGACTCAAGAATCTCAACGCTCGGCAGTTTCTGAACACAGATTCCAGTCGTGTGAGGAAAAGGGCAATTGGGATTACTACCAACTGGCCCAGCACAGTGATGGAGTAACCTGGCACCTCTGAGTCCTGGGTGAAACTAGTTTCTTCAGAAATTTGTCAAGCCAAAATTGGATTGGTTTAGATGAAATCCTTCAGGTTGTCTAGATTAGAACAACCTGCCCTAGCCTTAGGTTTAAGCTAAGCAAAAGGACATGAGCACTGCTCTGAAAGGAAGTGCACTGCAGTGGCACAAAAAAACGAAGGTGAAGACACGCGTCTGCGCTGTGTTGCATAACTGATAAAAGTTAAAGCGCCATTGGAAACAGCCTCATCATGCACGAGCCTAATCACTTAAATATGCATCGCACATTCTAGGATGCTTGTTAATGACCCGATAGGCATGTTGCAGTCAGAACATTTCATGTGGTTTGAGAAACTGCGCTGGATGTGTTCGCCAGGCAGTCTGATTCCAACAGTGTCCTGAAGACCATCCTCAGTTTGACGTACTCGTCTCTGTTATGCTGTGAAAGAAAAAGATAATTCAGCCAAGCACTGTGCCATTGGCTATAAACAGCACAGTTCTGAATACAAATATCACTAAAGGTAAATGAATCACTGAAAGAATAGTAGCATAAAATATCTCACAAATGAACTCCTGGAGTTTGGGCGAGAATAAATTTTACCATCACATGAGCAGCACCTCAGTCCATTGACCAGTAATATTAGTTGTCCATTTAAGACACCAAAAAACATTTATGATCTTAAAGTAAATGGTAATTAGGACTTACCAGGCTGTAAATACGTAGCAGGAATTTGGTTATATAGTAAACCTTGGGGGAAGCTCTAGTGGTTTCTAGTGTTAGTAGAACCTTGAGAAATATTTAAAGCCATGTTCTCAGCACCACAGTTTTTTTTTTTTCTTCTCCTTAATTAGCGGTGAGGGGAATAGCAGCTGATATTTTATCAAAAAATGTGCAACTCTTTTTCATTAGGGTCAATGGGAGTATCTGTTGAGAGGAGATTAAGCCTTTGTTTTGTATAATGCATTAATCTTTTAACAAACAGAATATATTTCGGTTGGTCAGAAAGTTCATTCAGGCTTTTCCATAAGAGGTTACAGAAAAACCTGAACAAGTTTTTTGGGCCAACCCAATACTTAAAGAAAAATATAATGCTCCCTCTTGGCCCCTCCCTCTCTTAAGTTCCCTCATTTCTGGGTCCTTTCCTTTGTGCAAGTAAAAAAAAGACAACAGTGGAGAGGCCCTAGGCCTCTCAGCTACTTGACTGGTTTATCTCTTCTTTCAGATTCTAAAAAGTAAAGCATTCATCATTCTAGCCCTGGACTTTGTTTCCCTGCCTTGTTGTTACCTGGCAGTCTGCAGAGATGTGGAAAGGGGTACCGAGCCACACCTGCCTCCTGGCTTCACTCACAGCCACAGGAACGGCGGCCTGTCACCGGGACAGGATAGCTGGACTGTGCCCAGAACCACAGCCTGGTGACATTATGGCAGCGAACTGGTTGAAGTTCCAGCCCAGCAGCTGAGGTACAAACCAGTGTCACTGCTCGGCAGGACTGGCATGGCAGAGCCGCTTATATTTGAACAAGAAGCAAGGCAATTCATTGTCAAGTCCATTAGCCCCCAAGAAAGTTCCAAGGGAAATGATGCACGCCCCATACTGGTAGATGCTGAGCATTGCTTGCTGCGTCTTAGTTGCACCCTTGGTTTCTGTATCCATCTCCCAGGTTCATGAGACTCTGATCATCCTTGACTGCAGCTTTTCTTGAGCTCCTTCTGTGCGTGCTTATTGTATCTGTGTCTAGTATGTGCAAGGCACTGGGAAAGACCTGACCTGTGCAGTCTACACACCTACACTCGTGTCATTAGCAACTGTCAGTTGACCGAGTTTATACACAGGGACATATGTGCCTGGTGTGAAAACCATGGGCCAGGCTCTGCCCAGAGTATCTTTATGTTTGCACATTTCTGTGGTCCTCAGTTCCCTTTGTAGATTTGCACCTTTCTTGATTTTGAAGTCTGGAATTGAATAACAGTGCAACTTACAGGATAGTTAGAGTGAACAGTGGAAAATCAGCACATTCACAACTATGCAGGACTGATGCAGGCTCCAGGCAAAGTGCACACGCACCTCAGGGCTGGGGGAGAAACCAGGACCCCTGGACTGGCCAGGAATGAACTCTGCAGTGACTGGGGAGTGGGAAGGGGTAGATCTCCTAAGGAAAGATCCAGGGATATAGGAGAGGTGTCAGGGAGCATGGAAGAGAGGGGTTGGGGACAGTGGCTGTTTACTGGTTTGCATGAAAGTCTTTGGTATTTTGATCTGGTGAGGCTGCCCTGGTGTGTACCAGCGGAAGGGCAACCACCACTCCCCCCCAATAAGCCCCAGTGGCAGGGTGTTAACACGGGGGCAAAAAAACCTCCAGATTCTGTTTGTAACTTACTGAAAGCCCACTCTACAATGCTTAACTGAATAGTGCTCTTCAAAATGCACCGACTAAAAATAGTTTCATCTGCAGTGTGAACATAGTTTCATATTTATACTAGCATCTGGCCTAAGGAATTGAATACTCCATTCTTTAAATAGCTTCACTCCAGCTCTTGAATACTCTGAAGAAGAAAATCTCCTTCAAACACCTTGTTTACATAGGCATGTTTAAATGCAAACAAGCTCCATTTTTAAAATGCAGTAGAATATTAATTTGGGAGTTAATGGGGCTTTGGGATAGTCTTTGTGTGTGTGTGTGTGGGGAGGGGAGGCGAGAGGAGGAGAGGTTGAATAGAGAATGAGTTTAAAATATGTCCATTTAGTAAAAGATTTCTGGGACATCTACAGTTTAACTTTTTCTATTTTCCTAAATTTGATTCACGAACATGTGAATAGTATGTGTGAATCTTTACATAACATCATATGTGAAGCCAGTTAGAATGAAATTCTTGAGAAGAAAAATTTATGCTGCTGCTAATGCCCAAGAATAATAGAAATATAAGCCTAGATATACTTTAACTTTTTCTACCAGTAAATGCTTTGGGGCCGGAAATCATTTGCCAGCAGGCAATGAATGTACTTTTGTTAGTCTTAGGGGGATACTAATGGTTAGTCCCCATGAAGAAAAATGTGAAAATAACACACTAAAAGGTAAACATTACGAATGGATGGCTAATGATTAGCTGTTATAGTCCAAAGGGGCAGGATATTTTTTTTTTATAGTTTTATGACCCTTGCCCAGCCTTTATTGAAAGAACATTGTACATTCAGAGTTATATATTTCAAACTTACACCTCCTTTGAACATCCTACTTTAAAGATCATAGCAAATATTCTCCACACTTATTTATATGCTGTAGTGGGAGGAGGATTTTAAATGTATACTGGTTTTAACATTATATTGAAGAGGAACACCATTATTTTTTAAAAAATCTAGTTTATGAACCCACAGAGTGGGATATAATAATAAATGTCCACCCTATCCCCACCCCACCCAGCCTGAAAATTAAGTAAGGGCTGTACCATTGTTTTATCAAGTAAGTGAGTTAGCATGTAGTATATTATTGCTACAGTAAAGGCAAGATACATCCTTCTTGAAAGTGAAAAGCTTTTGTGAGCATAATCCAGTTCAGAAAAGTAAAATTGTTAACGGGTTGCATTTTTTTCCTTATTTAAAACAAAAATGGCTTTTTTGAGTCCCCCGGGGCTCTAGTTTTACAACTCAGATTAACTGCTTTAGTAAATAAAAGAATGTCGTAGAACATTGCCCACTAAAATGTTAACATGTGGGTATGTTTGAGGAGTAGTAACATAAAGGCAACTTTTCAGTCATTGATGTTGAAATTAGATTTGAGGCCATGGGTTGTTCTTCACGGTCTACGAAAGTAAATGCTTTGGCTGAATGAAAAATATGTAGATTCTCTGGGAAACACTGAAATGTCATAATTTAAACACCACTTTCATTTTTCACCAGTGGGACTTTTCTAGATAAAAATCTAATCTAATTCTAAATCATTCTTTTAAAATGTTTTTTCCCATTACAAATGTAATATGTTTTTTATTGCAGAAAGTAAAAATATGCAAAAAGAAAAAATAAAAATGTTTCTTAGTCCCACTACCCAGAGGCTACCTCTGTTAACAGTTTAATTCCAATTTACTGTATTTTCTTGATTCTAAGAGCCACTGGTTGTAAAGATGCATCATTGATTTCACAACAGCTTTTGGGGAACAAGAAACAATTTCATTCCACATTTAGACATAATTTTTAGATACATACTGATTTCAGAAAATTACAAAGTGGTGAAGGGGGCCAGGAAATGCATTGTAGAATTGATTTTTAAAGGCCCAGCTCTGGCCATCCTTCCTCATGAAGCTGTGTTACTCCCTGGGTTCCCAAGTCACTGTGACTCCTGCCCTAGTCCAAGACTCTTAGTGTAGTAAGGAACCTCAGTTATTCAGTTTAATTCCATTTTACATCTATCACTGTAATCCTTCTACTGTTCCCCCACTGATATAAAGTAAAACCCACTGGGTTTACTTACTTTATACAGCCCTGGATATTTTTTTCTTACATGCTCTGAATTTTAGGAAGATTTTGTGTTTATATTGGACTGAATACTCTGTCTCTGCTACATTTACCCACTGGGGCCAGTTCCCTTAAGAAACCCCATAAGACAGGGGCATAGCCTCTTCTCCCACATAAAAGTCCTTTTGATAATTTAAAAGCAGTTCTCATGTTACTTTCAAGAGCTCCTGAAGTCTTCCTGGTTCTTCTGACATCTTCTAACTTCTAGGTTAATTACCTCTGGTGCTTTCAACCTAGAGTATTCTTATGCTCCTGTTGGTGAGTTTCGATTAATCACTGCACATTTAAAGATACTGTCCGCAGACTATCTAAGTTGTTTAAGCAATGTGGCATGTTTAATAAGAGCATTGAGTTCTTTATCCTGGACCTATATTTCCATGAATTCTGTGCATGTTCTATTGTTTCTCCCAAGAAGTATTTTCTTTTGAGTCTTATGGAAATTATAGTTAGCCAAGAAAACTGGGTCTTTTTTTAACAAGAAATGTTAAGATGGACGACCACCATCCTGTTCTTATACAATTGTTTTTTCTTTTTTAGAACTAAGTGTAAGACTACATTTTTTTTCTTTATTATATTTAGCATTACTTACTTTCAGCCAATTTTCAGCCTTTTAAGAGCTTTTTACTCTTGACTCTCATACATTTGGAGCATATCTCCTTACTGTCCCATCTGCAAGTGTGAGAAATATTCTGTATCTTTACTCAAATAGTGATTAAAACACCACCCCCCAAATAAATACAGACCATTATTATTGTTTGAATATGACCATATTCCTACTTGCATTTCTTTTTAAGGTATATTCCTAACTTGACTCCAAAGGTCTTGTAGGAAAAAGCAGGTCTTAAATGGTCAATATTTGTATTGTCTAGAGCTCCTAGTTCAGAGTAAATTTTTGCTGGATTCATTGTATGTTTGTGAATCATGTTTGTATTTCAGCCACCACCACAATTCTTGGTACATGAGCCAAGGAGAAATTAAACACACGGTGAACCTAGGTGGAGATGGTGCAGACAGTGTCATATATCCTAACTCAAAATAAGTCCTTTTCTTTCATTCATGTGTTTTCTTATAGAATGATAAACAGCTGGTTTATGGAGAAATACTCATCTCTCAGCCAGATGATTATACTGTGTAGACAAACTTCCCAGCTATTTAACTGTTCTCCCCGTTTCTAGTAGACGTTTTGCTTAATATAGACACAGCCTCCAGAAAGATACCTTTCTGGCCTGTGAATGTTAATGTCTCTGTTAATGCGTGTGCTATTTATAATTGAAAAATGATACTGGCATTTTATCTTGACAAAGTGTTGAAAATACAGCTCAAAGTAATCAAGGGGAGCTACCCAGGCCCATGAAGTAATTCATGTAACCTTCTGGTTTGGATATGTTTGTTGTATTCATGTAGATAATAATCTGTTTGTACATTCTTATATTTGTTTGTTCTTTAATTGGTTTATTCAGTAAACACTTAAGAGCCTATTATGCTCAAGTTCCATTAGACTTAGGCTTTTAGAAAGATTCTTGACAGTATTATTTTTCTTGTTGTATGGAAGTATTGGGGGTGAATGATTTCATGAAAATTACCTAGGTAAGAATTTTGTAGGTGTATGAATATACCCAATCTAATGTCTAATAATAAAAATAAATTTAACATGATGAACCAGTATACACATATACAGAAATACCTATATTACATGTATGCATATGTATATGTATAGATAGATTTGAACAAGTGACTCCACCAAACCTGATTTAACTCTACTGTGAATGATGAATTCTAGCATTTTCTTTTTTATTATATTCTATTTCATTTTATAAAATGCTGGTTGCAACCCACCTAAGAGGTTTTGTAATCCTACTAATGGGCTGCAAACCTCAATTTAAAAAACACTGACCTAGAAGTAATCATTTTGCATGAGGTCTTCTTTCTGGTTAAGCCCACTATTTCTAAACTTAACTAAGTGTTTATGGGTCTGAATGTGGCCAACTGTTACTAGGTTCTCCCAACCCTATAACAGTTCCTACAGAACTTGTATTTCTTTTCCAAAGTCTAAAAGTGAACCGTTCTAAAGTATCCTGTTTCTAAGGCACCATTACTAGTACAGTTCTTTTTGGTAATCTAATGTATTGATTGTCATAAGTAATTAAGCTGCTCATGTCCAAAATTTAAAAAAAATCTCAATGTAGTCCATTTATAACACAGTGCCCTTGATTTTTCAAAAAATGAGGACAGTGTTGTCTTTCTTCCCATATACAGTGCTTTTACTGAATCCATCTTTTAAGCATTGTCTGAGTTGGTGTGTTACTCCTCGGTGGAGAAAGAGCAATAATTTCCTGCCTTTTCGCCTTGGACCTTAGAGAAACTGCTTTCAGCATCCCAAAGACAAAGAAAAGGTTCTATTTATAGGCTTCATGTGGTTTCTAAAGTTTTAACTGAAGTGAATAGAACAATAATAAATTGCTTTCACATTTCTGCCCATAGAATTGTTTATTTAGCATTTTCTGTAAAACAAGAGACCGTCCATCCACATGAAAAGACTGTATTTTGATTGCCTGGGAGATTTGAAATGATTTCTAATCTTGCCACAACTGTCTCCTGCTATATAAATGAAATGTTTCATTTTCAAAGAGACTGTCAGGATATTCTGAAGACAGTTCCTTCCCTACTCTGTACCCATCTCCCCACCCCCAAAATAAAGTGCTTTGCTTTGTATTTTCCAAGAGAACAATGAAATTATTTCTTATGTTGGAAGATATGATTTTCAGCAAGTCCTAAAATGCTTATTTTATAGCAGTTTCTTTGTTTCATGAAGTTGCTCAGAGGATTCACTTCTTTGATTCGCTAACTCCCAAGTATTGCCAGTTTTATGGGAAGGTCAAACAGGACAGGGGCCCTTTGGAAATGGAGTAAGAATTGAACCTAAAATATTTCATACATGCAAACTATTATCTGTTTTGGGGGTGGAGTTGGGCGGTCAGGTCAGTGAATATCTACAACAGAACTCCCTTCCTTTGTTGAAATAGATGGGCCTTTTCTTGATAGTTGGACAAACCGTACCAAGGGAACTGCCATTTGGTGAAGGTGTTAAGGAGAACAAGTTGAGTTTATCAGTCAGCCTTCCTTGACCCTGGGCTTAGCATTTTCAAATTATTTACATTCTGCTACACCCTGCTTTTTTGAGCTATAGACCTATCTTGAGTGTGAAAAGGGCTCTGTTTTTTAAGGACACTTGATCCAGCCAGTTTTCATTCAAGAATCTTTTGTCTCACAATCAGAGTAAATTAACGTTTTCACCATTCAGTTTAGTAGGTGCTTTAATTTTGTTTAGAAATAGTCTTAGGATTCTTTTGGATTTTTTCCCCCGCCGCCCTGAAGTTCTTGATTTCCATGCTAAGTTCTTGAAACTCTTTTTTTAACTGATACATCCAATAAGGAGATTTTTTTTATATATATAATTATGCCTAAAGAACTGGAAAAAGTCAAACTTCAAGCATATATTATGGCTTGTAATACCAGAAAAGTGACTAACATCCAAGCAGAGAAAAATAGCTAGCCAGTCCACTAATTATGTTAATAGGATCACGTTTCCAAGATGCACTTAATATATTCTGCTTTGATTACCCATATTGAAATACTTGAAACCCTGACTTGTAATGTGAAATTCAAAATGCTTATAAATGCCAATAGCTTTTATTTACTTAGAGTCAACAAATGATGAAAAAGCTCTTACTTAAATAAATTGAGAACAAGGATGCAAACAGACATTATTCATTCATTTTATCATTTTTCCTCCCTGCTGTGGACATTAGCCTTTGGCATCTGGTCTTTAACCATAATCTATGGCTAGATGTAGGCAGGACATTGTAGTGAATTCAAATTGGATAATGCTGGAGAATTCCAGTTAAAACAAGGTTGACTAAAATCTAAAACACACTGTAATATAGACAAAGGAATTGTTATTATAGATTAAATGTATGTCGAAGATATAGAAGGATTATTGTGTCTGTTTCAGATGTAATTTCATGCCTGAGAATTTACATTGAAGGAAAAATGGTCTGGATCCCATTAGCGAAAGGCCCTGTTTTGCTGTCAGTTTAATTAAATGGAAACTGCTGGCAAGAGGGCTGAGGAGGTTGATAGAAGCAATACTATTTTGTATGTTGGAACAGGAAACTGTTAGGTCTTCCAGTTTGAAAAGGATACAAAAATGAAACCTGTGATTCATTTTTGTTTACAAACTCCCTCCTAGTTTACAATGACCTTAGTGATAAATTAACTACAATAAGTTATACGTAGTGTACAGGACAATGGCTAGATCCCAGACACGAAATGCTAATCTCTGAGAAGAAAGTAGAACTCATTTTAATGTGCCTTTCCCCTAAACAATGGCTTCTTCAACAAAAGTAATTGTTTCCTCTGGTTATTTTTCTGTAAGTAGATTGAGAAGGGGGAGGGGTGTTCTGTTTGGTTTTAAAATGTGTGTGTGTGTGTGTGAGAGAGAGAGAGAGAGAGTGTGTGTGTGTGTGTGTGTGTGTGTGTGTGTGTAGCAAAAGAAAGAAGAAAAGGGGGAGAGAGTAAAAGAGAGACCCTGAAACAGTGATTTATCTGTTAAGTGTGTTTGGCATCCTGCCTTTTGGCTGGAATTTTTGAGAGAAACATATTTGGTTTACTTTAATGGGCAAAAGCTCTGAACCTCATTTGTAGGGGGAAAAAAAAGAGCATGTTTTCTTTTCCCTTTTTCAGTTCGGTTTATTGCATCTTGACATTCTGTCTTATAATTGAATAGTAATTCTAAATTTAGGGCTGGAGAGGGAAGAAATTTAAGTGGGTCTCTTCCTCCACTTCTCCCTCCCCTTCATGTTCCCCTCTTTCAGCGGAAAGGACTAGCTGATCCCAAAGTTTCATCTCCTTTTACAGCTACCCTTCGAACTGGCAGCCAAAAATGATTAATTTTGCTGAGACTGTGTGGCTATCTTTGTACCTTGGACCATGCTGAGGGTTGTTGATATGTTTGCATCCATTCTAATAGCTCGAGGTCAGTATGAGTTATTAGGACATTTTCAATCTCATTTAAAAAAATAGATAGCCAGTGAAAGTAGTCTGTGCAATACTTTCATGGTGGATACCTGATGTTATGCCTTTGGCAAAACCCAAGGGTGTACAACAGAGTGAACCCTAATGTAAACTATGGATATGATGAGTCATAATGTATCAATATTGCTTCACCAGTTGATATAAATGTACCACACTAATGCAAGATATTAAATGTTTTGCATGAAAATACCAGCAGATATTTACCACTTATAGATCTTTCTAAAAAGATCTGTAAGTGGTATGAGTACCAAAATCCATTTTCCCCTTAGTCTGGTACAGCTTTTTCTTTTTAATCACTGTTGTCAACTACATATATTTATTGATTGTCAGTCCCTTACTAGGTATGTTGGGAGAGATTTGGCAGTTACAAAAATGTAAAAGTTGGGTACATTATTTCAAAAAGGTCTGATCAGATGTTTGGACTATCCAACATTAAAGAATTTATATGAGGTTATTTTCTTTTTCTATGTCCACGTTTTTTCTTCATCTCTTTTAGTGGTGCCTATTTTCCTATAATAAAAGCAAACATTTATCATGTTGGGGTGATACAAGGAAATAGAAAAAATTTTACTTGCCCATAATACCACCATGCTGAAATAACTGGTTTTAATATTTATTGTCTATCATCCCAGTCTTTTTTCTCTGCCTATTATACATAAGTTTTGAAAATGGTTTGTAGTGTATCTTCAGTATTATAATACTTTTTAACTTACTATGCCCTTTATACAAAGCGTATTCACCTGCAATATCATTTTTGATAATGCACTCCACTGTATTCCATTGTACAGAAGTGCCATAATTTATCTGGCTATTCTCCTGTTGTTGGACTTTGGAGATTTTTTTCCACTTTTGACTATTGTAAACATTTTTCTCAGGAACAGTCTTGAAAATATATCATTGTCTGTAGTCTTGATTATTTCCTCAGAATAAATTCCTAGGAGTGGAACTTGTGAGGTCAAAGATCAGAGCAGAATTCTAAGGCTTTTGTGAAGTATTGGTTAAATAGCAAAAAAAAAAAAAGTAAAGAACAAATATAGACGATAAAGAAAAGTAGAATTAGAATATCGTATATATTGAAAATCCCTCAGTTCTTGGCATCGCTGTAGCCCATGTAAAGCAAAAAATAGGTTACTAAGTTTCAAGAGAAACTGGGCAAATTTAGATATAGCCAATTTGGGTGGACTTGTGCTTTGAGTGTAGAACACATTTCTATACCCAGAATTCTCTCTCCAGCTCTCTCACTGTGATTAGGAAATATACTCTAAGAGAGCTCCTGACTGTCTCCACCTGCTGGAACTTCCCACAATGCCCCTTTGAGGTCCTGCATTTGATTTGTACCAAGAATTCCATTGGAAGGGACACACCCCCTGCCTTCTAGAATGTTTTAGGTCTATGCTATGTGCTCTCACAGGAAAATAATAGGGGACTGCATGGGAGCACTAGCCAGTGATAGGCTGGGACTCCTGTGAAAGGGTTAACCCAAGAGACTTGCAGCCAATGAGCATTTATCCTGATGATGTCACAGTGGTGAGATCAGAGGCTCCAGGGAGTTTATTTGAAATTACTCAGAACTGGAAACATTCATTCTACTCTTTGTGTTTTTTTCTGAGTGTCAAAAACAAGGATAAATTGAAGTTTTAATAAAATAGGGCTACGTGTCTTGCTCCAGGTTCCTGAAGATCATTATTCTGAGTACAGTGAAATTAACACACACAGAGAGATGCTGATGTTAAAAAGGGAGGGGGGAAGCTTTTAATCTTCGTTATTGATTTTCTGTGTGTACAGTTTTATCTAAAGAATATGGTTTACCAGCCATTGTGGGGCTGAGCTTTAAGGCCAATAAAAAGCTTTGGTCCTTAGAAAATAAAATGAGATATTCAAGCAACTAGTTTATTTTAATTTCTTTTCTTTTCCATTTCATGACAGTATTTCAAATAATTAGGTTGATTTATGATTATAGATAGTTTAAACATGTAATATGCTTTAACACTGCGGTGCTGGTTTATTGTATCTGGCCTTATCCAATTATAAAATTGAGTTTAGTCATGTAATGATTCTCCAACTAAAATATCAATCACAGTGAATGGACTCATGCAGTGTGTATACTATGAGGCTATTTTGAGCTACTCTCTTCAAGGCATCCTCACATCTGAATATGCTTACTTGGCTTTACTCTTTAACATGTAAGAACACATGAAACTTTGGCTAAATTTAGCCTCTTGAGTCTAATGCACATGCTTGGTGACAGCAAAAGGGGAGGTTTTGACGACGAGCAGGATCTGATAGACTAGAGTAATTATTTCCGCAAGAAAACGAGCATCCTACATTATTTGTACAAACAACACAAAGTGATTATTTGGCTGTGCTGTTGTAATGAAACAATAAAGATCATATTTAATTTAAAACAGTATCCCCCAGGGTCTTCTTTTTTATTCAGAGCATTTTTGGCTACTAAAACAAACATGATTTGCTGCTATGGTTAACAACAGCAATTTTAGAGGCAAGAGAGAGAGAGAAAAAGAGAGAGAGAGAGAGATTGGCAGATCTCTTTCTATCTTTCCATTAACTAGCATTCCAGAAATCATGATAAAGGCATGTGGGACAGGAATGTTGAAATAAGTTGCTTATTTCACTATTCTTTCCATATTGTTCACATAACCATTTATTTACAATAATTTGAGTAATCTCAGAGTTCCTCCTAAAGGCTTTTTTTGGCCAGGATAAAAAGTGCAGCTTTAAGATATTTCTCCTAAAATAAATTTGAGACGGTCTCATTTATAGTCAGCAGTGCCTTGATTACTTGCAGACACACTGGAAATTTACATGCGCTTTTCTCCTTTATAAAACACTGATCTGTTCATATCATTAGTTCCCGCATGACTAGTGCTTGGCTGCTTGCCAAGCGGTCTAAATCTGTAGTTGTAAATCGTGAGTTGAAATAGCAGAAAGTGGATTTGTAACTTAAAAAGTGTAAACAGTTTGGAAAATGAAGTAATTTTGGAGTATGATTGATTGCCTTGTGATTGTACTTTAAATTAGCCTGGGGTCTCAGGGGCAGATCTGTGCTCTAACTGCTTATTATACATTTTCAGTTTTCGAAGGAATAATAGCATTGTTGGTAGGCTTTTAAACAATGTATGCATCTCCTGGAGTGACCTTTTAGGAAATGAATAGTTTTATTGTGTGTCCATTACTTTGCCTGAAACAACATTTTTGAGTTATTAATTTGACTTGTTCTATAAATAAAGAATTCAAAATGCAAAGCAGCTGTGCAACCCAGAGCATAGTATATCATGCTCGGGCTTCAGAACCACTGTTTGAGATTGATAATCCACAGAACAAATGGTTTCTTGGATGATAAATTAATAATGTTTTCTGGAGCCTATGGTTACCAAAGATTAGCTCTTTGATATTACAGAAGCCAAAAATGATTATTAAGGAAGACAGTCGATGAGTTGGCCTTCTGGGGCATTGAAAGTAGAAGTCTGCTTTTGTTGAGGGATCTCAATTCATTTAAAGGCATGTAGAAAAGTAGGGATAGCCCAGTGGTACTTTCTGGGCAAAGGAGAGCAGCTGTGATGGAACAGAAGGATCTGGAGTCAGAAAGCCTAAGCTTAGGTGTCTCTTTCCAAGTATCGGATGCACCATCTGAGTCATCCTACACAAGGCACCGAGTCTCCAGAACTTTTTTTTCCCCCCACCAATAGAATGGGTATATGAATTCCAACCAAACAAAATTATGGCATTGGAATGAGACTGGACATGAAAGACTTTTCTGTAAAGGTGAAGTACCCAGGATCGTTATCACCATCACCATGATTATTGCTACTACTCTTGCTATTGTAACTAATATATTGGCTTTGGTCATTTTTTCCTGCCTGCTTATATTGTGAGTGGCTCATCAATGTAAATTTTGAGCAACAGTCTCCTTCACTTTTTGCTTGCTTAAGGAAGGGGTCTAGGAATAGTTTTCTTGTACAGTGATGCTGGAATTCTAGTTTTTGTGTATGGAAACAATTTCCCCAAGAAAACCTTTTTTTTTTTTTTTGTCTTTACTTCTTCCTTGTCTAATTCAACATGTCTTGGGGGTCACATTTTATTCCTATGTTTGAAGATGAAGAATCTTGGTTCCTTAAGCATTAATTAGAGCTTTTACTGCATGTCAGGCAGAGCCTGGGTTGAGCATCAGCGCTGAAAGGGGTACAGTTTTTTGCCTTTGCAAGTGTCTGAGCCTCAGGCAGCAGTTTCCAATAGAACTTTCTGTGATAGTGGACCTTTCCCACATCTGTGCCTTCCACTCAGGACTCACCGGCCATCTGTGGCTGTTGACCAGCTGACTATGGCTAGTGTGACTGAGAAACTGATTTAAAAAATTTTTAATTTGATTTAACTTTAAATCATTCACGGAAAAGGCAATGGCAGCCCACTCCAGTGTTCTTGCCTGGAAAATCCCGGGGACGGGGGAGCCTGGTGGGCTGCCGTCTATGGGGTCGCACAGAGTCAGACACGACTGAAGCGACTTAGCAGCAGCAATAATTCATTCAACTTTAAATAGGCACATGTGGCTAGCAGCTACTGTATTGGACAGCCCAGCTCCAGAGTAAAGATTTGCCAGTTAACTGCCAGCTTGGGGAGTAAACCTAAATATTTTGTAAGTGAATGAAGACTAAGTTACCCACATCTCTCTTCTCTTGAATGAGGCATAGTGCCAAAGCTCAAAAAAAAAAAAAAAAAAAAAAACCCCGGTTATTTGGATGATGCCAGTGGACAAAATGGATGAGTCGCTTTTTAGTGTATATGTTGTTGAAACAGGGAGTTGGTATGTACTGATGAGGAAAATGAATAAAATACTCAGGACCCAACCTCTGGTGAGGCCGCTCACGGTGGCAGTCGTGACAGGGGGTGACTAGCGGGAGGAAGCCCCAGCCAAGTCAGCAGGAGGGCGAAGGCGATGTGGGGGCCTCAATGCCCCATCGTTTTCAATGCAGGATTTACGAGGACTTCCCTGGCAGTCCTGTGGATGGGACTCCATGCTTCCACTGTAGGGAGCATGGCTTCTAGCTCTGGTTGGGGAACTAGGATCCCACATGGCCTGCAGTGCAGCCAAAAAAATTAAAACCTTTAAAAAATAAGTGTGGGATTTATGAACATTGAACTACAGAGTAAAGAACTCCCTGCCCCACTGAGAAAATGTAGTGCTTCACATTTTCTCTTTGAGTCATCCAGAATTCATTCATATCCATGGAGCAGAAAAGTCCAACAGTATTGGGTGTGAAGTGCAGCTGTCCAAGACTTGAACCCACAGATCGAGCGGAGAAGGCGGTGTGCAGCCGGAGTGCTCCCGGCCTGCTCTCGGGGTTGGGGGGCGGGGGATGCACTGCAGCCCAGCCTCTGCAGACCATACGGCATAGCTGCAAATGACCGGGTTCCTCAAAGTCCATTCTTGGTTCCTATATTAGTGAGTTTCCTCTAGGAGATGAAGCAGCTTTTGGCATTGCGGAACAGTATTTAAATACTTGTGGTGAGAAGTCTAATATTAGAATGGGAACACAGAGCCTTTAGACATCATGGAATCCAATCTCCTTATTTTATTTTTATTTTTGAAATTCAGTGTTCCTGGTTGAGCAATGAATATCTGACTAAGGATTTCTTAGAGTCGACGGGAGGGATGACAGAGGGGCTTGTTTCCACTCCTCTCTCCAAATACCATCCGGTGTCGTCTGTCACTCCTGACTCCTCTCTTCTCCCGTCTCGACACCTGGTCACCAAATAATAGAAGCTCTCCTCTCCACCCTCTTCCCACACAGAGCCCTTTTTCTCGTACAGCAGCGCTCAGCAAACCAGGGGCTAGGTCTTCATCCAGGCTGGGCTTATCCAAGACCAATGGCTGGCACAGTGCCTAGGGCCCCTGATACTTTTGGGGGCCACAAGAATGTTTACATTCCTTTCAAGTTCAGAGGAAAAATGCAATGACCTTTTTGGTCGAAGAAAATGTTTTAATATATAATATTTAAATATTCACTTTTATACCAATGCAAGTTTTAGTACTTTCCTATGGAGGAAGGGGCCATGGCAAGTCCCTTTGGCACTCTGCCTTGACCTGGTGCCACCTTCCTTCGAAGGCAGGGCCCCCATCATCTTACAAAGGAGAAACAAAGCCCAGAGAAGGGCAGGGAGTGGTTCCAAATTCCCAGAGCCAGTGCGTGATATGCTGCGCCCCTGTGAAGGCTGTTTTCTTAGGCCATCAGGGAGATTTCTTCTTAAAACAATTTATTCCAGGGCTGGTTTTTCCTAACTGTAATGTAATTGTACTTTAATCAATAAAAAATTTCCTTTGGAACAACTGGGAGGGGTGGGGAGGGGAGAAGAGAAGCCCAGCAAATGGGAATTGTTGTTTATTTGTCTCTCTCAAACAATGTTTCACGTTAAACCAGCTGCAAATGAAATGAATTGCGTTATAACCATCTTGGAAAAATAGCAGCTGATCTCATAAATTCATCGAGCTTCCTGGTTCCAAAGGCCTCTCTTAAAATAATAGTAAGTGTCTCCCGCTCAGTAAATACCTGCCTCCACTTAGTGGGCAGTGAAGGAATTATAATTGCAAAACCAGAATGGCCTCCTCCTGCCTCCTCCTCCTCTGAGATGGCAGGTTCTATGCTAACCCTGAACAGGGATGGGAAGGATTGTGGCTGCCCAGGAAAGGGACTCCAGCCCTCCATCTTACAGGATGCCCAGACCCCAGATGTCATCACTCGGTGAACAGGCCGCTCCTCTGGGCGTCTCTGCTGCCGAGGGTGAGCTCAAGGCTCCGTGCCGAGTGCTACTTCAGTGGCAGGTCCCTCAGTGTCCCGGGCTTATCCGGGGGTAGACTTCTCTCAGAGGTCCTAAGCAGTGGTTATGGCCAGGGGCTATGGAATCAGGCAGACCTGGGTTCCAGAGTGACCTTGACCAAGCTGCCTAATCTCTCTAAGCCTCAATCTCCTCATCCCTAAAATGGAAGTGGTGAATGTATCCCTCCCAGGGTTGCTGAAGTGATTAAATACACATTAAAGGCTCAGCACTCGCCTGTCAATAGTGTGTGTTCAATACAAAGCAGCTGGACTCTAGGAGGACAGTGTTAGATCACTGAACTAGACAGCAAGCCCGAAGGTTCTTATTAATATTTGCATTTTTCTTTAGTTTGGCATTAAGCCTTGCAATGACAGCAATGTTAGTAAATATCAGGAAACTTCCTTGGCATTTTGCAAACCGGACTATATCTTACCTGTCCAGGTGGGTGAGATCTTCTCAGAAAATGAGTCCAAGTCAGTGGCACTTGAACGTTGTCAGAGATGAAGCAAGTTTGCCACCAAATTTACCATCTCCTCAAAGCCTAGGCTGAATATTCTTCAATGCAGGTCTCTTAACACCTGTCTGTTAAATTCTCTGGGGTGTAAGGGGATGCATTAAGCAGAAAAGAAACACCTGACTTGGGTGTTACTAAACTCCATTATCTTCTGTCAGCCGTCCATGTCAGAGGAGATGACTTCGGTCCCCACCAACCTGAGTTTCTGGAAAATCTCACTAACTGTCTTAAGAGAGGCTTGTTGGAAACAAATGGCATTTCAAAATGATTCCTCTCTTTGCAGGTTTAGAAATCTTATTTAAATCAGTGTAATGAGACACTTTGAACAAAATGTAATCATTCTCACTTCTGCATGTGTTGGAAGAAGCAGTACCGCAGCTAGGGAGTTGGGGTTAGATGGAGCTGGGTCCCTTCACACAGACTGGCATTTTGCTGTGTGCTCAGGCTTGTCTCAGTGTGCTGTGTAGGGCCGATCTGTTGGGGTTTGTATTAAGTAAATTGTACTCGGCAAGAATTGAGAGAGCCATCATTGCACCGTGATGTGTGGAAGAGTCGGACACCTTTGATGGAGCAGCATCACTTGACCAGCTCCCTGTCCTTCTCCTGCAGGCCCCCTTGTGATTTGAGACCAGCTGTTTTCCAGAAGGCTTTATTGAATGGAAGTGAAAAGTTCCCTTAAAGTTTGAGGATTTGTGAGGTCAAGTTTGAGGTCAAGGGAGTCTTCACATCACCTTTTACACCAAGCATATATTTATATGTTCATTCTGAAAATTTAAAAAGTTTTTCTAAAGACTATGTGAGCAAAGGTAAAAGAATCATCTCATTTCTTCTGACTGAAGAAACCTGGTCTCTTCATGGTTATATGTGAAGGAATAACCCTTTGAGGAGCACTTACAGAAGAGCATCTTAACCCAAGATACCATGTGGTGGGAAGATACACTGGAAGAATCTCTTCCACTGACCGGTGCATGAAGACATTTGTCCAAGCTCTGAAGTCCTGCTCTCTTAGAGAAAGATGAGATGAGTTGCAGCCTCCTGGTTACATGGTGGGCTTGGAAGCCCCTTGTTTGGGTTCTTCTTGTGCATGGAAGGATGAGATTTTTATCTCCAGATAAGCTTGAGCAAACTTATAATGCAAAATATTACTTCCCGAGGTGGTAAATTATGTTGCTTGTTAATCTAGACATAGGCTACCTAAGCAGAAAGAACACGGATGCCTTTAAAGAATCTAATTGATTTGAAGGCTGGGGAAAGACTGATGAGTCTCAGGGCTTCTGACCTGGCTTTCAAGTACTGAGGCTTTTTCAGACGCTGTTCCTGTGTGCCTTTGACTCAGTCCTTAGCACAGCTGGTGTCAGAGGTCCTCTAGGCTTCAGGGTTTGTTACTGGAGCAAGGAAAGGGTGTTTGGGGTGTCCCATTGGACTTGAAGCAAGGACCTGAAGCTTAACAGCCAATAAAAAGTGTTGGTGGAAGATGGATGCTAATTTTCGGCAAAACCTGAGCTCTGTTTTCCTCATGCAACCCCCTTCCTTTCCTCCTCCCATTGAAAATTGAAGAATTGCAGTGGCTTTGTCTTGGGCTTCCCTCATAGCTCAGTGGGTAAAGAATCTGCCTGCGTTGTAGGAGATTTGGGTCCGATTCTTGGGTTGGGAAGATCCCCTGGAGAAGGAAATAGCAACCCATTCCAGTATTCTTTCCTGGAGAATCCCATGGACAAAGGAGCCTGGCAGGCTAGAGTCCAGGGGGTCACAAGAGTCAGACACGACTGAGTTACTTTCACTGTCTTAAGGTAGGGGAGAGAGAGGTGGTTTTAAGTCAAAGAAGGAGACAAACATGGAATTTTTATCTTATGTAATATTTGCTGGTATTTAAGTATGCTTTGGTGGTATCTTGGCTGGTGTTCAGAGACTGTTGAAATCATCTTGGTTTTGAAGAATTGCTAAACGGAGCTGTTAAATTGTGCTTTGTGAATGTCATTTAGCTACATATTGGTTCTGCCTTGGCCTCATGAACGATAACACTTATTATCTGGATGGTCTCTGTCCATGTCCCAGCTGAGGAAAAACTCAAAGTGAGTTTGCATTTCAGTTGAGGCAGAATATACTAATAATACCCTTCCTGATTAAAAGCGATCTTGACTGTTTATGTGGATGGAGTGTGCTGGGCTTACCCCAATGAAGGTGGCAAGCCAAGCCCCAGAAATAAAAATGAAAAAGGAAGCATTTAAGTTGTAGGCAACCTAGCCGATGTATCTGGGTTTTTTTCCTTTGTAAACCTGATCAGAATCCAAATTGTAGTTTTTAAACGCCTCCTTTTGTTGAAACTATTTTACCCACCACCACTCTCTCCTTTTGAGTCCGTAATGGCAGGCAGACCTGGGCTCAAATCTATTCTTGCAGCCTCCTGAGCAGAGCCACTGCTGCAAGTCACTTCATGATTTTACGCATCAGTCTCCTCATCTGGAAAATGGGGATAGTAATAATTGCTGTAGGGTTGTCTAGAGGAGGAGAAAGATGTGTTTATGACCACCACATAGAAAGAGCTCAGGAAGGGATGGAGTTTTTATCTGCTTTAGAGAGTGTCCATTTATTCTTCAAACCTCAGCTCAAGCTTTCTCTTTTGAAAGCTATTCTTTTCATTTCTAAGTAAAAAAAAAAGAAAAATTAATGTTTATTTATTTATTTATTTGGCTTATGGGATCTAGTTCACTGACCAGGGGTTGAACTCAGTTCCCCTATGTTGGGAGTGCAGAGTCTTAGCTGCTGGGCCAGCAGGGAGGTCCCCAGAAGCCCTTCTTGATGCTCCTTTGGCCAACAGTGTGCCTCCTCTGCCGTGGCTCGTCAGAGCACTTAGTGGTGCGTTTGCTCACGCGCCTGCCACCTGGTAGACTAGACTGCACACCCTTGAGGCAGGGCCGCCAGGTCTTTGGTCTCTGGCCTCCTCCATTGTCTCCTCCTAATCCACAGGAAGTGGGGTCAGATCAGTCAGTGGATGGACGGCCATTTCAGTGTTGAATGCTGTCTTTTCCGGGTTGCAGAGGGTGCAGTTGTGAGCCGTGTGTGCGATGAGGGTGGGATGGTTTGTGGGTCTTGGTCTTGGGATCCAAACAGGAGAGGAGAGTATAGTGAGAGAATTAATGAGAGAAACAGTGCCGTTGGATTCACTGAGCCTAAATAGTTTACTCGCTGAGGGGTTAAAAGTGGAGAAGTGCGCCAATGAAGGGTGTTTTATACAACAGCAGTCTCTTTCCAAGATTATCTTCCAAATAAGGCAAAATCAGGCTTCCTTGGGGGATTGTTTTGAGCCTGGAGACATGAGACTGGAAAGACTCCTTGGATAGTACAACCTGACATGAGAAGTGTGCTTCTCATTTGTTCAGAAAATCTCAAGGATTTTCAAGGTTATCAGCCCACTGGACAGTCTCAGAGCTCCTCTCAGATTCTCATGAATCTGCTGTAACCCCTCTCAGAGGCTGGGGGCCAAGCAGAAGGCAGGTGGAGTGTGATGGGGATGGAGTGACCCTTAATGCCTGATGACCTATCCCTGCTGTTAGGTGGGTGGCCTTGGGCGAGTTATTTACCTCGTTGCGTTTCTGTTCTCTTGTATAAAACAGGGGTATCCATATGGACTTCCAGGGGGGTTCTGGGAGGATTAAGTGAATCTTAAGCACGTGAAGGGGTGTTATAAATTCTGAAGTGTTATACAAATGAGTGACTACACTGTGCATGATCAACTATTTGTAATTACGCAGCATTAAGCAGGCTGTGTGTGCAAGAGGGGAGTGAAGGGGGCTTGAGGGATTGCCATGATCAACATTTGGGTGCATACTCCCACCCTGTCCCCAAAATGTGATCAGAGAAACACTAGTCTGTTGAGAGGAGCCATGAATGACCAAAAAAAAGGAGGCAGGGAGGTGGGGGGGGAGTGGTGTTGGCAAGGAGGAAAGGAAGCAGGTGAGAGAGGATTTCATGGTAAAATAAATTCAGCAGAGGGAGTTTAATTCCTCCTGTTGGCTAAAATGCCCCTTAGCTTGTCAAATGCCCTGAGGAGACTATCTATGGAATTGTGTTAAATTCAATGTTTTTCACTCTATGGTACCCCTTTTTTCATAAAACTTCTGATAATGTGCTCCCTTTTCTCCCCACAAGCTAGTGTTCTTTGGAATATGTGAGGGGATGATTTGCAACTTCCCTGATAGCTCAGTTGGTAAAGAATCCGCCTGCAATGCAGGAGACCCTGGTTTGATTTCCTGGGCCAGGAAGATCCGCTGGAGAAGGGATAGTCTACCCACTTAAGTATTCTTGGGCTTCCCTTGTAGTTCAGCTGGCAAAGAATCCACCCGCAATGTGGGAGACCTGGGTTTGATCCCTGGGTTGGGAAGATCTGCCGGAGAAGGGAAAGGCTACCCACTCTAGTATTCTGGTCTGGAGAATTCCATGGACGGTATAGTCCATGGGGTCACAAAGAGTTGGACACAACTGAGTGACTTTCACTAGTAATAGTGATTATCTATAGAGTGTACATTAGAGTCAATATTTAAAAATATATATTTACTTATCTATTTGGCTGCATTGGGTTTTAGTTGTGGCATGCAAACTCTTAGTTGTGGTATGTGGGATCGATAATAGTTCCCTGATCAGGGATCAAACCCCGGCCTCCAGCATTGGGGGCACAGAGTCTTCACCACTGGACCACCAGGGAAGTACCTAACTTCAATACTTTTTAATTTTTCCACTCAATCTATCCTCCTGGGAAGCACTATTTTTATGCCCATTTTCCACATTAGGAACCAAGTCTCTGAGAGGTCATTTCTCATTTCCTAGATCATATCTTTAGTAGTTAGTAAACATCTTGCCCGGTTACTCTATCTTTTACACCCTCTACCTTGTTAAATTCTACAAATGATCGAACTTACGGGGTTCATAGTTTCTAAACCTTCCGAGCAATTGATCTTTCTGCCCACTGCTATTCCTGTACTCATGAGTAGGTAAGCTGTTGAAGCCAGTCTTATGGAATATGTGATTTTGAAATACGTGGCCTTTAAAGGGCTTAACTTGTGTTACCAAGTGTGTGGATGTGTGTACTCAGTTACTCATTAGTGTCAGACTCTCTGCGACCCCATGGCTTATGGCCTGCCAGGCTTCTCTGTCCGTGGAATTCTCCAGGCAAGAATACTGGGTTGGGTAGCCATTCTGGAATCTTCCCCACCCAGGGATCAAACAGGTATCTCTTGCATCTCCTGCATTGGCAGGTGGATTCTTTTACCAGTGTGCTGCCTGGGGAACCTGTGTTATCAAGAGAAGTGGGAAATTCCCGTGGTAAACATTACCAGTCCCTGTGACCTTCTGATAGTGAGCTCTCACCTCCTTTTCGGCTTAATAGTTCTGTATTTATACACCTGACTTCAGGACTTTTCAGGTACACTATAGTTGCTTCAAATTGATTTTCTGTTTCATATTTCCATCCTGCCCCAACACTTGAGTGTCTTCATCTGTTTCAATGGGGGTGTGACAACCACAGGAGTAGCTGTTACAAAGCCCAGATACAGAGACACAGCTCGGGCGTCCTTGTTCAGCATGGCAGGAGGGGGCCCGGGAATCTTTATTTTAACACACCCCTCAGTGATTCTAATGCAGTCACTCACAGGACACATGCCCTTTCTTGGGTTTCATTTAACCTCTGAGAATGGGGACATTCTGTGTGTGCTAAATTGCTTCAATCTTGACCTAAAGCTAAATTGCTTTGTGAGCCTATGGACTCTAGCCCACCAGGCTCCTCTGTCCATGGGGTTCTCCAGGTAAGGATACTGAAGTGGGTAGCCTTTCCTTTCTCTGTGGGAACATCCTACCACTTGCCAAATGAGAACCATGGAGGAATCTCTCTCCAGGTTAAGGGAAAAAACAGATTTCCTCTGAGGATTCAGTTGGAGAGATGTTAATTGAGAAGATTTATAGAGGTGTGGTTAGGGCAAAAAGAACCAAGAGGGACAGTTGAGGTACCCAGGGGCTATACAGAGGAATCAAGAGGGGTTTTGGTAGAAGCGGGAATCACGAGGGACCTACTGTGGTGAGGGCCTGAAGCCACAGCCAGAACTGTGGTGTTGAAGCAGAGGGCAGCAGGGGAGAAATAGCCCAACTTCTCTCTTTTTCTCCACCTGATCTTCTGCTGTGTCTTCCATCTGCTCAACTAAGCAAAAGCCAGGGTACAAGGGAGACCTGTGATACAACCTTCAGGGGTCACACAGCGAGACAGAGGGACTGGGGAATGAACCTGGGAGTAGGGTATAGTAGGGGACGCCAAATGGTGAATAACCAGAAAACATTAATTAATTGAAATGAACATGAATTGGAAGCCTACCATGTGCTTCACTTCTCTGTGATGTTAGGACATGTTTAAATGGGTGGAACTTCTACCCATTTCCTGACCTCCAAAGATCCCATGGACTAGAAAGAGGAGCCCAACATGAACAAATAAGATCAGTGTAGTGTCGGAGTAACTATATCTTAGGAACTAAGGTGATGTCAGTGATCCAAGATAACAAGTTTCTGGAAGCAGTCATCCATTATCAAGAGCAGAGGTTCACAGAGACAAAGAGTTCAGTTTTTCAGACTGATGGATCGTAAGGTCTCTTCTGCTACACAAATCTACCACTATAGCATGAGAGCAGCTGTATGCAGTGTATCAGTGAATAGGCATGACTGTGTTGCAATAAAACTTTATTTACAAAAACTGGCTTCAGGCTGGATTTGGCAGTCCCTACTCTATCATAAACCATATCACAGAAACATCTAACGGGTGCCCAGAGCAGAGATCGGTAGGACCAGTAACTCATGTATGAAACCACAGAATTATTACTGGCATTAATATATTAGTTGCCAGAAATTTGTTTATTGTGTCTTTTATGAGGAAAGGGAAGTCAGTTTGGATATTATAACTCAGGGAAAGGAAGACATTTGCAGTGGAAATGATTCTCAGTGGATGACAAGTATTATGGGAAATGTGAATAAACCAGATTCTTCTCCTGAAGTCTTACCTTGGCATGCTCACTACTAACCCTGTACAAAAGGAAGTACAGCAGAGCATATCCACATCAGTGCCTTGCAATGATGTTGCCCCTCAGTGTGCTGTTGGAGAGCACATTAGAAGGCACCAGAGTTTTTATATGACTGCATTGCTGTGAGATTGAATAGCAGCTTCAGTTTCTATTAGGTTTTAGAAGTATTTCATTCTTTCAGATGTTAAACTAATTTTTGTATTGTGCACACTAGGAGAAAAAAAGATAAAAAAATATACCCATTCTGAACAACCAGTGTTCTCCTGGTATTGTGACAGGACGCAGAACAGACAGTCTGTGGACAAGGCGCCAGGGAACTTGTAGCTCGTCAGCAGGAGAATAGATGGAACCCAGAAGAGAGGGCTCTCGCTGGGTTTTATAGTTGAAGCTTTAATGTTTTTTTAACTTTGATTTGCTTTTTATCATTCACCAAAAACGAAGGGTGGCAAGTGAGGATCTCTATTAAAATAACGACACAGAGTTGCTTGCTATCTCTGGCCTTCATTGGGGTTTTGGTTATTAGAACAATGAAATAACAGTCACAGAAATGGCTTTTCTTCCTGTTTTGTTCTCTTCTCCCAGTTGGGTTTCTAATCCTTTTTTCTTAAGATGGTGGGATCCTAGAGTCCGGGACTGAAAGGCACTGTGGGGATTGTGCCAAGTACCCAGAATAGACCAGTCGTCCCAGCTGCCTTTTTAGGTCCAAGGTGTCTGACATAGCGGCCTTCAGGTTTCCTTCCTGGTGGACTCTCTAAAGCTCTGCCATCCAATATCATAGCTACAAGCTCCATGTGGCTCCAAAGCCCCAAAATGTGACTTGTCCTAGTTGAGATGCTGCAAATGTAAAATACAGATTTTTAAAACTTAATTTGAAAAAATGATGTAAAATATCTCATTAGTAATTCTTTGCATTGCTCATGTTGAAATACTGGTTTTGATGTATTGAGTTAAATAAACTAATTTTTTTGATGTACCCTAAAAAAACTTGAATTTACACTATGACATAAGACAAAATATTCTCACTATATATATATACACACACACACACATGTATATATATATCAAGTTGTTATGTTGTATAGCCTAAGTTGTTATACATCAATTATATCAATAAAAGGGGGAGACAAAATATTCATTGAATTATTACTTTTAATAGTAAAAGACTAGTGCTAAAACAGATAAAAATAGATCATCAAAATTAATTTCACCTGCTTTATTACTTTTTAATGTTTAATTACATATTTGGCTCACAATGTTTCTATTGAATAGTGCTGCTTTAAAAGAGCTTTCAAAAATCGTGTCTTTTCTCAATTTTGAGTCTGCATTTAACATTTTTTTATCATAAATTTGAATGAATTTTTTGTTAACAGGCAAAGAAAGTGTTAAACATGATATGGGATGGAATAAGATGGTGATTGACTATGATTAGAATAAATATTATATATCATTTGATGAAATCTTAAATAATAAAGTCTATGTTTATTAAAGTACAACAGTTCTGATATGAATCATGTAAGTTTTTATCCTTAGGTTTTTATCTAGATTATTTTTAAAAATCTGGTGGCCTTGCAGAGCATTCCAGCTGTATTTTAAAGGGATCAGCACCATTAACCTTTATTGCTCTGGCTTTTCTGAATTCAGAGCATCTTAATGCAGGCCAAGGTACTCTATTTCTACTGCCAAGCTTCTCCTTTAATGGAAATATGTGAAAAGGGGGGAAAGATCAAAACCTATAGTTTACTGTCCTTTAATATATCAATAAAGTAGGCTTCTCCAAAACCAGTATTTTGATTGATCTCTTCAGTGGTCATAAGCTGGCATAGTAGATAGAAAAGGAGGTTAGCTGTGTTGAGCCCAGGCTCACTGTTGGGAAATGAATGGAGTAGGGAGTGAAACATGTCTTAAACATGTGTCCCATACCTGTGTAGATTCTCCTAGGAAAGCCGTCCTGGACCCTCTGGGTCCAGGGGTTCACCAGTTTGAAGACCTCTGATTTAAGATGAGCCAGTGGTAGGAGACGGAGAAGGCAATGGCACCCCACTCCAGTACTCTTGCCTGGAAAATCCCATGGACAGAGGAGCCTGGTGGGCTGCAGTCCATAGGGTCGCTAAGAGTCGGACTCGACTGAGAGATTTCTCTTTCATGCATTGGAGAAGGAAATGGCAACCCACTCCAGTGTTCTTGCCTGGAGAATCCAAGGGACGGGGAGCCTGGTGGGCTGCTGTCTATGGGGTCGCACAGAGTCGGACACAACTGAAGTGACTTAGCAGCAGCAGTGGTAGGAGAAAGGCATTTTACCCTCCTCATTAAGCCACTCCAGAAGGTCTATGATGATTTACAAGGAAACAGTGCAATCCAGGTGTTTCTTGTCACCTGAGGATGTGAACTCCTAGAGGTCAGTGCAGCTGTGTGGAGATGGCTCGGCTCTTTGAGGGTGGTCCACACACCCCTCAGTGGTGAAGTTATTTCTTAAAAAGTCAAAAGATGAGATGACTGCCTAAACTCAGGCCCCATCATCTAAAAGGGCAGTGGGTGCAGCACAGTTGGGAGGATAACTTTCTCTAGGTTCTTTCAGCCTTTTGGGAAGAGCTGCTGGTCTAGAGCTTAGAGTGAACTAATGACATATGATAGCTCTTACTTGTTGACAAGATGTTCAGATATTAACTGCAATACTCTCTATAGACAGTTGACATTTTTCAATGGCCCTTCAAAGATCTAGGAGGGATAACAAGGAATTAGGACACTGACTATGCCCTCCAGGAGTTGATAGTTTAGTTACTGGTTGGAGAGACACCTCTTTTCCTTTCAAGAAGCAATGAAGAGTGCATCCAGGAAGAAAATATAACCCTTGCCAGGTAGTCCTCCTTTAAAAAAAAACTGCATAAAATGTATGCATATAACATTTACCACTGTAACCATTTTTAAATGTAAAATTCAGTGATGCCAAGTGCATTCCTAGTGTTGTACAACCATTACCACTATCTAGTTCCAGCTTCTTCATCATCCTAAACAGAAACTCTATACCCACTAAGCAGTAACTCCCCATCCCCTGCCCCTGGCCCTAGCCCCAGCCCCTGGAAACCTCTGTTCTACCCTCTGTCAGAACTGGCCTATTCTAGATACTTCATATGAGATAGAATCATACATTATCTTGCCTTGGTCTGGCTTATTTTACTTAGCATAATGTTTTCAAAATTCATTCATTGTTGCACGCATCAGAACTTCATTCCTTTTTATGGCTAAATAATACTCCATTGCATGCATAACCACGCTGTTTATCTGTTGTTGGGCACTTGAGTTTCTACTTTTTGGCTCTCGTAATTAATGCTGCAGTTAATGTTGATGTACAGGTATCTGTTTGAGTTCTTGTTTTCAGTTCTTTAGAATATATACCTAGGAGTGGAATTACTAGGTCGTAGGATCATTCAATATGTAACTTTTTAAGGAACTTCCAGACTGTTTTTCACTGTAGCTATACTATTTTACATTTTCACCAGTAAAGTATCAGGGTTCCGGTTTTTCAACATCCTCACCAGCATTTGGAGTTTATTGTTTTTGTTTTTATTTATGTTTTAAGTAATAATAGTATTGCTAATAGGTATGAAGTAGTATCTATGATTTTGGTTTACATTTTGTTAGTGAGTAATGATATTGAGTAATTTTTCATGTGCCATTTGTATAACTTCTTTGGAGAAATATCTATTTTAAATGGAATTGTTTCCTTTTTTGCTGTTTTAAGAGCTATTTGTCTTCTGTATTTTAATCCTTCATTTACTATATGAATTGCAAAAATTCTCCTGTTCTATGGGTTGTCTTTTCACTTTCTTGATAGTGTCCTTTGGTACACAAAAGTTTTAAATTTTGAAGAAGTCCAGTTTTTTTTTCTGTTCTTGTTGCCTACACTTTTGGTTTATGCTTAAGGGAACATTGTGAAATCCAAGGCTATGAAGATTTCCTCCTGTGTTTTGTAGTCTTAACTCTTAAATTTGAGTCTTTGATAAATTTTGAGTTAGTTGTTATATGTGGTGTGAGGTAAGGGTCAAATGCATTCTTTTCCTATCAATACTTAGTTTTCACCCACATCATTTGTTGAAAACACTGTCTTTTCCCATTGAATAGTCTTGGCACCCTGTCGAAAGATTTATAAGTTTATTTCTGGATTCTTTATTCTATTGGATCACGTTTGAACCTTATGCCAGTACCACACTGCTTTGATTACTGTAGCTTTTTAGTAAGTTTTGAAATAGGACCGTGTAAGTCCTCCAGTTTTGTTCTTTCTTAAAATTAACTACTTGAGATCTCTTGAAATTCCATATAAATTTGCCAGATGTTCCTGGGCTTCCCTGGTGGCTCAGATGGTAAAGAATCTGCCTGCAATGCAGGAGACCTGGGGTTCAGAAGATCCCCTGGAGAAGGGAATGGCTACCCACTCCAGTATTCTTGCCTGGAGAATTCCATGGACAGAGGAGCCTGGCAGGCTACAGTCAATGGGGTCGCAAAGAGTCAGATACAACTGAGCGGCTAAGACACTTTGCCAGGTGTCCACATCTTTAAAAAAAAAAAAAAGTTGCCCAGTAAAAATGCAGACAAACAAAGAAAATAAGAATCCCAGATAATGTCACAATCTAGGTGTACCCACTGTTAATGATTTTTAGGCATTAGATAAGACAACACGGGATATATCTTCACACCATATAGGATGGCTGTCAAAAAGACAAATAATGACAAGTAATAGCAAGTGCTAGAAAAGATGTGGACATATCAGAAACCTCATACACTGCTGAAGAGAATGTAAAATGGTGTAGCCACACTGGAAAACAGTTACAGTCTGGCAGTTCTTTAAAAGGGCAAACGTAGAATTACCATATGACCTGCCAATTTTATTCCTAGGTATACATACACAAGAAAAATGAAAACATATACCCACACAAAAACTTTTACACAAATGTTGATAGCAGCATTATCCTTAATAGCCAAAGAGTGGAAATAATCCAAATGTCTCATCACTTGATGGAATGGGTAAATAAAATGTGATATATCCATACAATGGGATATTATTAAGAATAAAAAGAAATGAAATGCTGATTGTTGTTTAGTCTCTCAGCTGTGTCCCACTCTTTTGCAACCCAAGGACTGTAGCCCACCAGATTCCTCTGTCCATGGGACTTCCCAGGGAAAAATATTGGAGTAGGTTGCCATTTCCTTCTCCAGGGGATCTTCCCAACCCAGGAACTGAACTCACATCTCCTGTACTGCAGGCAGATTCTTTACCTGGGAAGCCTTGAAATAATGATTTACTCTATAATATGTATGAACCTTGAAAACATTATGCTAAGTGATAGAAGCTGTTACAAAGAACTACATATTGTGTGGATCCATTTATATTAAATGTCCAGAATAGTCAAATTTATAGAGGTAGAAAGTAGGTTAGTAGTTGCCTAGAATTGATGAGGGGCAAAGAGATGTGGAATGAGGGGATACAGGAGTTCTTTTGGGAAAATGAAAATGTTATAAATTTAATTATACTGATAGATGCAAAATTAAATATACTGAGAGCTTGTACATTTTAAATGAATGAATTATGTGTTATGTGACTTCTATCTCAATAATGCTATTAAACAAAAGGCAAGAGGTTGAGCATATTATTTCATACCTTTCTTATTTTCACTGACTCTAACAGAAGCATCTTTGCAAGATCTTAAATGTTATTTGATTTTATTGTGTTTAATGACCACAGAGTTTTAATGAAAGTAGCCATACTGTGATGTTATTTTTCCAGATATGTGTTCTGTTATGAAGTATATATAAACACACACATACACATGTGTATGTATGTATATATGTATAGAATGGGGCTTCAAAATGCTAGGCATTAGGTAATCAACTTTAATCAATTTACACTTTTTGGTGTTGAGTGCTTCATGTGTTCAGTTCGGTTCAGTTGCTCAGTCATGTCTGACTCTTTGCAGCCGCATGGACTGCAGCACGCCAGGCTTCGTTGTCCATCACCAGCTTCCAGAGCTTATTCAAACTCATATTCATCGAGTCAGTGTCGCCATTCACCCATCTCATCCTCTGTTGTCCCCTTCTCCTGCCTTCTATCTTTCCCAGCATCAGGGTCTTTTCCAATGAGTCAGTTCTTCACATCAGGTGTCCAAAGTATTGGAGTTTCAGCTTCAGCATCAGTCCTTCCAATGAATATTCAGGACTGATTTCCTTTAGGATTAGTACTCCATTCACAGGCTTTTCCCCCCAGATATAAACCATGTGGGAAATGATGAGATTTATTGATCAGTGTTGACTACTTATGAAATAATCACATCCATGAAAAGTCATGACAAATAGTGATTAGTCATTTTGTTAAGGCACAAATTCACATCTTACATGCTAAGAGCCTAATGTGTGGAAGTTAAATCATTTAGCTATTGATCTGTCCAACATCTCACTTTAGTTAGGTTTATTCATAAGTTTAGGGGTTCAGGAGGGTCTCTCAAATGTCAAAGGCTTACAGGGCAGCTGCAGTAATGGTATTATGTTTCTTGCAATGACAGCAGACATAAACTAAAAACTGAAAAAATAAAAAGTTGTGTAGCTATTTTTTTTTAAGACCAATTGTGCTAATGATGGTCTGGTTTCCCTCTTCTTATAACAGCTTTGTCATGGTAACCAGAGGAGCTAACTGAATCTTAAAAGTAGCTTCCTTTAAACCAAGAGAGGGTTGATTTAAACTAAGTTCCAAGCCAATATAATAGCCTTACTTGGGTCACTAGTAAATAAATAAATGCATAAATTAATCTCTGAGAAAACTTTTGGCACAATTTTAGAGTAGGAGAAATTTTGTCCAAGCTCTGGGTCTTATGTGGTCTCCTGGGCTCTTTGTATTCTCTTCTTCAGACACTGACACTCACTAAGAATGAATAGTTGACTTGTAGCTAAACAGTTAACCCTGTGAACAGGAGGCAGGTCAAGGCAGGTCAGTTCCCTTAGAATTACACCCCAGATGTGGTCACCACTTTTACCTACGGGTCTGTCTAGGCATGTGATCTCACCAGTAGATACACCTGCTGCATAATCCCTGTCTTGTGTGAACTTTAAATGTCTGAGATGAACCATGTGGGTATCACACGCATAATTCTCAAGAAGAAATCTAATGTGGCTTTTAAATGTGGCTTAGAATTCAGTGACTGCTTGGTGGATGCTTGGTGGTGGAGGCTGGCTTTGCCTCCCACTGGGGTTCATTTGTTCCTCGAAATGATGGCGTGCTTGGTTTTAGTTTAGCTTTCTGTTGTTTTCTTTTTTGGGTGATGAAGTAATAGTAGGGCAAAAGCTGATATTAACATATTAACACATATTTTTATATTTGTGTGGCCATCCATTTGAAGTGGTTTGCTTTTGGAAACAGCTGGTTAAAACCCTGGGTTTTTACATTTGAAATATTCTTTGTTCTGTTTGCAGCCCTGAACTGGCATATTTTCCCACATTCTATAAGTTCTAAAGTGATGTTTTTGTTGCCTATCCTGGGAAGATCTGTCTTTCCATTTATCAAAACAAATGGCAAGCTGGGGACCATTTAAAATAGGTTTTTTTTTTTTTTTTTTTTTTTAGTTAATAAAGCCAATCTTCTTGTTCTGTTATGTTAAAAGGACATTATCTTTTTATTGTCAGTTCTGTTTGGCTAGGTCTGTTTTCTGTCTTAGCGATCTGAGGGCTGCCCCACTTGCTTACTGTTGTAGAGAATTACAAAACCATTAAGGGTGGGGCAGCACCAGCTGACTTACAGTACAAACCATTTCTCAAAATAACCACAACAGTGCAATACTGATGTGCAATTTACGTCACAGTCTGTTTTTATGAAATAGTTTGTGGCATTTTCATTTCTATTCCGGATGGAATCTTGTTCTCTCTCCCTTTTAATCAGGCATTTAATTTATTTTTATCATTAATATTTTCCACTCCTTGTCTTGGCATGCCTCCAATTTAACAGCTTTGATGAGGGAAAAGAAAAACAACTGATCTTTCCGCACCCCAATTCTTCAACATCAGTTTAACTGTAACTGTATTTTCCCCTTTGATGTGCAGTAAGTTTGGGTCCTAAGTTGACTGCCTTATGAGAGATGTAGGGATACACATTACACATTTATACAGGTTGTAATCAGAAATTGATAAAGTTGACATACAGCTTTGAATTTTAAACACTTTCAACCAATTCAGGCTATGTAGTCATAGGCACTGCTGCATTTTCCTTTTACAAATGTCTTTCTGTATAATGTCCTGTAATTAGAACAGGAAATCATTGAGTAACTGTAAGATGAATAAGAGCACTTAGACTGAAAGGAAAATTACCTTCCGAGAAATTATATGCCTTTTTTTTTTTTTTTTGCTGCATGTTACAATGTTGGTAATGATAGTAACAGCTGTAGCTACTCTTATCTGTAGAATTTTCATGCTTAGGTTTTCTGGAATAAAAAAAAATTCATTTTCAGTAATAATCAAAAATGAATGGATGGAAAATAGGAAATGCCTAATTATGACAAATATTCAGTGTCACAACAGAGCAGCAATTAAGTGGAAACTTCAATATAATTGTCAATAGCAGTAAGAATTGGAACAGTGCCAGGCATATAAAGTTGATGCTTTGCCGTTGGTTGTTGCTAGGAGCACAGTGAAAAGTATAAAGCTTTGAGAAAGGAATGCCTAATGTAATAAAGTAACAGAAAGAAACATAAATCTTTGTAAGAGCGTCTCATATTGACATTTATTTTACTTAAATTGTCTGAAAACTAGACATCCAAGTTTTATAACATGAGCAAATTCATATTTGCTTGGGGAACAAAAAAAAGAACACTGTATATTATCCTTGAAGGACTAGGGACATTGTGTCTCAAACATAACCTTCATACATATTTGGAATCTTTTAAGTGAAAATCTTTAAATGTTTGTTTCTATTGGCATGCAAATGCATTTGCCCTAATACGATTAAGAGAACTAAAGGGCAAAATACTTGGCAGATTTTTCACTTGAGGTAATTAGGTGCAGGAAGGAACATGCATACTTTTTCCACCAGGCTCTATAAAATCCTGGTGCGAGGGTTTTTTAAGCCTTTTATTTTTTTTTTTATTTTTTTTTTAAGCTTACTGTGATGTTAGAAGTAGATTATAGTGGTTTTCAGTAAGCATACCAGTGTGATGTTTCCGAAACAAGCCTTCTCTCCTCCCCCTAAAATGAAAAAGAAAGTTACATTTCTAAATTGTTGTGTAAGAGATAAGAGCAAATTTCTCCTCCGGAATTTATGTTTTCAGCCTTCTGTGCATTTGGCCACCATTATCTGTTTTAAAAAATAGCATTATGGATATTTGAAAGTCAATGCTCCATTAATTCATTGTGTTTGCTATTTCATGCATCTCTCTTTTTACAAAGACGACTTGAGCAACATGCTATTCAGAATGAATGTGGGCTCTTACCCTCTCCCCCCACTCTCTTCCCACCCCCAGCCCAATGCTGAGGATTAAAGCAATGGTATACAGTTACTGTTTGAAAAGCTTGGGTGGAGTCTCACGTTATAATTATAGTTTCTCAGAGGAATTCTGTTTTGGACTTTGAAAATATATAAATAAGTGAAAAATTGACATTGAGAGAGGTTAACAAAACGTGTAATTATGATATAAGCGCAGGATTAGAGTAATTTTGGTTGAGCATTACAAGCAGTGTACTTTTAGGTATTAACTTTTAAAAGGCAAAGTTCTTTTCATTGAAGTTGAAATGAGGTTGAGTAATTTGGGGACTCATTCCCTTTGAATATTTCATTTTAAAATAGGCATACTCATAAGCATACTCACTTTTTTGTTTTTGGTGGAGGGGTACTTGAGGAATGGGATGACGTTTTAATAGAATATCGTAATTATGGTCTGAAATTTCAGTCTTTGGTACCATTAATTTATTGCTGGTCATTTTCTGTTGACAGAAATCAAATAATGTATATATAACTCAACCAACTGCAGCCAACTAGTGTGTGTTACAGAAATATTCCTTAGGGTAATACTTTGATTTCTTTCCCTATGTGGGTGTGGCTGAAAGATAATCTTTGTTCCAGGAACACTTTGTTTGTCTTTTGCTAAACAAATGTGCAATTTATCCACTCTTTATTCATTCTTAGATTTATCTGCTAAACCTATTATGAATTGGAAAGGGGGAAATGTCCTACACAGCCTTATTGTCAGCTCTATTGTCAGCCTTATTGTCAGTTTCACGCGTAATTTTGTATAGGAGTGTTTGTTTACGTGTATATGAAATGCATAGGAGGTAGGAAGTAACCGAGGAATTTAAAGAAGAATTCTTGAAAGGATTGTTTGGCTTTATTTGTTTCTTAGCGTACTAGGGCAAAATAAAATATGACAGCTGTTGAACAATTTACTTTTTTGTAGCTGTGTCAGGAAGAAGTTAATTTAATGCGAAGACTTAGGAGGGAGTTATAGGATCATAGAATTTTGGACTTGGAAAGCACTTCCAAACCCATAGTTTTATATTCACCTTTCATAGTAAAGTGACCACACTTTGCCTTGAAAAAAAAAAAGTTTCTTCAGTTCATGAAACCTTTGCCTAAACCACAAAGAAGAGACTCAGGGTGTCTTCACTCAATGAAACTTTGACCTAGATGAATTGTTGGTTCTTCCAGATCTCACCTTTACCCTGGATCTTATCTTGACTCTCACCTAGAATGCTTGTTCACCTCTGCACAGGAGTCCTCAGGGTCTCATGGGCTGCTTCTGCTTTTTGTAAATATTAAAGCCAGCTCCTCTGGGAACATTGCATTGTAAGGTTGGAAATTTGCCCCTGTCCAAACAGTTCTAAAATTCTGCTCCAAATAGATGGTTCTGTTCATATACAACAAAATTATAATGATTTTTTTTTTTTTAAATCAGTAAGCACTGCCACATTAGACCAGGTCGCAGCTGTACTAACCTCTCAGCCAGGGGTAGGGATTCTAGGCTTGCACAACCTAAGAGTTGGCTTGATTTCCTATCACGTAGATAGAAAGTAAAAAGCTGATAAACATGAAGGTGTGTCAACATTGTTAAATTGTTACAATGGGACTTGAGATATTCCAAAATAACACTAACGTAACCAGAGTAGAAGAATTCTAACTTAGAACAGGCTGAATTCCACAGTTGTGGATAAAACAGATGTCTCCTATTTCATTTGATCAAAGACCACCATCCTCACTCCTAATGTTGTAAATTAGTTAAATCCCTTCAACAACAACAAGTCAAGGTAATTTACTTCAGCCACACCCATATAGGAAAAGAAATCAAGATATTACCTTAAGGATAATGTTATTATTGACATTTTGTTGTAATGAAAAGCTCATCAAACTTGAAGTTTAAAAGCTGAGTTATAATCTCACCTCTATCACTTTCTAGTTCCTTGAGATCCCAGAGTAGTCATTTGGGAGTCTGAATCTGGACTTTCCCATCTCTAAGGGAATATTAACAAGGTGTCATGGCACTAATAGCGTTGTTGTGAGAAACAGCAACAAAAGATATGTTGTATGAAAGGCCTTTGTAAATTTTAATGTCTTATTATTAGCACCAGCCATCGCAGTAATATTTTTGCTCTGCTTTCTAAGCAGAAAAGCAGTTCCTCGTATTTTTGTTTAAGAGTGCTTTTTTATATTCACTGTCTTCTGTGATGCCTGTAACCATGTTAGTAAAGTGGCAAGGAGAAGGAAATTTGGTCCCGTATTGTTTCAGGTACAGTGGGGTTTTGGATAGAAACATAACCTGAAAATAGGAAAATATATGTGTGTGTGTGTGTGTTTTGGATAGAAACATAACCTGAAAATAGGAAAGAGTGTGTGTGTGTGTGTGTGTGTGTGTGTGTGTGTGTGTGTGTGTGTGTAGAAACCCAACCGAGTAAATCATTGTAGTCTATGCAAAAAAGCTAAACTCAGGTGGTGTTTTCATATTTTAATGTACATGAACTATCTGGGAACTTGTCAGAGATATAATAAATTTCTGGGTCACTGCCTTAGAGATTCTGAATCAGAGGTTCTTAAGGTTCTCTGCCTTCCTGCATTCTCCTGTTTGATTCTGATATGGGCAGTCCCAGAACATTCTTGGAGACGCTGTCTCCAGAATGAATGGACATCGTTCATAGCATATGTTTCCATGACTTGGGATCAGAGGATATTTGCTTTTTTTTCTTCCAATAGAAAGAAAAGGACTCAAGGTTTGGTTAGTGTTTTATAGACTGTGTGAAGAAATAGAGACACGTTTCAAGGATGAGGGAGTTAAAAAAAAAAAAAAGTCATTTCTAAGCACAGAACATAGCCAGGAACTGATTTCATCCAGAAGAGATAATTAAGAAGAACCCAGAGATGGCATCCTCATGGAGAATGAAGGAATAGGAAGGAGTTGAAGTAGTCCCAAGAGTCCAGGTGACATCTTCTGCTATAAAACCGACTCTGAAACATCCACTTTTCCCCCCATCGTTCAACCTTAGAAGTATGACTTTCTCCATTTCAAGAATGTGTAAAGACACTAGTACAGCCCCCACCCCCCCACACACATACCACCACTCCCATCACAGTAGTGAAATCAGCAGGCATTTTTATGGTTTTACTATGTACCAGAGATGGTGTTAGGGGCTGAGCATGCTGAAATAAATCCTGGGGGTTCATGGTTATACTCCCTGACCGTCATCTTGGATGATCTTGGACAAATCTTGGTCGTCTTGGACAAATAGAGTGCAATAATGCAATTGACACATTAGAGGCTGCTTCTTCAAATAGGACAGACACTCTGGAATTCTAAAGATGTTTTCGTAAATATTTTCACTAACACTTTTTTTCACTTTATAGAAAGCACAAATTTGAGCTAGTGTCTTGGTCCACTGTAGAAATCTCAAGTGGGCATGCCTTGGGACATGTATCAGCATCTTCAAACTATTTTTCACTGGGGACTTGCCTTCAATGTAAACATATTTCCATTTAATTAAGTGTGCCAGCTGATGAAGTGGCTACCCACAAACCAGGCAGGAGTCTAAGCAACATAAACTGTTAAAAGATGTCATCTTGAAAGCAGCTAAACATCTCCATTCTGGAAGAAGCCTCCAGCCTGAGGAACTAAGTGAACGTAATTAGAAATACATCTGGGTATTGGCCTCCTATCTGAAAAGGTCACATGCACACCTTCCATTGGTACTGGTTACGTTCCATCATTATGTTCTGTCCTTCCTCATTCGTCTCCCACTGGTTGCCAGATGGCCATGATAATGTTGGTATCCTTAACAACTGTTTTGTGCAATTCCCTGCAGCATGGTAAAGGCTCGAAATATTGAGTGTTTTCCCTTTGGATAAGCAAGTGACATATCTGGGAATTGCTTGCAAACGCCCTGATGGTGTGGTTATAGGGAGTGATGGCAAACTGGGTCGTGGAGCCCAAATTCAGCTTGACATTGTGCAGATGGCAGGATACCAAAGGGGAGGGGGAGGTTGCCATTTCTCAAGCTTAAGAGGAAAGAAAAATTAATCCATGCAGAATCTGGTTTTTGTAAATATGGTGACATGTAAATAAGCATTAAGATCGTTATAAGAGGGAGCTTCATTAAAGTTGCTGAAATGTTCTCCTGAGTTAAGTTGGTTCTGATGGAGCTCTCACAAGGATGCTTGGGGAGTCCTCTCGGTGTGGTTCTCTGAATTGTGCCAAGTTACCAGATGGATTTGAGGAGCATTAGAAGATAGGGGGTATGGGTCGGGGGGAGGGTGGAGAAGGTGGGTGTATCAATCACACTGAGATAGATCACACTACAAAAAACAACCTCCAAATCAGACTCCACTTGAAACAACAAGTGTTTATGTTGTACATCCATTTAGGACCAACCAGGTGCTTTATTCTATGTTAGCCTCACTCAAGATCAAAACTGGCTGAGTAGCCACTGTCTGAACCATTACAGATGTCTGGAACAAAGGGAGGGAGACAGTCTGGTTAGCTGCACTCTGGCTCTTAAAGGTGCCACCCACTTCTGCCATATTTCACTGGCCATAACCAGTCACATGGCCACTTGTCTTCAGTGGGTGGTCTTTCCACAGGACCATAAAGGGAGCAAGATATATTCACTGAACAGCACTAACAACCAGCAGAGCAAGTGATGATGTTCTGGAGACCCATGGATATCTCTCTTGGGCCAGATGGCCTTTAAGACAGACTTCAAGCACTGAAAGATTATATAATCCAAAATAAAAGCAACACAAAACTGTAGAAAGAAATACAAAGAAGCTCAACAAAATTCTGAATTTTCCTATTGATAAAATAATGATATTAATTATAAATATATTTATGCACATCAGATTCTTTCAAAACAGTTTTCTGGTTCTGCTGCTTGCCAGGGACCTAAACATTCTTCAGTCTGTCTATGGGGTTATGGATCCAACTCATTCTTTCTTTATCGGTACCTGAGGCTTTTTCATGGAGCTGGATGAGTAATGGGACTGAGAGGATGCTGGCATCAGCCAGACTGTGCTAAAGATGAACCAATACAAGAATGTTGCTGAAGACTATATTTTTAATACAAAACCAGAGGTGAGCATTGAAATGATGCCATGGCTGCCACAGTTCTTTGTTGGAGGGAAGAAAGTGACGGAAGTGTTTTCTTGATTGTCTAGGGGAGGACGAGGAAGAAACGAATGTGATCGTTCTCAGCTACCCTCAGTACTGCCGCTACCGCTCCATGCTGAAACGCATCCAGGATAAGCCATCTTCCATTCTCACGGACCAGTTTGCATTAGCCCTGGGGGGCATCGCAGTGGTCAGCAAGAACCCTCAGATCCTGTACTGTCGGGACACCTTCGACCACCCGACTCTCATAGAAAATGAGAGCATATGTGATGAATTTGGTGAGTCTTTTCATGATATATTTTTTTTATCCTACATGAAACTTGTGCATGTGTGGCTGGTTGTTTTCAGTTCTTGTTAGGAGCAGTGGTGGGGAACGGGGCTGACTTTCAGAAGCCTGGTGTGCCGCCCCCACCCCCGTCTTCCCCCAGTGATTGCCGCAATAAGACGTCACCGCCTCCTTGGCAGCCTCTGTTTCCCAGGGCACAGGATTATTATTTAGAATTTGTTGTTCAAGACAGAGTCTGAAATTGCTTGGTCGACCTTGAAATTGGACTTTATAGGAAAGGAAGCTTTTATGCTAGTCGTTTCTTAAAAGGCTTTGGCTCTTCAGATACTGATTGTTATAAATTTGACTGATCACTCCCTTTTCCATGGTATGCACGCGTGCTAAGTTGTTTCAGTCGTGTCCAACTGTTTGTGACCCTATAGACCATAGTCCTCTGGGTTCCTCTGTCCATGGGATTCTCCAGGCAAGAATACGGGAGCGGGTTGCATGCCCTCCTCCAGGAGATCTTTGTGACCCAGGGATCAAACCTGCATCTCTTATGTCTCCTGCATTGGCAGATGAGTTCTTTACTGCTAGTGCCACCATAAAGAACTATAAAAATACACTAGTTTAAAAAGTGCACCATTTTAACCACTTCATTACTATAAGGTAGATAGATAGATATGTAATAGATCCCTATGCCCCTGAATTTGAATTGCTATGAGCTGTATATGTAAAAATCACATCAGTTTCAAAGACTTGGCATGAATAAAAGATTGTAAACTAAATTTTAAAAATAAAAAGTTAACTTCGGTTAAATTTAGCTGCTTGCTGCTAAGTCACTTCAGTTGTGTCCGACTCTGTGCGACCCCATAGACGGCAGCCCACCAGGCTCCCCATCCCTAGGATTCTCCAGGCAAGAACACTGGAGTGGGTTGCCATTTCCTTCTCCAGTGCATGAAGGTGAAAAGAGAAAGTGAAGCAGCTCAGTCGTGTCCGACTCTTAGTGACCCCACGGACTGCAACCTACCAGGCTCCTCTGTCCATGGGATTTTCCAGGCAAGAGTACTAGAGTGGGGTGCTATTGCCTTCTCCAATTTAGCTGATAGAATTAAACTATTTAGGTCTTAGTTGCTGCTGCTGCTGCTGTTGCTAAGTCGCTTCAGTCATGTCTGACTCTGTGCAACCCCATAGTCGGCAGCCCACCAGGCTCCCCTGTTCCTGAGATTCTCTAGGCAACAGTACTAGAGTGGGTTGTGATTTCCTTCTCCAATTTAGCTGATAGAATTAAACTATTTAGATCTTAGTTAAGAGGCTGAAAACATCAAGAAAACAACTGCCTTGGTTTTAATTCATTTCACTATTCCATAATAATGTATTTAGTTCCCTTCTTTAAGATCATATGCTGTCCTATCTGTTTAAATTTCTTGGATGTGTTCAAAATATCTAGATAGTAAGAAATTACCAAATTTGTAGGTTTTGCTTGACTCTTCATCTATTTTCTTACATGTATAAGTAGTATTGGAGAAGGAAATGACAACCCACTCCAGTATTCTTGCCTGGAGAACCCCATGGACAGAGGAGCCTAGTGGGCTACAGTCCATGGGGTCGCAAAGAGTTGGACACAACAAAGAGTGACTAAACAATAACGATAATATCTTTGTACACTATACCCATCAAACATGGATGTGTGGACATGTATCTGTATCTGCATCTCTGTTTAGCTGACTGGTCATGAGTTCTCTGTAGACAGAAGGAAAGGAGGAGAAGATAGCACATCCTCAGTTGAGGAGACCTTGCATGATGCCCTGAAAGATTTGAGACAAGATAAAATCACATCTCTCAAATCTTCACTTTCTCAAATCTTCCTTGAAGATATTGGATCGTATCAGAGGTTCTCGAAAGGCTGGGCAGGGATATCAGAATATTCTGGGCGTGCATCATCACAGTACACATGTCACCTGGAAGTCCCTATACTTAGCGAGGCAAGAACACCCCCCACCTCCCCCGGTCCCTTCCCTGGGAATCACCACCGTAGAGCAAGCAGGGTGATAACTGAGCCACGCTGACTCCTTCATTGCCACCTGGGTGCAGAAGGGGTGGAGACCTGTGGCCTAGAGAGCATGGGGGCCCTTTGAGCCAGGAGCATTGCTTGATTCTGTTGGGTAATGTTTTTCCAAGGATGCCTCATTTTGTGAGTTATGCAGATTGAGATTATTCTTCTCAGTCGTCACAGGCCTTGCTGTGGCTTGGGGAGTCCACGGTGACCTCTCTAGGCTGGTTATTCGTAACACCAGCAGCCCTGGAGCAGGGGCAAGTGGGATGTTGTAAGTAGGTATGGTGGACAGAGGAGGGTGAGGGTGACCAGATGGCTTACCTGGATCCAAGAAGGAGAGGAAGAAAGAGCAGAAGTGGACCTAAGTTTATTAGACATGACTTTTTTGGGGTTACAGACTGTCTTTTTCAGATGCCTTCTACAACTCTGGCTTATCAGTCTGTAAGAGAGTAATAGTGTTTATGCAAGTTATTTTTTCCTTTTTTCAAGAAGATTTCCTTGTCATTCATAATATTGAAATAACCTTTTTTATTCAAGTAGTTGAATGTATCCAATACATTAAAAAAAAAATTCTTTCCAGATCAGCATTTATAAATCTTCCCTTTTCAATACTTTTTTGAGTTTTTCCTTTTCTAGCCCCTACTCCCAAACCCTCCATCCTGCTTGCTACTCAAGAGGTCTCTAAATTCTTGACGCAAAATAGAACTGAAAAAATGCTTTCCCTAATTTAAGTGTATTCAGATTTAGAGTTTCACAATGTAATATAATGAAAAAATGTTTTAACCTTTTTGGCTAAATTAAGAGTTATTAGTCATTGAATTTCAAAGCTGTTGCATCTAGAATTGGTAATAGAAGTTCCAATTTAACAGTGATCACAATGGTTGTTAAGAGTTACTAAATTAGTTTTAAATGTTCCCACAAACACAAGCATCTGACTTTTAAATGTTTTCCTGAACTTTCTTCTGGTAATGCTGCTTTTTTTTCTCCGTCTCTTAAAGTGGAAGCTTTCTTTTGGAATAAAGGTACCTTTGTTAAAGAACTTCTAGATGACTAGTCTAAAAATTAGAATATTAGTATTTTTGTAGTTTGTACTTCAAATATTTGGTGCTTCTTATAGGATTTCATTTTAGTTTTAGTAAGAGAAAAACAACAACAACAACAACAAAAAAAAAAAACCAAAAAACTTATTCTGACCTGATTCAAAAACCTTCACCAACATTCCTCCTTCACTTTTCACTTCTGGTCATACATCTTAATTTCCAGAGAAATTCCTTTTAAACCTCCAACCAGTGCTATTTGAAATCAGCATGGGTTAAAGGGTTTGTTAAAACGTAGGGTTGGGTTTCTCCAACCAACTAACAGTTGGTGGAAGAACATAAATTTAATTAGTGACTGGCATTAAACAAATGTTCCTAATATTAAACACTGCCAGATGACTGAAACACTTCTGTCAGATTACCGCGAGTGCCAGGGGGCCCACAGATGAATTTTCTACACAGTATATATTCTGTACCACACGTTTGGTGACTTCAGTAATTGGTCAAATGTAATTTAGGTAACAGTATGCCTAGGCTGTAAAAATCAAATTTTATTAGCCATATCACCAGGTGGATGAATGGTAGAGCTGATGGCAAAGAGTTTATAGCATTTAGCAGCTACACCTTTGACACATGAAATTCATAAATTGCCATAAAATACCTCCAAGGCCCTTCTCAAAAGGACAGTGTCTGCTTTCCTATGATTAACTAATGTTTATTTTATTAACTAATATATTTTTTGCTCTCTTCTATTAAATGGGGTTACAGAGTGGGGGTGAGAGAGGGGTTTCAAAAGATAAATAAAAGGCAGGCCTCACTCATTTTGAGGATTTAGAGCCTAATTGGGGAAGACAGGATTAACACAACTGAAAGGTTCACTAATGTTACAGGAAAGTCAGGGACGAAGTATTGGATGAGTGTTGCAGAAAGCAAGTGCAGGAGGCATTTCGCAGTGAGCTGGGGCTGTGGAGGAAGTGGCCTGGCTGGAGAAGATAGTCTTCGTGGTGAGGGGTCGGGAAAAACCTCGTGGAAAAGGCAGGGCTGGATCTGGTTTCTAAAAATAGAATAGTGGGCGAGGAGTAACTTGGGAGATGAGATGGGCACTGATAACTAGTAAGAACCTGCTGTGTAGCCCAGGAAACTCTCCTCAATACTCTGTAATGACTTATGTAGGAAAAGTCTTTTAAAAAAAAGAGTGGATATATGTATACGTATAACTGATTAACTGTGCTGTGCACCTGAAACTAACACGACATTGTACATCAACTATTCTCCAATGAAAACTTCAAAAAAAATACAAATAGGGAGAGAAAGTATTAGAAAAGTTTTGGCAAAGCCTAGATCATTTAAAATTCACATTCCGACACCATTAGGAATGACCGTCTTCACCCTAGGTCGGCTGTTGGTCTCTCTTAGATTTGTTTGCCCACAGTCATCACTCTCCCGAGTCTGTGCCCTCCAGGTGGTTTTAATAAGTGGCCCGGTGCCCTCTCTGCCGGTAGGACATGAATGTGAGTCAGAGGACCTGGGCTGGGACAACCCCGTCCATGGCTTTGCAAGGGAACTGGGCTTGCTTCTTGAGCAGAGTTGCCCCCCACATTTCTTCTGTGAGCCTTCCAGCTTACTCACGTTCCCCAGGTTCATCTTTGAAAATGGACTTTGCTCCTGTGACAGCCTTGCCCAACTGGCTAGACACCTCTCCTCCCCTTCCGCCGTCTCTATGTTTTAATGTCGTCCACTGAATAACAAATTTAATTGAGCAATAAAAGGAAGGCTTTTAAATCTACAATGAGTCCCTGTAAATAAATTCTCTGTGGAATTTTATGAAGCTGTTTAATGAAAAGTTTGATTAGAAACTATTAAAGAAAAATAGAATAGATGAAATTTTCATCATTTAGTCCCACGTTACAGTAGTGTCATTTTGATTTTTATTTACATTGAGATATTCAGAATAGAGTAAATATATCCTGGTTTTAATTAACTATTCTCCTTACTTGGGAAAGGTTATTTTAGGCTTGAAGGGTTTTGATAGCATACCATCTGCTTTCTTCACTGTATTTTATTCAAGTCCCTTCTTTGCTCACAATGCAGCACGTCTAAACCTATGACATAAGCATAAATTGAATCATATTAATGGCAGGTGATAGAAAAGCTTCAGCCTAGACATCCTGCCTGCATTCTTCCATCTTCTCAGTTACAATGCTCGTAAAGGCAATATGCTGTTTTCTTAGCAAAAGAGAATTGGCTATTTTAAAAGCTAAAGCCATGGATCCACATGAAAGCATTACGAAAACTGGTTGAATTGCACATGCAATGAGGAAACGAGCTTATAATAACGATGAGGGGAAAGTGACATTACAAATGGCATTTTTTTCCCCATAAAAATCTCTACATAAAATTCCTGGCCCCACTGTCCGGGTAGAATCTGCTAGCATCATGCATTCTCTGAGAGCCCCCTTCCTTGCTTTCACCTCTTTTCATAATTTGATGATCCTTTGGTAAAACACATGCTTTCATTTATAGTGTGTTCTTGTCTCCACTGTAGAGGAAACACACACATGCAAACATATTGTCTGTTTTTCCTGTTAGAATAATAAGATGTCCACCAGTTTGTAATGCACAGTGTTTACATTAATATCACATAGATTGACTCACATGTGCGAGGTGTTGACAGCCAAACCCAAACAGAGGCACCTGCGGCAGATAAATGGATAACTGCAAGGTATTGGCTCCTATCAGAGATGTGAGGCAGACCCAACGTAAATGAAATGAAATCAGTTTTTAAATGTGGGTGAGGCTAAATGGATTAAGACATGGTGGGTTAAAAAAATAATAAAAATATGCTTTATTTTTGGTTTGAGTTTTCAATTGCAGAGAGACAGAAGTAGTCATGCTTCTGAATTCTTTGGCAGATGATGTGTGCCCGTGTGTGTGGGTGTCTTGACCAAGGAACAGGATGGGGTTAAAGGAAGGATGTGGTAAGTCACCTGAAAAGAACAGAGATGCGATGGGCTGTCGTCTTGGTGTTTGGTCCATGTATAGAGCACCGTGAGCTCTGACTTCAGGGAGAAGTTGGCTACATCAATATTAAGGCATATACTCTGCTGAGGGCCTGGAGGGCAACACGATGTAGGAAAAAGAGTTTTAGGCTTATAGATATGGAGCCCAGGTTAATCAAGGCCCAACCGTCTGGCTTGCTGTGCCTCTGGGCAGGTGACGTAAGGCCCCTCACTTGTCCCATCTATAAAATCCTGCAGTAACAGCCCACTTGCTGGGCTCAGCAAAAGTTTGTATTCATTCGTTTTTTTGAAAAGACATTCTCTTGGTAAATGAAGATTCCCTACTGTTTCTATTAGAGTCTTAGGCCTTAGACAACTTGTACGTAGTCATCTAAACCCACCTTGCTCTTTGAATAATAAAGGAACCATTTTCCTAAGGCTCCAGGGCTCTTACTGGAACCTTAATGGGAAAGAAGTTTTTTACTTTTTACAGTATGTTTTAAAGACACTTTTCTGACTCTGCCCTGAATTTTTCCGTTTTCCTGTTGGGTGAAATAATGATATTATAGACAAAAGAAGAAAAAGCAGAGGGAGGGAGGGAAACAGAAGAAGGGATAAAACCTTGACTTTCTATGAAAGAAAACTCAGGACGTAGAAAATTATTTTGAAGCTTAAAGGATGAGCTGGACTCTGCCTCTTCCCCTCTAAACATCACATGTTTTGCTGGAAATGAAAGGAAAGGCAGTTGTTTTCTTAAGGATCATGGGAATTTGTAAGTGAGTAAACATTTTTTTCTTGCCAAAGTAGGTTTCATGGTCTCAGTGGATTTTGACGATCAAATGGCTTTGTTCCTGGTTCCTGTACAGACTCAGGCTTCCCCCGCCTGCCTGCCTACAGTGCCCACCCACCTCCCAAATGATAACAAGGCAGATGTTTCTCTTTAACTGAAGCCAAGTAGAAAAGGAGTTGTGCTCCTTATGTATTACTATTTCTGCAGAAGACCTTTATCCTCAAGAGTTCTCACTTGAAGGATTGCTTTGTCTTGGAAATTTTCTAGAGGTTCTGTTTATCGTTAGAGGATGGTCTAGCCAAGGCCTCTCTTGGTACCTGCTCTTTATTACATGTAGTTGCTGAAGTAGGGACAGAGAGAATGATAAGTTCATTGTGCCAGATAGTAAACCAAACCCCAAGACAGCTGCTGGTCAAATTGTGTGTAATATGCTCTAGAGTCCATTGAATGATTAGACTGTCATTGGACAGTCAAGCTTTGGCTTCCAGGACAGTAAGACAAGGAGGGCTAGAGAACGGGCTTCCTCAGGCACAGGCATTGGAAGCTGGCTGCCAACCCTTTGGGGGGGGGTTTAATAAAAATAATTTTAATGTTGCTATTGTAAATTATTTTAAAGTTACAATGTATGGAATGGGTAGGATTAGTGGATTTCTCTTCTATTTTTGAAACTTGAAAGGATATTTTAAAGTAACTCTGGACCCCCCTTTTGTAGCTGAGTGGACTCAATGGCTTATTAAAAACTGTTTGGACTCATGGGTTCAATAAACTCTTGTCAGCCCAGAAGAAAGGATTTGTGTCTATATTGGCTAATATTTCATGTAGGATTTCTTAGCGAAAAGCAAGAAAGTTCTATCTCATTACATTAGCAAGATCAGCGTATATTGCCCTTTGTTGTTGTTCAGTCACCCAGTCCCGCCCAGCTCTTTGCGATCCCGTGGACTGCAGCACGCCAGGCTTGCCTGTCCTTCACCATCTCCCGGAGCTTGCTCCAACTCAGTTCATTGAGTCAGTGATGCCATCCAACCATCTCGTCCTCTGTCATCCCCTTCTACTCCTGCCTTCAGTCTTTCCCAGCATCAGGGTCTTTTCTGATTGCTTTCTAGGATGAAACAAATATTTTTACTAATTAAATTAAAATACACATGAATGAATGAATATTCTCTGTAAACTCCTTTAGTCTGTCCCGTTGGGGAAACTGGATTGATTTAAGGTCCTCGGACTGTAGGGCAGGCTATCCAAGGCTGCTTAGGTCTCAGCATGGTGCCTGGTACACAGTGTGCACTTATCTGCTCATTCATTTCACCAATATCTACTCAATACCTACAGTGCAAATCCCGATGTGGTCCTTGTGCAGAAAGTTGTAAACAAGACAGGAAACTTCCCCATTCTTCAGGAGCTTACAGCATGGTATGTGGGAAGGGTATTGGCAAAATGTGAGCTAGCCATGGGCCATATATCCTAGGCATAGACCCTACCTCACAGGATTGTTGTGAAGATTAGATGAGTCAATGACCAAAAGCACTTAAATGGAACATGGCAAGTACTGCTTAAGTATTCATGTTACCAGAATCTTCTTGTACCCCTTGCTCTACCCAATACAACCTTAACCACATATGGGGTCCACAGTGATTCCTCAAAAATCATGCACAAAATTGTTTCATGCCTGTACAGACTGCTAGTGAAAATGAGGTATCATTTGCTACTCAGATTTATTCGACATAGGTTCATTCCAGAAATACTTGTTTGTCCTTCTGCCTAGAATGTGTTTCCACAGATATCATGGCTCTGGCTTCTTCTCATCATTCCAGCCTCATCTCAAATGTCTCCTCCCCAGAGAAGTCTTCTCTGACCATCCGCTGTCCACAGATCTTCTCTAACCCATCACCCAATGTACCATTATCTTCTGACCCATTCATTGCTTTCAGAAATGAACTCCTGTATTCATCTCTTTACATGTTTTGGTCTATCTCCCCACTCTCCACTCGTACTATATATAAGCTCTTTAAGAGCAAGGAACTTGTCTGTCTTTTCACAACGATATGCCTGGAACTAGCACAATACTCGGCATATAGTAGGTGTGTAATCAATATTGATTAAGTGGGGATTTCCTTGGTGTTCCAATGGTTAAGACTCCACACTTTCACTAAACTGGGGTGCTGGTTTGATCCCTGGTCAGGGACCTAAGATTCTGCACGCCATTCAGCATGACCAAAACATTAACTATATATATGTATGTATGTATGTATGTATGTATGTATGTTGAATGGATACATGCATACTGTGCTTCAGTATCATTGTTCTCTGCCAGTTTACAGATAAGAACACTTAAGCACAGCAATATTACACAGCTAGCAAGTGGTAAGGGCTTCCCTGGTGGTACAGTTAGAAGAATCTGCCCGCAAGTGGTAAACTAGGACTTGAACCTAGACAGTGTAACTCAATATCCGTGCTCTAATCCATTACACTAGCATGCTACTCACCTTGGTCCCTGCTCAGAAAGATCTTTCAGACTTCCTGAGATCACTAGGCAGAGAGGAACAGATAACTGAGCAAGCACCAGGTCTCTCCTGTAAATAGGATCTGTAGGATTTAAAGGGATTGGTGTGTGTTGGAGGGGTTAAGAAAGGAATGATAAAGATTCGAAATCCCGTTAGACTGGGATCAAGTCTGCAGGCAGCCAGTGTCTTCTCTTGTCTGTGTGTCTTACAGTCTCCCTGTTGCGGCCCTTGCTGTCTCATGGTCTCTTTTCAGCATACCAGCCAGACTGATCACTTCTCGGATCTCCCAGTGGCTTCCCACCTCATCAGAGAAGCAGATAATGAATACCGAGCCCTTTTAGAGCTGAAACTCTTTAGAAGTTGAAAGGGGGCAGTAGCAAACTAATGCTGTGTTCTCCCACACTCTTTATAAGACACGGGGTTGTGATGCTGACAGGACTTTCATTATACACCTCTCTGTCATTTTCTGCTTAGAATGCAGTGGCTTTCCCAACTTGGCATCCTTTTTTTTTTTTTTTTGGTAATAAAAATATTATAGATCTAATTTCAAAAAAATGAAATGTATGCAAGCTTTCCTGCTTCTGTCACTTCTTTATTCCTGTAGCACATAAATCATTTCCCTTTTTAAAATTAAATTTTGCTTGCCATGACTTGGTAATGGGTTTTCAAAGGAGGCAGAGTAGCCAAGCTGTTCGGTCAGGAGCCAGCTGCGCTGCCTTCTCAGGAAATCTTCTCACTGCTGGCTGGTATGGACCTTGATTCCATCATCTGGGCTTTATGCTCCCTTTGGAAGTTACCTAGAAATTCTCGCCTTTACTCTCCTCCCTGGACCACCTTTCTGGCTCTCCAGTCAGACACAATTGAGTGACTTCACTTTCACTTTTCACTTTCATGAATTGGAGAAGGAAATGGCAACTCACTCCAGTGTTCTTGCCTGGAGAATCCCAGGGATGGGGGAGCCTGGTGGGCTTCTGTCTATGGGGTTGCACAGAGTCGGACACGACTGACGCGACTTAGCAGCAGCAGCAGTCACCATCCTGGAGGACGAAAGAACCTGGGACCTGGGCAAAATAAGATTGTGTGCCCTAATGCTTCTTGGGTGCTCATCCGTGCATTCATTGAGCACTGACTGTTGAAAGCAGAGCTCCAGATGTTGTTGGGATTTTGGCCTATCTTCTCAAGGCCCTTAAAAATGAAATTGGCTGAGGTAAAACCCAGAACAAGTGGTCACTGCCTCTATTATCTGTGATCCTTTTAACAGTCCCACATTTGACCCAGGAGTGACCTTTGCTGCAAGGTCACAGTCCTAACATGCTGCTGATGCACCAGTCAGTACTGCCACCCCCACCCGGGCTGTTGACCCCCATGGACTCACTTTTCCTCCATTAAGTGAGACAAGCATGGCACTAAGGAGTCTAGAGTTATTTTTGACATTCGAAGGAGATGCTATCTGCCAAGCTTGGCGAATGGGAAACCTTGCCCTCTCAGGATGCTGCCAGGCATCTGCAAAGGGCCGAGGAGGTCAAAGTCTAGGTGCCACTGGCGTTGAAAGATGAATGAAAGAGGGCCTGGAGGTCAGGGGAGGACTCTTAGAGGAAAGGGATCTTCAACTGGACGGTGACAGACTCAGAAAGAAGAACGTTATTTCAGGTGAGGACATGGAAAATACTCTGGACTTTGAAGCTCCGAGAATGAGGTGGTGTTTTTTTTTTTCCTTTGCCATTTTTAGCTTTCCATAAGCAAAACTCTTTCTTTTTTTTTTTTTTCCTCCTAGAAGATGTCACTTTTCCCTGAGGGCTCACGTAGTTCTGGGTCCTACTCTCACGGGCCCCATTGTGGTTAGGACCCAGAGGAAGTCTCTTGGAGGAAAAATCAAGTTGTCTCTTATTAAATTGGAAATGTTCCCTTGGGTCCATAAGAAAGAAAGGAAGGGCTGCACCAACTTTGTGGCAGGGGGTAGAGGAGTGAGGAGCAAGGCAGCTGATTTCCTGGCTGTGTAAAGGGCTGCTTCTGGGCTGAACAGGCAGCTTCAGAATCACTGTCTGGGGCCCTCTGCTCTTGTCCCTTCTGTGTTACTCAGTACTTTGCCGAAGTTGTTCTGTCCTGCTTGGTACTAAAGTTAACAGTGTCAACTGCATTTCTCCTCACTAGAGTCTAAGCTCCTAAAGAAGTAAGAATCGTGCCTTTCTCGTGTTTGTATCAATATATGTTTGTTGAAGGGCTTCCCTGTGGCTCAGCAGTAAAGAATCTGCCTGCAGTGCAGGAGATGCGGGTTCAGTCCCTGGGTTGGGAAGATCCCCTGGAGGAGAGGATCTGGCAACGCACTCCAGTGTTCTTGCCTGGAGAATCCCAGGGACGGGGGAGCCTGGTGGGCTGCAGTTCACGGGGTCCCAAAGAGACATCGCGCACGCTTGTTTGTTGAGATGATATAAAAACTTGGCTAGATTCCAGAGGGCTTCAAGTGTCCCTCATCTTACCACCTTCCTTAGACTCAAGTATGTCCTTTAATAGTAGCTCATTGCCAGTTGATTTAATTTTCAAGGGAAACTGTCTAGTTCAAAGGAACTGGGTTTCTCTCAACATTTACTCACCTTTCCACACCAGAGGAACAGCCTTCATAAATTGGTCCACGTCTTTGGTTGGTTATTGCTCATTTGTTATGATGCTTAACAGTCTCTGGAGTCTGCACAGTCTACAGGTTGCTCTTTCTGAGAAAGCTGAGAAGCACCCTTAAGTTAGAGCAAATGGTAGCCTGTCTCCAGGGTCAGTGCATCCACCCTTCCTACCTCTACCTGTAGATAACAGAATTCATTGTGGAAATCAAGGAACAGTGATGGGGCTATTAGCAAACAGACATTGACAAGTTCTATTGAAATGTGGGTTCTGTGGATCGGAAACCTAGTACAGATTACAGTTCAGCCCGAAATCATATCAGAAAGTGTTGGGAAAGAAGAGGCTCAGCCAGTATAATGTTCATGATGAGGAAGATTGCTTGGAGAAGGCAATGGCAGCCCACTCCAGTACTCTTGCCTGGGAAATCCCATGGGCGGGGGAGCCTGGTGGGCTGCAGTCCATGGGGTCATGAAGAGTTGGACATGACTGAGCGACTTCACTTTGACTTTTCACTTTCACGCATTGGAGAAGGCAATGGCAACCCACTCCAGTGTTCTTGCCTGGAGAATCCCGGGGACGGGGGAGCCTGGTGGGCTGCCGTCTATGGGGTCGCACAGAGTCGGACACGACTGAAGCGACTTAGCAGCAGCAGCAGCAGCGGGAAGATTGCTTGGTGGATGGCACTTAGGCCTGAAGTATACTTTATGGATCACTGACTGGCTCTGTGTTCTTGAGGATGAGGTCTTCTATCTCCCGTAAGAGTTCTCCACAGAGGATACCGCATGAGGCAAGTCACAACAGGCAGATCACACTGTCTTCCTCACCGTTCCACATGGGAGCATTGGGTCTTTAAAATAAGAGAGAAAATATTTTAACAAAGATATCATCCCTACACCCTGCCAGAAAGCACCCTCAGAGGGCACTGACTCCTGTTCCGTCCCCAGCACATGCACTTTCAGAAAGAGGGAGGAGACTAGTGATCCTTGGTTCTTCTGAGGTTTGCTTTTGTGCTCCGGGAAGCGCATTCCATCCCATAGTTCTTGAGAGAAAGGAGAGTGAAGTGTGTGAGGACTTGAGCAAACAGGGAGTACTGTGGACACCGCCCTTAAACGGGCTTGCTGACACTGGATGCTGAGGTCCCCTGCCTGAGCTGAGGAGGTGGTCTCGCACTGCCAGCCCTGCTAACTGCTCATCCTACCCTCCGCCGTGTCGTTCACACCTCACGATGTCCTTCTCATGGCAGAACTTTCCTCAGGCTTTTCAAAGACCTCGCGGTCTTTGATGCTTTACCTCAGAACGACTCTCTAAAACCAAGAGCAACGACTCTAAAACCAGAAGCACAGGGGTCACTGGCCACATCGGGGGGTTGAGCTGCTTAGCCAGTGGCTGAACAGCCATGCAGCAGTGGTGGGACCTCAACAGGACGTGGGCCTCAGCTTCTCACGCTGTGCCCTTAATGCTCTCCCCCAAAATGTGACCCAGCGCTGAGCGTGTGGCATCACAGTTGCAGGATTATATGCGGCAAGCCCTAATTAACCAGAATCTTCAGTTAACCAGATGCTCCCCATCCCTCATCCCCTTTTTATGATATTTCAAGAAGGAAAAAAAGTAAATAGTAAAAAACAGCTCATATGGTTTTCAAAATATTTTTCTCATTATGAAATTATTTCCATTATGGAAAGCACAAGTATAATAATAATAATAATTGCCACTCTTCTGTGAGCGTGAACCATATGTCAGGCCTTATGCTAAGCCCTTTCCATACATTTTCTTAATCTTTATAGCACTCCTATAAGGAGGCTCGTATTAACCAGGGGAGGAAACAGACACTCAGAAAGTTTACAGCAAGGAAGCCACACAGCTAGTAAGTGGTCAGACTGGATTTCAGGTCGGGTCTGTCTGGCTTCAAAGCTGCTATGCTTATCCACACTTTGATATTGCCTCCCTGAATAGCACCAATAATCTCATCAGTATTTATCTGTTTCCTTCCAGTCTTTCCAAAGCATTTTTTAGAGAGAATATTTTATATATGCAATTGTTATATCTTAAAATTTCAGTTATTATAAACCTTTTCTCATATTATTATAAACATTTTTATAGACACCTTTTTAATGTTTGCATAATAGTACATAAAATGAATGTATCAGAGTTTACATACTCCCTTTCTATAAGAAGTTTATGTCATTTCCTCCAGGGTTTTGTTTGTCGCTTTAATGTATAATGTATAATTAACATTATAATGAACATCTTTATATATAAAAACATCAGCATTTGGGTGGTTTCTTTAGGATAAATTCCAGGAATCTCTTATTGCCAAAATTATTTTCCTTCTGAGCAGTAGTGGAGAGATCAGAGAATCAGAGCCTGCTATGTGCTTAGTTTATAATCAGCTCTGTCTACAGAACCTTCCACAACTATCGCTGAAGATACTGAGAATGAGAACCAGCGCTCGGAATGAAAACCCAGGGTTTCTGTATAGCTCTAAAGCACAACAGGAAAAAAAATTTCTTTAATGAATACTGTGCTTAGGCAAGAAACTGAGCTTAAGCAGAGACTTTCCACCTCTTTATCAAGTCTCCAGAATAACTTAAAAATTTTGATTTTTAGTCTCAGACCTCCTGAATTTGCATGGGGAATGTCCTGTTACCAATTATTTTAATTACACTTCCACACATAAGATTGAGGGTCAGTGTCGTGGGACTGCCTAAAGTTGGAGCCCGTGGTAATGGTAGTGGAGAATGGAAGCTGACAACCTAACTATTACTGCCAGCTCTTCCTTCCTTGTTAGCTTCTGTCCAGGCCTGATGGAGGAACCTGGGGCTGATATTGGTGCCAACATGAGTCGGGGAGTGTGGCAAGAAGCAGCAGTAGAAGGTAGGGTCTATTCCTTAGGCAGCTGTGCATGTATATATATGCTCAGTTGCTCAGCAGTGTCTGATCTGAGACTCCATGGACTATATCCTGCCAGACTCCTCTGTCCATGGGATTTCTCAGGCAAGAATACTGGAGTGAGTTGCCATACCCTCCTCCAGGGGATCTTCCCAACACAGGGATCGAATGTGTGTCTCTTGCATCCCCTGCATTGACAGGTGAATTCTTTACCACTGAGACACCTAGGAAGCTCCCTCCTTAGGCAGGTGGCTCAGTTAAGACCTTGCCTTAAGTAAAAGTACAGAGCCAGGATTTTGGAGGGATACATGCTAGTGTATTAATTCCCAAGAAACTAAGGCAAAACACAGTGTACTAGAGAGGACGTTTGGCTGGAAGTCAAGAGACTCGGGTTCAGATCTAATCCTCATACTAAATAGGGAGCTTTGGCAACTCAGTTGACTCCTTGTTTCTGTGTGTTATATGTGAAATGGAAGGCTGGACAAGATTTTGAGCTTTTGGGGATTTTGACCCCTTTTGAGAATCTGATGAAAGCATGAGTCTTCTTTTGATAAAAATGTGCATGAAAATATCATGATGATGATGGCTCTGAACAATATTATTAGCAAAAATGAACATATAAAGCAAATATAGAAAATTTTGCATATATTTTTCAGGATTCACAGACAACATGAAACCTTGGGTTATGAACCCTAAGGCTGCATGATCTTTACGATCCCCTTTTGTCCTCACATTCTTGCATTCTATCAGTGAAATAATGATTTGTAATAATACTCTGTAAACTTCATTTTTTTTGTTAACTAGGGCAACTCATTTCCTGAGAATTCCAGTTAAGATATATATATAATAGCAGTAGCTCATAACCTTCTATTGTATTGAGAGAGTACTGTGTTGTCAAGCACAGTGTTTGGTCCTAAATATAGTTTGTGTCTCTGAATGATAATCCATGTAATGAGTTGTGTGAAAGGCTTGGTGAAGCCAACTTTACCATTTATTAAACACTTAATCCCAGCATTATCTCCTTAAATTCTTGCAACCATGTTTGGAGGTAGGTGTTGTCATCCCTGTTTTGCAGATGAGAAAAGTGAGGCTCAGAGCTGTTGAAGGAAGTCATCCCGCCGAGCTCTTCCAGGGATGGAGATGGGATTTGAACCCAGCTCCTTGGACTGTACAGTGGGTGCTCTTGCAGTGCCTGCTGCTCTCGTTAGTAAACTGCTGACTCCTCTGATTTACTTAAATAATAATTACAGAATCCAACTCGTGTGCAAAATTTTTGACATAAAGGATAAAAACAGTGTTCCTGCGGGGGTCAGCCAGCCACATTTTGCACGTGCACATCCCACCCTGCTTCCCCACTCTGGACAGTGTTTACTTGGTGACTCACGTGAGTGTAGACGTGGTCAGTGGCCTCAGCCTTGTCTGGCCTGTCCTGATATCCCGCTCCAGGTGAGTTGTTAGACCAGGAAGACTGCATGAGTCTGTGCAGACTGTGATAAGTTTGTGCCTTCAACAGGAATAGCATCAGGCCTGATGTTCTGTGTACGTGCCCCGCTGGGCCCATTCTCATCGGATGCTGTTGACTATCTGGTTTACATAGGGATTCCCATACCCACGGCCACATCTGGCCTGTTGCTGTGCTATAGTGTTTTATTGGAACACCGCCATACCACTCTCACGCACTTCCGTCTTATCTATGGCTGTTTTGGTGCTGCAGTGGCAGAGTTGAGCATGCCCTACAGAGCTGAAAATATTTACGCTTTGACCCTTAAGAGAAGAATCCTCTGACCCTTGATACAGACCAAACAACTTGGGACTGTAGTTCATCAAATCTAAGACAATATGTTTGTAATACAGATTATTTTTACATGTACCGCTTGGAATTAAAACACCATAATTGTGAGACACCATTTACTGGGAGACCATCAATTATTGGAGAAACTGAAACCTGAAAAGAACTGTGCATCTTACAATCAAAATTTGGTACTTTTCAGAGAGATGTTTTAGAGATTTTTTTTTAATGTAAATATGGATTGTCTTAAAGACTATTTTCGTTTGCCTATAAATCAACCAGTCTGTTGACTCCTTGTGAAACCTATAGTAACAGACCATGTCATGAGGCCCAGTGAATTAGAAAAGTGCTGGCTTTTTGGCATCTGTCTTCCCAAAGACTGCTGCTATTAATGAGTAAAAGAAATATTTTGGCATTGTTCTCCGATACTATTTTCAACTGTTAGTATAAATATTTAGGGTGTTTCAGTACAGTGGCTTATGTGGCAGTAAAATTGTTAGTTCTTTTCTCTTAGGGCTGGTATATTTGAAGAGCACGCCTGTTCTTAAACCATGTTATGAGGCTATGTACAAAAGGCTTTGTAATAGTTTGGAATGGAAAACTTCTCAGATGCTGCCTATGGTCAGATTCTTACCAGTCTGAAAAATATGCTAATTACATACAAGGCTCTGAGCAAGGAGAGGGAACTCAGTATTCCAGTTCTAAACTTCCTCAAAACAAACACAGGACAGCACTTAAGGGGGAGGTAGTGATGAATGCACAGATAGCCTCTGCCTCGCTGTGTGTACACACATCCACCGTTTTGCTTATACACACTTGCACACTCACATAAAATACCCAGGGAGCATCTGTATTTGTGCATATAAGTCATGTTTTGTGTTTTTCTCCAAAAATAGAAATTTAGGAATTCTGAGTCAGGCCACTTCTTATTTGGCTAATTCAGCTGCCGAGTAAGTTATTAATGACCCGCAGATGTTGTTTATAGTGATTGGATATTTTCAGTTGTGAAATAATATTTTATTTTGTGTGTGTGTGCAAGTTATATTTCTTAATATGCTCCATAGCATCTGAATCAAAGTTTGATGGCAGAACAGTTTGCATGTCCAATGTAATTGCTTCTAAGTGAGCTCTTCATTCTTCACATTTTTAGCTCTAATTGCTTTTTTTCCCATATGTCTAAAAATAAATATTTGCAAGTTTTGCGTTCTGCTACTCATTGTAATACATAAAATATTTGTACACTGAGCAAAATTTACTGATAATGTTCGCAATGGGCTATTTAGAGAAAGTAAGGTTTGTGTGGTAAGAGGAGATAAAATACATTTTTATTAGTCTAAATGCCAAAGACAGCCATTTATCATATTTTGAAAGAGTATTTTTAAAGGAGTGGCCAGATATTTGACCCCTGGGACTATTTAAATAGACTAAGTTGGAAAAAGAGATCTAGAGTCAAAAATAGTCTGTTTTGCTATACAATGGATATTTCAAATGATCTTTAGAGGTGGCAATTAATTTTTGATTATCAAGGACAGGGGCCCCACTCTGTAGATTATCCAAGCCCCTGACTTCCTAGGAAGGTCCCCTCTGCCTTCTTTTGAGTTTATTCCAGCTCATTAGCACCTCCACCCGAAGGCTGGCAGAGAAAAGGAGAGGAAGAAAAAATGAAGTCACTTCTGCTGCTCTTAATGGTCTTTGGAAAGAATGGATCATGAATGAAAGAAACCAGTGGGAAAAATAAGCTGTTGGATTTTCTGTTTTCCTTTATCCTTGTCTTCCTTCATCAACACAGATAATCAATAGTTGGCTTAAAAACTTTTAAATGAACTCTACGTCGGAGGGCTTTGCAGTTATAATAGCAATATCATTATTTTCTTTACACTCCCAAAGATGGGTAAATTCCAACAAGGTAAATATTATCCAGTCTCCATGTTGCCATGTTCCTGAGCTTTTTTATGTTTTTCTAATCTTCCCCTAATCAATTTTTATGCACAAAATTCCCCTCCCCCGATGTTAAAGGTAACAATTATTTGTACGGGTTCTGATATGAACATCTGCTTGGCCACCATAACTTAAACTCATGTCTTATGATCCTGACCTGGTGATATTTTGTGTTACTGACTGTTGGCAGATTTAACCTCCGTCATCATGTTTACTTCTGACCGTGTTGTTATACTTACAGTTCACCCAGAACAATCTGTGACAAAGATTTGCTTTTATCAGAACAGCTGCCAGATTTATACCACATCTCAAGGTTCTATAGGACGTGGCAATGAAGTCATTCTTCAGTGTTTGCATTACTTAGCCATCTTTTGGATGTGTGTTCTTTAGGGTATCCTGGCTACATGCATCTCAAATTTCAGCCCCTCTCTTGGACCACCAGGCAGCCCAGAGCTTTTGAGCTTTGTCTTGGAAGCTCCTTCCATCAATCAGAATACCAAATTTACATTGTTAGGTTCCCTGGAGGTGTTAGAGCTCTGGATTCAGCAATTATTGTGAATAAGAACCTTGCGCTAGGGTGAGTGCCAACATTCCAAGTGCGAGCACAATGGAAAAGAGAAGTGGTTTATGTTAGAATATGGTCACATTCTTCTGATTAAACCCACTCAAAAAAGACAACATTGTAATATTTTCCAATGACTGTTTATCATGAATTACGTCAGCCTTCGTTTAAATTGCTATTATTTCTCCTTAATGCTTCTTGGTGCCTGCATAATTTACGGCACTGGCAGCCTCGGGACCATGAAATAACCTTTCACAACCAATGCACAATAGTCAAGAGCATGGCGTTTTTGTTGTTAATTATTATAAGACTCCTTTAACTTTTACAAAGTGACATAAAATATTGTTGAGGTATTTACGGTTCGAGCTACTTTTACATGGATCTATTTTGCTTCTGGCTAGTTCTTAACTAAAGCAATCATTTGTGGTTATTAGGCCGCCAGAGATATTATGTCAGAACTAGTTTAAGAGTATTATTATGTATCACATGTCATACACTACATGTCAGCACTTGAGGCTGCCTTTCAATAAAAACAAATGTAATTTTAGTTTGTGCTCTTTTAGGGATCGACAATTTGTAAGCTAACCTGAGTTCATTCAAAGGTGTCCCAACTACTGGGGAGGGAGCCTGTCTCAGCCTTCACTGTTCATCTCTTTCCTGTGGATTTAAGACCTTTCCAAAACAAACCTTGGCCAAGGTTTAATTCAGAGTGAAGATTTGCTTCTAGGGAGCAACAGAATTAGCAAAGACTGGTTAATTGCCCATGGCTGAGCTGGGTTTAGTTCCCCCATTTGGTGGGTTTTCTCTAGATTTCCTAGAAGAAATCTAGGTCTTCTGGACATGAGGAGAGTCCAGCCCAGTGAAGACCCTGCCTCGCTGTTCAAAGAGGCTACCCCAACATCCTGGAGAGAAGTCTTGGATAAAGAGTGATAGAAATAGAAAGGAGGGGGACACGTTTGCGTTTCCACAAAGCTACACTTCCAAGCAAACTTTGAATTAGTATGTCACTCCCCTGGGTTCCAAATACTATGCATATTTTCCAGTCCCTGCTTATTTAAAGCAAGAAAGGAAGGGCGTGCCAGAAAGTTTTATAAAGAATGAAAACACATTAATGACTCATGTGAACAATTACTGATTTTTTTAACATATAATTTCTTAATTACTGTCAGCCAAAATAATTTGCATGATAATATTTTCCCTTCCCCTCCCCACTCTGTCTAAGAGCCATAAAATAGTGATCAAAGGGCCTATTTGATCATTAGTAGGGAAATATAACTCCTTAATTCTCAGTGGCCTGATGGGACTCTGACATTGGATATTCTTTAGAATAATCACCTTCAACACAATAGGCAAAATGAGCTTTCCAGTAAAACAAACAGCTTTGAAAAAAGCTTGGGGGCATTTTCTTTAGCTTGAATTCAAGGAGGAAATTGTGACTTTTATGAAACTTGCATAAATTTACATGTATCCTGTCAGAGTTTTAAAATTAGACAACATGCCTGAATGCCCTGGAAATGAGTCTGCCATCCAGATTTAGAGTGCTTTTAGCTTTTTTAATTAAAGACATTTCACAAGCCAACCCCAGAGAAAGAAGAGAATTAAGCATTACATAAGAATGTAGCAAAGTTTGAGATTTAATGAGTGAATATTACCAATTTATAAAGGAGATAAAAGGTATGAAAGGAGCAGTTATTGGAAGTTCTTTTGCTTTTTTTTTTTTTTTTTTTTTAAATCTAAGAAATGGAAGAAGTGAAAAGGCCAGGCTGCCATTTGCTGTAGCCCTTGTTCTGGAACTGGTTCAGAGCTCGCAGAACTGACTTGGGGCTGTGAGGCTTGTTAATGAGCTCTTGTGGCAGTGAACTGGGATCATGGGTTTGTCACATGAATATATGTGTATATATAAAACTCAAAAGATAGAAGAGTTGTTGCTGCCATGTGGTTGTGAGAAACCCAAAACAATTAAAACCTTCCTAGAGACCACATTTGCAAGAATCGGTGCAAATCCTACAAGTGCTCGTTTTCAATTCTTTAATAACTGCTGATACTGAGATATAGTTATTGAAAATTATTTTTAGCTCCACATGTTATACCGGTTTAAGAACTTAGACTAAATACTGTCAGCCTGTGTTTGCTTTCCTAGCATGTTATTCATTTATTGAGAAATTCAGAATGTAAAACATCTGGGAATAAGTTGGTGTGTGCAAAGTCATCTCTAAAATGTGTATATTTCAGGACTTCTTTTGTGTATTTATTTAGAAATATGGGAAAATTCTGTAAACATGTTCTGGAATATATGTAGCATTTGAATATGAAAGAGAGAGTTGGCATAACTGAAAACCCAAATTTCATTTTCTATAAATATTACTCTGTTGGAGGAGTGGGTTTCTGAAATTAGAGAATTCAGATTATGGTTAGCAATATTTACAGGGAAGTAGTATCTCTCTCTCTTTGCCCTGGACTGAATGTGTGAACCAGAAACGTCCATTCTGGCCCCTTCTGGGCTGTGATATGATGTTTATGTCTAAATAAAGAAGTTAATTTATTTCAGCATTTTAAATCCTGAGTTGGAGCTGTGCAAACCCCATGGTGTAGGTATAACAGAGTACAACCAGAGGGGCCAATAACTCCCTGGTTCTGCTCAACAATTAGTCCGTATATTTTCTAGCCAGCTTCTAAGAAACTGGCAGCATCACCACAATGTCAGTAATTGGGAAATAACACAATACAGAGAGGAGTCAGAGGAGGGGAAGTTATCAGTGATTTATATTTTTCTCCTTTTAAGGAGAGATAGAAATAAGCCCCAATATTACATAGCTCTTTTCAGTGCTTATAAATTTCACATTTTGTAATCATTGTAGTAGCTTGGCAGCCTCAGGGCGATTCTTCCTGCCCCATGCTCTCTAATCCTCTTCTTTTTCTGAAATAAGATTCTCTGTGATATGAACGGAGTTTATATGGTCTAGTCCAGTGGACTGGACCATGATCTCTATGCTGTGCTGTGCTTAGTTGCTCAGTCGTGTCCGACTCTTTACAACCCCATGGATTGTAGCCTGCCAGGCTTTTCTATCCATGGGATTCTCCAGGCAAGAATACTGGAGTGGGTTGCCATGCCCTCCTCCAGGGGATCTTCCCAACCCAGAGATCGAACCCAGGTCTCCCACATTGAGGCGGGATTCTTTACCACCTGAGCTATCAGGGAAGCCCTGGTAAGATGAGCTCTATAATCCCCCAAACACCACTTTATTGAGATTCTAAAACCCATTCTGTGGAGGAGGTTCTTTAGAAGCCCATGGGTGTCCAGCTAAGGGACATTCTCTTTCTTTTAACTCTAGGGAATGGGGTCCTTTGAAAACCTTACCGCTTTACTTGTGTGTCACAGCCATCGTGACCCCTCATTTGTTGCTGTCTCTGGATTTGATAGGGTTCAAGGTCCTTCATCAGAGTGTCAGGGAGTTTGTAATTTCCTCTGTTCTGTCTCATCGCAACAAAAATTTGAAGCAACAGACCAGCATTACAGCCCTCAGACAGACCAGTGTTACAGCTCCATGTTACAGCTCAGTTTTATTTAGAAAGTAAAGGAAAATACATCCTCGGAGCATGAGGACGTGCGAAACCAAAAGACCCAAAGAGAAGAGAGGCCCCTGGCCCAATTTTGGCTCGTCTTTTTATATGTTTTTTCTGCTCCCCTTGGCCTGCCCTATGTAAATTGCGCTAGCCAGAAGTGCTATTGGTTTTACCTGAGGTCCTCACTCCAGTCCTCAGACCTTCCTTTGTTCTAGTTTCACGGGCTTTTCCCTCCCTTTTAGCCACTGCCATTCTGGACTCCTTTTTCCTATTCTTACCTACCTAACATTCCCCTCTCAAGAGATGGGAGGCCCAGTTCTTTGGGAATAGGAGTGTCGAGGTCTTTCTGGCTATATCCTGCTGAACTAGGATGGCAAGGGGCATTGGGCCTCCCCCTGTTGCTAGTCTCAAGCTTCAGAGTCCTTATAGCAGTGTCCATCTAAGGGTGAGTGATATTTTCCCTGGTCGGCTGTAGCTTTATATATCCTTGTTGAACTGGCACTGTATGTTGTAGCTTGTTGACCTGAGCAGAGACAAAATGAATTAGACAATTGATAATACATGGAGCAATCATAAGCAGAATCAATATGGTGATAACAGAGATTAGTAGGGGTATTCAGTTCAGTTCAGTCACTCAGTCGTGTCTGACTCTTTACAACCCCATGAATCGCAGCACGCCAGGCCTCCCTGTCCATCACCAACTCCTGGAGTTCACACACATTCAAGTCCATCAAGTTGGTGATGCCATCCAGCCATCTCATCCTCTGTCGTCCCCTTCTCTTCCTGCCCCTAATCCCTCCCAGCATCAGAGTCTTTTCTAATGAGTCAACTCTTCGCATGAGGTGGCCAAAGTATTGGAGTTCCAGCTTTAGCATCAGTCCTTCCAATGAACACCCAGGACTGATCTCCTTTAGGATGCACTGGTTGGATCTCCTTGCGGTCCAAGGGACTCTCGAGTCTTCTCCAACACCACAGTTCAAAAGCATCAATTCTTCAGTGCTCAGCTTTCTTCACAGTCCAACTCTCACATCCATACATGACCACTGGGAAAACCATAGCCTTGACTAGATGGACCTTTGTTGGCAAAGTAATGTCTCTGCTTTTGAATGTGCTATCTAGGTTGGTCATAACTTTCCTTCCAAGGAGTAAGCGTCTATTAATTTCGTGGCTGCAGTCACCATCTGCAGTGATTTTGGAGCCCCAAAAAATAAAGTCTGACACTGTTTCTACTGTTTCCCCATTTATTTCCCATGAAGTGATGGAACCAGATGCCATGATCTTAGTTTTCTGAATATTGAGCTTTAAGCCAACTTTTTCACTCTCCTCTTTCACTTTCATCAAGAGGCTTTTTAGTTCCTCTTCACTTTCTGCCATAAGGGTGGTGTCATCTGCATATCTGAGGTTATTGATATTTCTCCCAGCAATCTTTTTCCCAGCTTGTGCTTCTTCCAGCCCAGCCAACTCCAAATTCCCCCTCGCCAGGAGAAGGATCACCCAAAGAGGGACTGTAGCCACCCCAAGAATTCTCTAGCTCGTTCTTTGAGATCATGTTTGGTCTGAATGTTTTTCTTGAGGACTGTGAGACTTTCTTTAACTTAGCTAGAGGTATTTACCCAGAAACAACACGTCTTATTCAAGATGGCTCAAGTCCCTCCTTGGTCAGGGGTCAGGAGATCTACCGTCTGTTTTGGAGTACAACCCCTGCCAAGCTGTGTTGGCTCTTTAGAGCTGTCCTGAGAAATCTTATCCCCAGAAACCAGATTTTGGGGGTGTTCATTAGAATGGCACTCATTTGTAGTCCTGAATAGGTATCTGAGATCTCCCAGGGGCTCACGGGTGTATTGAGTGTCCTCTTCTGTTTTCTTCCATGGTTTGACTAGTGAGTAGTGAATCCAAGAGTTGTGTCCTGGTACCTTGACTGCTGTGGGGGTAGAAAGTATTACAGGGTAGGGGCCCTTCCATGTGGGCTGGAGTCAAGCCTTTGGGGACCCATCTTTCCAGACTTTAATTAGGACTTGAGTCCCTGGAACATATAGTGGTGACTCTTTAGAATCTTTTGGGTCCTGGTTGACAACCCACAAGCTTATATTCTGTTGTAATTGCCCAGTGGCCATGCTGTAAGACTAGAGGGTCTGAGCCTCTGGACCTAGGAAGAGGTCATTGACATCAATAGAAGGTCTCCCATAGAGCATCTCATCAGGACTAAGACCAGCCTCTTCCTTAGGGGCAATACAGGTGCTGAGGAGAGCTATTGGTAAAGCTTCCTTCCATCCCACGGAGGTCTCCTGGGTTATCTTTTTTATCACTGATTTTAAGAATTGGTTGGCTTTTTCTACTTTTCCTGAAGATTGAGGTCTCTAGGCACAGTGGAGATGATAAGTAATGACCAATGCTTTAGCGACCCCTTAGAAGTAAATGATGTCCCATTGTCACTTTGTAATGACCTGGGCAGACCAAATCTCGGAATGATTTCATAGAGCAGTTTTTTAACCACCTCCTCAGCCCTTCCCTGGAGAAGGCAATGGCATCCCACTCCAGTACTCTTGCTTGGAAAATCCCATGGACGGAGGAGCCTAGTAGGCTGCAGTCCATGGGGTCACAAAGAGTTGGACACTTACTGAGTGACTTCACTTTCACTTTTCACTTTCATGCATTGGAGGAAATGGCAACCCATTCCAGTGTTCTTACCTGGAGAATCCCAGGGACGGCGGAGCCTGGTGGGCTGCCGTCTATGGGGTTGCACAGAGTCGGACACGACTGAAGTGACTTAGCAGCAGCAGCTGCAACCTCAGCCTTCCCAGTCCGGGTGGGGAAGCCTTCAATCCATTCTATGAATGTATCTATCATGATTAATAGGTATGTATACCCTTGAGAAACTGGCATCTGGGTGAAGTCCATTTGCCATTCCTCTGCTGGGTAGGTCCCACGTCGTTGGACAGGCTGGGCCAGCTGGGGTCTTTGAGCTCCTTGGGGGTTGTTTAATTGGCAGTTGGGACAAGAGAAGACCACTTGCCTTATAGTCATTTGGGACAAGAGGAGACCACTTGCCTTATAGTCATTTGGAAGCCTGTTCCTCTGAAGGACCTTTCTAGTAATCTTTGTAGGGCCTTTTCCCTTAAATGAGTGGTAGCATGTAAGGAGTTAACCAACTTCCTTTGGAGGTTCCCAGGCAGAAAAAGGAGTCCCTCCTTTTGGAAGCACCCCGTATGATCTTCTTGAAAGCTCTTGCTCTTAGCTTTAAAAGTCTCACCTTCAGTATATGAAGGAGTTTCTGGCAAATTAGTCTGTGGAACTAAGGTGGCAACCCCATCAGGTCATTGTTCAGTAGTGGTCTTTTAGCTGCCTGATCGGCTGCTTGGTTCCCTTGTGCCACCTCCGTTCTCCCTTTCTGATGTCCTTTACAGTGGGAGACTGAAACCTCAGTGGGCAGATGGACTGCCTCCAAGAGCCTAAGGATTTGATCACCATATTTGATTGGGGACCCTCGGGTGGTCAAGTGGCCCCTTTCTTTCCAAATAGCAGCATGTGCATGTAGCACCAGAAAGGCATACTTGGAGTCAGTGTAAATGGCTACTCTTTTCCTTTTTCCCAGCTCTAAAGCTCGAGTCAGGGCTATGAGCTCAGCTAACTGGCTGAAGTACCTGGTGGCAAAGGTTTAGCCTCTATGGTCTCAAAATTGGAGACTACTCAAGAGTACTCAGATATGCAGATGACACCACCCTTATGGCAGAAAATGAAGAGGAACTAAAAAGCCTCTTGATGAAAGTGAAAGAGGAGAGTGAAAAAGTTGGCTTAAAGCTCAACATTCAGAAAACGAAGATCATGGCATCTGGTCCCATCACTTCATGGCAAATAGATGTGGAAACAGTGTCAGACTTTATTTTTGGGGGCTCCAAAATTACTGCAGATGGTGATTGCAGCCACGAAATTAAAAGACACTTACTCCTTGGAAGAAAACCTAGACCAACCTAGATAGCATATTGAAAAGCAGAGATATTACTTTACCAACAAAGGTCCGTCTAGTCAAGGCTATGGTTTCTCCAGCGGTCATGTATGGATGTGAGAGTTGGACTGTGAAGAAAGCTGAGCACTGAAGAATTGATGCTTTTGAACTGTGGTGTTGGAGAAGACTCTTGAGAGTTCCTTGGACAGGAAGGAGATCCAACCAGTGCATCCTAAAGGAGATCAGTCCTGGGTGTTCATTGGAAGGACTGATGCTAAAGCTGGAACTCCAATACTTTGGCCACCTCATGAGAAGAGCTGACTCATTGGAAAAGACTCTGATGCTGGGAGGGATTGGGGGCAGGAGGAGAAGGGGACGATAGAGGATGAGATGGCTGGATGGCATCACTGACTCGATGGACGTGAGTCTGAGTGAACTCCAGGAGTTGATGATGGACAGGGAGGCCTGGTGTGCTGTGATTCATGGGGTAGGAAAGAGTCGGACATGACTGAGCGACTGAACTGGAGTGAACAAGAGGAGTAGTAAAATCAATGTGTTTTCTTTGGGTAAATATGCCCTGGATCTTATAATGAACTGAAATGATACAAAGGAGCTGGGAATAGACCTTCTGGCAAGGAAATTAACTCAAAATTTAAATTAAAAACAACCTGCCACACCACCCCCACCCCCCCCCCCCCCCCCCCCCAAAAAAAACCTCAATGTGAACAATCCACAGAGATCTCCTACAACTGGAGTACAAGGTTAAATTTGTTCCTTGAGAAAAGTAGCCATACCCATTGAACCAGTCATTAAATTACCATCCATTTTCTTAAGCATTTCAATGAGGTCTCTAGATCAATGGTAAACAAGCCAAAGAGACATGCCTCTGTGTTTAACTCTCTCTCCTGCCTGGACTTTCAGCACACTGGGGCAAGCACTGAGTAGGTATAGTAGAACCACACATTGGTGGATGACTCCGAGAAGACTGTTTTGAGAATTTTTGTCCACTGATGTTGACCAGGTCATGCTCCTTATAATGGACAGCTCTTACATGGTCATTGAAGTAGTGGGTTAGCAGGCAGTCAAATATCTGAAAGTATCAATACTTATTAAATACTCAGGAGTCCATGGTCTCTTTGCTCCCTAAGTGACAGATCTCTTCCCCACAGTAGCTCCTTTAGCCATCATTCAGAATATAAAATTGACTAGCCCTAGAAGAAGTATTGCTGTCTTCAAAGTTTCGTGTAAACATGCATAGAGTCCTCTTCATACCAACTTGACCAAATAACATATTTATACAAACATAGGCAGGTCATTGCCACATTTTGAGGCACATTTTTATACCAGAAGAATGAAAATACTGGAAGAGGATAGAGAAGACTTAGGTATGTTCTCACCGTTTGGCACACTTGTGTTTACAGTAGCTTTTGACCTGATGAGACTTTATATATCACCCCTACGGGAAGGTAGTCAGAGCACCTGGCGTTTAGAACCTACTGGGGCTGGTGGAGTTTTGAGTGAAATAGTCTACAGAATATAAAGACACTAATCTCAGAGAGAGGAGACCTTTGGTAGGAGATTATGAGAACTTTATGGGTAATTGTTCACACCAGTGCCCCACTTCCCTTCTGAATTGTCACAGTGTTAGTCAGTCAGCCGTGTTTGACTCTTTGTGACCCCATGGATGGTAGTCTGCCAGGCTCCTCCGTCCATGGGATTCTCCAGGCAAGAATACTGGAGTGGGTTGCCATTTTCTTCTCCAGTCTGAATTGTCACAGTAGCATTTAACTGGTAAATGTGATTCTCTTTGTCCCTCCAGGAGTCCTCTAAGTGGATGAAGGGAAATAATATGAGCCCATTATCACAAATGCAGAAACTGCATTATTAGAACTTGTGGAATGTGTTAACGCAAGAATCAGGAATAAACTAGTTCCTGGTTCAGCCACTGCTGCTACTCGTGTGTTCTAGCGATGGGATGTTTTTCGTGGCCCTTAAAAAAGAAGCCGCCACTTCTTTGTTTTGTGTTCTCACAAAAGATTGTTGTTATGTACTCACCTTTAGGTGAGGTAATAGATATTTAAGAAATTTACCCCCAGGTTTAATTCTTGGTCTGTTTTCTTGTTCATTTTGTTGTTTGTTAATTTAGTCAACCTTACTGAGTTTTCTCATCTTGTATCCGACAATGATAGTTTCCCATAGTTGTCCTAAGGATTGGACAAGATAATGTATGGGAAATGTTTAGAACTGTGCTTCTGATACGATAGTTTTAAAATAAGAGCAATAGTAGTCATGATCAAGATCACAGAGATGGAGTTGGTGGTATACCTGTTTCACCTCTTTTGTGTCTTGGATAAAGATAAGAGACTTCTTAGCATCCTCAGCAACTTCCACACAAAGATATGATTTAAGTGTCTGCTCTCTCCGTATAAGCAGCTTCATGTTCAAGCCTCAGTTTCCTCAGCTTTAAAATGAGCAGGATAGGGAGTTCCTTGATGGTCTAGTGATCAGGACACCAGACCTCCACTGCAGGGGGTGTGAGTTCAACCCCTCATCCGGGAACTAAGATCCTACAAGCTCTGCAGCATAGCCAAAATAAAACGAGGGAGATGACCAGCCTCAACACAGAGTGTCTTCATCCATTCACCATTCTTTTGGTGGAGGTTGCCATTCATCAATTCAACAAATATATTTACAGAGAACTTAATATATATTACTGCATTAGATCTGGAGCCAAACTTAATGAATGAAACAGACGTAAGTCCTTTGCCCTTCTGAAGCCTAGAATCTAAGGATGTGAATGGTAAGCAAATATATACAAAATCACACACATGCACCCAAACAAGAGAATTATAGGCCATGATAAGAGCTACCAACACCAGAAGATTGCTGTCTAGATTAAAAGAAATAATGTATGTGAAAACGCGTCATTGGCTATAAAATGTGGCCCTTCAAAGACTTTATTTTGACTAACACAACACCTGTGGCAGCCACTGGCTGCCACACATGCTCAGCGCCTAAGGTTTCCTGGTGACACCACCACTTCTTTTTCTTTGAGGCTTATTTCAGAGCAGAGAGTGGAAGGGAACCTTTCTGTTGAGTTTATAATAGCAATTACAAGCTGATAAGGGCAAACCATTCATCAAACGATCATACCTCCGGACTTTATCTCTTTGGGTCAAATGTTTCCTGATTGATATTGACTACCATATCTTAAGCAGCTTTGAACAGATAAGAAGCTAGAAAAGAAATTCCTTTGAAGGAGATTTGACAAAATTATGTTTTCTGATTTTTTTTTCCTTTAGAGAGAGAGATTAACTTCTTATTGTTCTTCTTAAAGAGCACAAAAGCTACAGAATTGCCGAAAATGCAAAAAAAAAAAAAAATTATGGGTACATACTGAACGAATTTCCACTGATCCAAACTATCATCTATGTTGATATTCTTTTTTTGTTCTGAAATTGTCTGGTGAGAACTTTAAAAATATTACAAATGACCCTGTACTGAAGATACCTAGGAACAGATATCCCAAGAAAAGATACCTTCTTGGTTATTACATACAAGAGCCAGATTGGAAAAGTGCTGTAAGCAGAGTCTCACAGGTTAAGTATTATTCACTTATTTGTAGAAACAGTGTTTGAAAGGTGGGGAAGGTAGGTTTCTGACCACGGGCCTGATAACCAGCTTCTAATTGAAATGACCATAAACATTGCAATTAATCAACTATGTACTCAATTATAAAGTATATAATTACATTCTGAACAGTAAAAAGCCTCCTAAAGTGTATATAAATCAGTTAAACAGGGCAATACAGTAACCGATCACATAAAATAATATTTGATGAGACTTGTCATCTATCACAGTGTTTTCCACACAGTTCTTATCTTACATCTTTATGATTCATTTGTGCCGTGTTTTTTTGCCGCAATAAATCTCACAGTAAAGGAACTTCTTTATCTGGGCCATAGAATTCAGAGACATTATATTGAGCGGAATGACTAGGGCATCTTGAAAGATTTTGGAGTGGGGAAGATCTGGGCACATTTCTAAGGCTTTTTGGAAAGGTAATCTGTATTGGTCTGTCTGCCTTTACTCGTTATAAATTTCTCTGTAACAAGCTTGGGCATTTGTGCTTACGTTGTGGTCTTGATACTGTCTCCACAGTTGGCGTGTGTTGCCTTGAAATTAGCTAGATGACCTATGTTTGCTTGCGTACTTCCCGCAGTAGATGCTCGATATTACAACAGAGGTATAATTAGAAAAACATGCTAAATACACATCACTCTCGATCAAGTCACTGCATGCTGAGAAGTATAGGCAGAACTAACTTAGGACCATATAGTGGTGCCTATATTTATATAAATTCTTTAAGTTTTATATGTATAATCAAGCAGGTCCTGCCAAAGTAGGCTGACTTAGGAACAGTGGGACTGAAGCAAAGGAGAAGCGTGTCTGCATTTTTAACTTTGGCAAGTTGGAAGAATTTCTGATATTTTGATAAATGTATTCCAGAATGCCTTTCATTCTGTGGATGTTCAAGAGGTATTTGTGTCTGGTGAAGATACACCAAAGACCCGGGTCTTGTAAATTCTAACTTGTGCCTCAGAATGGATAATGGAGAAATATGAGTAACTTCAAGAAGGGTAGCTTTCTAATAAGGGGGTGATACCATTCATTTCTCTCTTTTTTTTTCTCCTTCGGTTGGGACCAGATTCCAAATGGCTTTTCCATAAGTGAAGGCAGAGTCACGCTGGGTAGTTATACCCAATCCCTGTTGCAAGAAACAGAACCACACAGAACAACTAGCCACGGCAGGACTGCCCAATGGTGTGACTGAGAGGCCTTCCTGTACATCTCAGGGGGAGCTCACAGTTCTTCCTCCTCTTTCCTGAGAAATGTGCTAGCAGATACTTGTAGGGAGAGCCGTTGGTTTGTTCATTTATCCATATGGCCAACCAACATGTGTCGATAACCAACTTTGTCATTGTATGTAGCCCTATGTAAGGATATGGACTAGAAAAGCAAGGAACGCAATATAGTGCTGACCTTTGAGGTACACACGTGTTCATGGGGGCTCCCTTGGATTCAATAGGCACTTCAATTATAATGCTGTAAGTGCTGTGGTAGAACCAAGTGAATCCTTCTCAGATTCAATGGAAGAGAGGAAAATATGTATTATTTTTTAAATTTCATTCATTCCTCGGACTATTTTACTGCAACTAATACAATTAAGGGACCGGCAAGTTTTACAAGTGACTAATATATTAATCCCACTCTTCCCTTCTGCCTTGTGGGATTGTCAGGTGAGTCAGGGCTTAAAAATGGAACTTGATGAGATTTGTTCTAAAGATGTTGACTAATTCCAGTTAAACCCCTAAACATGACACACAGATTGACTATGTCTTTTTCACTCTTTTTAAAGACCCAAAGAGACACCTCATTAATAACCTGCTCCGTGTCTTTAATAAAGAGCAGGCTAATTAAAAATTGTTTGCTAGCTGGAAATGAATAAATGAAGAATCACATATTAAAACAGGCATCATCAGCCTGCATAAGGAGCTGAACATGGCTAGTGGGGAATGAGAGGAGTAATTGTGAGCCCTTTATCACCGAGGATGACACATACAAATGTAGACTTGGATACAGGGAGTAGGGTAAGGAGGCTCTTGGCAGGGTGGGCAGCCAGCTTCATCTCCCACTGTGTCCATAATACAAACTGAAAGAGCAGGGAAGGAAACAGAGTCTGCGTCTCCTCGCTTCCTCCGTCTCTCCTGTCCTGCCTGTCCATCAAGCCCCTTCCTGTCACAAGTCCTGCAGCAGCCTCTTTGGGTCCATCTCTGTGGCTTGTGAAGATCTACAGTGTAGAAGGTATTTGCCGTGGGGATGCATTGGTCTCAGGGAGACAGGGAAGAGGGTATCGGTCCCTCCCCTTGTGCTCTGTCCAGCTGGGCAATATGGGACTGTTTTCAGTTTCTGGACCTTGCTTTCCTATCCCTTGATTCTAAACCTCGGCATAGGTCCTTCCTGGAAACGAAACCGTGTCGTCATTTTCTCACCCTTCAAACTGGCCAGCCTCTTTTGTCTTGCAGATCTCAGCTTAAACATCACTTCCTAAGAACAGTCTTCTCTGATGCTTCCATGATTTCGGCACTCCTGTGGCATTCTCAAAGCTCGTCCTCTTGCTTATTGATAACATCTGCCCACCCACTTTACCCTGTCCCTCTATTCTCCATGGTAGAACCTCAGCCTTGTGAGAGTAGGGCCAAGGAATGTCGTGGGAACCCATGTACCTAATATATAGCCTACATATCCTAGGAAACCGACATATGTTGAAAAGATATTTCAGTTCTGACTAGCAGCAAACGAACTCAATTCTGCTTCCCTGGAAAGCAAGAATCTTGTCTCATGATTCTTTGGTGACCCTTGTAAGGCTAATTGGTGCCCAAGAAATGTTTTTGAAAACAGTTCTTAATTCTGTTTTTATATTTACCTTAACTAGGCTTGAGAAGAGCTTTCTTTAATGATGTGAGGGACACGGAGAGGATGAACGAGCTTGGGCTTGTTTCTTTCTTAGCTGGAAGGACTTACATAAGCACAGTATCACTAGTTTATAGTACTGAATGAGCAATCGCCTGTGAACTGTGTGCCAGTTGTCACTGCGTTCTGCTTTACAGTCTCTCTCCTCTTTGGCCCACATCTCAGGAAACAAAAATCTATTCCTCGGTAGGGTCTTTGAGTAGGCTGCTCTATGAAGCAGATAGCATGGTGTGAAGACACATGAGCGTTGGGGTCTCAGTCTCCCCTCACAGTTACTCACCACCTTTTTGCTCCTGGGAAATTACTTAACCTTTCTAAGGCTCAGTTTTCTCATTTTTAAATTGATAGTAATGATGCCACACACCTCAAGGGGATATTATAGTCATCTCTTGGTACCCTCAGGGGATTGTTTCCAGGGTTCCCTCTGGTAACAAAATCAGAGGATCCTCGAGTTCCTTATATATATTTATTGTTTCCGTATAGCCTTAGCACCTCTCATCCACTTTAGTCATCTCTAGATTACTTTTTCATTTTTAATTTTATTGAAATATAATTGACTCTGGGCTCCTCTGGTGGCTTAGATGGTAAAGAATCCTCCTGCAATGCAGGAGAACCTGAGTTTGATCCCTGGGTAGAGAAGATCCCCTGGAAAAAGGAATGGCTACCTACTTTGGTACTCTTGCCTAGAAAATTCCATGGACAGAGGAGCCTGGTGGGCTACAGTCCATGGGGTCACAGTCGAACACAGCTGAGCAACTTTTACTCATAGTTGACTTACAATGTTGATGGTTTCTGCTGTACAGCAAAGTAATTCAGTTATACATACATATATATATAGCTTTTAAAAATATTTATATGTCTGTTTTTATTGAGGCATAGTTGACTTCAGTGTTTCAGGTACACAGCAAAGTGATTCAGTTATACATATATCATATCTTATTTTTCAGATTATTTTCCATTATAGGTTATTACAAGATATTGACTCTAGCTCCCTGTGCTCTACAGTCAGCCTTTCTTGCTTGTTGCACATCTACTTTTTTTAAATTAGAAATGTCATCTTTAGATTACTTTTAATGCCTAATACAATGTTAATGATATGTAAATATTTGTAAACACAAGGTAAGTGTTTTGTAAACACAAGGTAAATATTATGTAAACAGTTGCTGGCAGGTGGAAAATTCAAGTTTCACTTTTTGGAACCTTCTGAAGTTTTTTTTTTTTTTTTAATATGGATGTTTTGAGCCGTGGTTGTTGGATCTGAGGATGCAGAAGCACTCGGATTTGGAGAGCCAGCTCTACATTAGGACTGCGTGAAGAGTTGCTTGCAGTGTTCTCGACACAGCACCAGGCATAAGACATTTGTTAGTGACCTGCAGGATCTGTCAGTGCTCGCCTCAGTCCAGAGAGACCTAATAGATAGCCTCCATCTGCTCCCTGGGTGGTGATGGTGGGACAGTACCCAGAAAGACCTAGGATTCGTCTGTCTAGACTATTTCAGAGCTAACGTGTTCTTGCCTCCATTTTTGTCCTCCCCTCCTCTACTGCTGCCCAGCGCTTGTGTGCAACACCACGGACCACTCTCAGTTCCAGATGTGCCACGCCCTCCCTTATCTTGGTGGCTTTCCAAGTCAACTTGAAAGTTTAGAATCAGATTTATTTATTCAACACTTTTCTTTTTTTATCTCTTATAACAGCCTCTGTTTTTTTCTTTTTAAGTTTGTCATCCTCAGTGTTTTTCTAAACTGATTTCATAGGGAAGATAATCTTTCCTTGGAATCAACCAACAACCAACAGGACATACTTGACCAAAAAATAGTGGGAAGACAATTGTAGGACAAAAACCCAAAAATAATGGTGAGAAGGATGGTGATGATGCTTACATGCTGTTTACTATATGCCAAGCACTCATCTGAGCCCTGAATCATTTTCTCCACTTGGCAGAGGATGAAACTAGTTGCCTGTGTGAACCATATAGTGGAAAGAGTATGTAATTAGCTTAGTTTGCCCTTAGAACTGCATCCTGATAGAAAAGTATTTGTCTCCATTTAATATCCAACAAAAGAAAGCGATCACCTTACCACAAGTTCTCCCCTTGTTTAGCTGAGACATTTGACTTAGTTTATACACATCGACATCTCTGTAGCTTGATCATGACATTGGAATGTCAAAAATAATAAAAGAGGGGGGAAAACAGTATGACGTGAAATCTACGTTTACTGGTAAGAAACATAAAGCATTTGGCATCAGCAGAAAGCTTAGTCTTTGATGTGGAAAATAGAAGAGTTCTTGCTGTTTCCATTTGGGTCAGAGAAAGAGATGATGGCTCTTATGATAAGTTTAGTGGGTTCTAAGGCTAGATGTAATAATGGAAGAGTCACAAGTTGTCCTGCCCTGAGGACATGCAAGTGTGAAAGACCCATGTCAGGGAAAATGTAATCAGTGAGGAACCACACAACAGGAAAAGCAGAAAATATATAAGAAGACAGGTCCCAATTGTCCTATGAGTGAGACTTTGTTATGAGGTGAAGCTATATATATGTGTGAGTTGGAGGTTGATGACGGATGATGGAAGAGACAGAGAAGTATGGATGGGTAATTTTTGGTGAATCTTCCTTTTTTACTTTATTTTTTATTGAAGTATAATTGAATTACAATATTGTCTTAACTGTTGCACAGCGAAGTGACTCAGTTGTACATATATCTGTATGTGTGTGTATATATATAAATATTCTTTTCTATTATGGTTTATCACAGGATATTGAATATAGTTCCCTGTGCTATACACTATGACCTTGTTGTTTATCCATTCTATATATACCAATTTTGATGGATCTTCTTACCTCCAGACATACAGAAGCCAACAGCCTGCATTGTCCCTATTCTGGACAGCAGCCTGAGGAGGAAATGTTTTATTTTAGGTATGGCAGTGTCCTCAGTTTTAAACAATTCCCCCCCCGCCCCGTTTTCAAAAATGTTCACACGATTAATGCCTCTTGCATGTATTCAACAAAAGTTGCCTAGCAACCATCAAGAAGCATTTTTGGAGCCCAAAGGGTCTAAAAATGAATGAAGAGCAAAAACAGTTTGTTGCAGCTGAAATGACCAGGTCTCTGATACCAGGTTCAAAGCAGATCCCCCAGGAATCAGGCTAGAGATCCCTTAAGAGTAACAGGATATGATTTGGCATACTTAGAGACCCACGGAAATATCCTGTTCATATTGATCACGTGCAAAGAGGGAATGGGTAAGATACAGGAGGCACCTCTAAGTATAGCTTGATCCACTTCTCTGCCTTCAGGCCGGCTGCCTCCTGCCTAATCCCATGTGGATGTGTAGAAAATGGGGTTTTGGAAAGCACTTAAGAAGAAGGATTATAACACCTCCTCTGGGTAACCCATTTTGGAATCTTGCAGCCTTTGGATTGAGACCACTAGGTCAAGAACATGGGTTAATCCAGGAATTAACCTCTTCTCTTCAGGTTACTGATTTATACCAGTGATTGGCTCTCATAGTCATAGGTTATTCTAAATGAAAATGAGCTATCAGATCTTCTCTATCAGAGGTCACAAATGCAGGTGCCCAGAGGTGTCAGCAGAGAACCTAGAGGGAGAAGAGTGGTGGGGCTTATGAGAAATCAGGAAGCAGTAGATACCCATGCTCTGCCTAAAGGTGCAGCTGGTTTTCAGCTCCAGTCTTTTGTTGTTTTGTAGGAATAAGAGCCCACAGTTGTCAGATCTCTCAACTCTTTAAAGAAGAGCCAGGCATATCAATTTCTATGTGAAAACTCTCATGATTTTCAATTGATGATAAATAAAAAAATTTTTTTTAATCTACAAACTAAGTAAACTATGATACCAGGCAAATTTGGTCTATGAACCAGTCTTATTTAATGAAACTGTCATATAGATGAGGGAACTGAGGGAGGCATGGTGAGTGAGGACGTTTATTCTGATTTAATGAATATTTGACCTCCTTAAAGTGAGGAACGGTGCTGTTTTATCCCCAGCTGGACTAGCACAGTTTCAGGCATGTGATGGCAACCCCACAAGTATTTATTGAATCCACAAATATTTGCTCTTAGAAGCCAAACCAGGACTTGGTTTGGCCAGTAAGAAATCAGGACCTTAAATACTTGTTCCTAAATGATTTTATTTTCTAAGTGACCTTCATTAACTTCTGTTTAGGTAGAACTTGCTCTTTTGCCATACTGTGGCTTGTTTAAAGTGGTATTTGATTAATAGGAATGTTCTGGTGAAAATGTCAGAGGAAAAACTCTGGATTCTATCTGGAGTTCAACCTTCCCATAGATCTGTCTATACTGGGATTCTTATAAACAATAGGTTTTCTTGGCCTATCATATTTAATTTCATTCAAATATTTGTCTATTTATTGAGCTCCTACAACGTGCAGAGGCCTCTGTATGGTGATTTCAAGACATAGGGGATTCATGGGACCCGGGAGGGATCAGGGTTCAATGATAATTTAGAGAATGAAGATGCTTGGCATAGCCTCTCTTTTTATTTATTTTTTAAAACATTTTTTAAATTGGAGTATACTTGCTTTACAATGCTGTATTAGTTTCTGCTATACAGCACAGTGAATTGGTTACATGTAAACAGGTATTCCCCTCTTCCTTGAATTTCTTTCCCATTTAGGTCCACAGATAATTGAGTAGAGTTCCTTGAGCTATATAGTAGGTTCTCATTACTTATCTATTTGATACATAGTATCAATAGTATACCTATGTCTATCTCAATCTCCCAATTTCTCTCTTTTAAAAAAATTTTTTGGTCCTATTTAGCAACACTTCACTGTGTGGCAATTTCCTTTCTTCACTTTTTGTCCTGAGATTTAATCTTGCCCCAAATATAGAATCAGTTATCACCAAGACATCCTCTCTTTTAACAACCTCTGGTTATTGTCTCTGTGTTGGAGGACTCAGCCAGAGTGGACAGCATTCAGCCTCCATTGAGGTATACCAGATGTCGAGTGATCCTCTGGCTGTCATTGCTCTCATTCGTTCTTCTTGCATTCTATAAGCTGCTAACCCCTATGCCAAGGGTTCAAGTGTTTCTACTGTGTCAATAATACACCCAGTAGAGAACTACTGGCCTCTTGAAATGCTTGAAGTGTTGTGTTCCTTCATGAGTCTGTACATGTAATAGTAATAATAATGAAGTCCACCATTTATTAGTGTTTTCTAAATACCAGATAATGTGCTAGTCACATTGTCTCATTTTATCTCGTTCACAGTCTTTCTCAGTCATAATCGTTCAATCCTTTTTTTGGATAAATGGGCAAATTCAACCCCAGAGAGAGATGGACTTGCCCAGGGTCATACAGTTGCTTGGTTTGTGAATTTTATGAAGAACTATCTGCTCTCAAAGCCTCTGCTTTCTTAACTTCCTTATGAAACTTGAGGATCCAGCAACAGTTTTACCAACTTCACCAGCCTTCTGTGAAAGGTATACCTTTTTTTAGAAAGCCAACTCTAAAGGATGCTTTAAACAAAGTGAGTGATTTTGAATGAGACTGGGTTTAATTTCAAAACAGTGTCCTTTGCTGGCAAAGATAATCATATGTAATGTCATCTTTTGTGTGTGTGTGTGTGTGTAATGTCATCTTGCAAGCTCTCTGCGTGTGTGTGATTTCATAAAACTGGTGTAGCAGTTTATTATTATAAAATTAGTATCACATAGAACAAACCCGGGACCCAGGCCAGATGAAATAGACAATGAGTAGTTATATAAGGTTTTGGAAGCACATGTAGTAGAACACAAGCTCACTGTATTTTCTTCTCAATTGTCTGCTGTTTGTTAATGTTTCCTTTTCAACATGATTGCATCTCAGTTTAATAGCACTTGCCATCTCAGGCTTTATGGTGCCAGGCCTGACATAGTTACATCCCCTTGTGCTAAAAATATTGCATGTATATATTCAACCGCAACCCGACATGTTTAGCTAATGGGTTACTCAAGGAGCTATGCGCTTATATAATTAAGTGATGTATGTAATTTTGTGTTAACACATTTGCAATGTGTGTTTCCCTGGTGATTGCAATACTTTATTCCGTGTAAAGTGTGACATTTTAATTCCCGCTGAACAATTTCCTACCTTGATTTGCCTTGTTTTTGTGGCAGGGGATTATTTTGCAATCAAGATAAAAGCATTATTTATGAAATTTCTAGGCTATCCCATTACTGGGAACTTATAACTGCAGATCAATCTCCTATTTTATTGATCTTTGTTAAAAATCTTTATTAGAATTTAAATTTGATCTCTACATTATAGATTTGCCGAGACTTTGGCCTGCAGGAACACTTTTTTTTAGGCAGCTTTGCAGGGATGGGGTTTTATTAAAAAGTAGTTCTCACCAGACAGTGTGCCATCTTCCCCAGAGAACTTTGTTTTTCTTCCGTGTTGCTCTCTTTCACCCTGTTTAGGTTCTCCAGTAGAGCCAGCATCATCCTGTGGACTTGGACGGTCTTGGCAAAACAAGTCAGATTTATAGATTTTCACAGACAAGGCACGTCTCCGTTAAGCTTTTAAGTGGTTGACAATAGCTGGGTCTCAAAGTTACACAGTGGGAATTAAAATGTGAATGCATATTTTTCCCTCCTTATTAATGGCCACTTTGACCAAGGGAAGGTGCTACAGACAGGAAGGTGAACAGCCCAGCCACTTTCCCCTCTTCAGAAATATTTCTTTTCTCTCATGGATCAGCAGTCAGTGCAATTTAATAAACATTTACTAAACCCTCACAAAGTACCATACACTGCTTTCAAAATAGGATCGTCAGCTGTTCTGTAAATGTTTATTGAGCACCTACTATGATGATGCCGCTGTGACTAAGACTGATGTCATCTCTTTAGTCTGGTGAGGCAGAGACCCACAGATGATTTCAGAACAGGGTGCCAGGTGCTGGGGTAGAAGCACACTTGATCTGGAAGTTACAGACAAAGAAATCCTCCCCCAGCAGGAGACGTGGAAAATTAGGAAGTGTTTTAGGGGATGCAGTTCCCAGTGCAAGTCTAGGGGAACAAGTTCAAGTTGGGGCAAGAAGGACAGAGGTGAAGAAGGAAGGGTATTGTTGTCAGAGCTCGGGCACACAGGTGTGGAGCCATGTGAGGAGCCTGGAACCTCTAGGGCATTTGTTACCACTGGAAGGTAACGAGGATGCTCCGAGGCAAGGTGGGCAGTGGTTCATGTCTCCCGCAGGTCTTGAATTCCCAAAGTCTTTCCTCACATGAGGAGGCCCCTGGGCTTGCTTTCAGCCCAGCCCAGCAAAAGCAAGCAGGTGGCAGGCGCTGACGCCAAACGCCGAGTATTGCCCTGCTGGCTTCGTGAGCGTTTTCCTTTCAGTCCCTCCCATTTGGGTCTGAGCAAACAGCTGGGAGTGTGGTGCGCAGAAGTCCCGCCAGAGGACCCACGGTCCTATGCTCCAAGTGAGCTTTCTCAGTTGTGTGTTTTGGCATTCGAACACAGCGGGAATGTCCTTGTCAGCTCCCATTTGACTTTATTAATTGCAGTTCCTTGGAAAGTGTGTTTTAGTTACGTGGTCTTGGGATGACAGAGCTCACCCCGCAGAGAGACCCAGGAGGAGGTATTCGGAGCTCGTTGCAAAGCCATCTGCTGCCAAGGCACTACTGCTGGTCCCTTGCAGCCAGCAGACATGGGTGTCTGTCATGCTCTGCCACTAGCTGTGTGACTGTGGGAAGTTTGCAGTCCCTGGGCCTCCCTTTCCTGACAAGAAGAATCCGGATTTGGACTCAATGGTGTCTGAGGTTCACCTTCCGCTGGAATTTCATCATTCTTTAAAATACTCAAATGAAGAATCCTGCCACCATCACAGCTCCTAGCAGTGATCTTTGGCTCCAGATCCACTAGAAAACCCGCAGGCCACTTTCTGCACTTCACGTCTTCTCTGGGTCTGTATTTTAGAAGGCTGCCTACACTAGCACTCAAATCTTGGTTTTAATTTTTTAAGATGCTAAGGGAATTGCTAAGCTTCCAAATATTCCTGGAAGATATGGTGGTATGGATCAAATAATCCACTTCATTAGTGGTATCACAGGAGGCTGTCACCTAGCAGCTCTATTTGTTTCCAGGCCCCGCCCCTCCCCGTCCCCCTCCCCCCCTCCCCGTCCCCCTCCCCCCTTCCCACCCCCACTTCCCAGAGCCCTGAGGCTGAGGTTAATAACGTCAAAAGAATGTTTTAAAATTGCTCTTCTGTTGATTCCAAAGAGTCAGAGCCCTCACGTGGTTAGAGTCCTGGGCTAAGAGTCAAATTCTAAATTTAATTCTAGCCTCTGTGAACGTCTTCGTGCCTCACTCTCTCAACATTAAGTGATGTTTCAGTTTTCTCATCTGCAAAATAGGCCTAAGATCCCTTGCTCCACAGAAATATTTGCAGACAGCTTTGTGGTACACAAGGATTGGCATTATATTGGGGCAGAATATCATTTTTCATTCCATAATGGGACTGAAACAAAAGCCCTTTTGAGTATGCACCTTGTGTAAACTTACCATGCTTAAATGCTGATGAATTTCAGAGGTCAGTAAACACCACCCCCTTTCTTCATTATATTTTTTAAAGCTAAACAAGGCTAACTAGGGAATTCATTTTGGAATAAAAAGACATGAAAGAAAGGGTATTTCAGCTTGCACAATAGTACAAAGAAGAACAAGAATCATCATGTTTGCTAAAGAACTCACAGCTGTTTAATTTTGTAGTAAAATTACTTTAAGAACTTTGCAAATTCAAAGACAAAACCAAACAACTGTTGTTGCAACAGTGAATTTCCACGTGTAAGCGGAAAAGCCAAGTTAAGATTAATCTGCCCCTAAAATCACATTAAAAATACAGAACGTTTTTGTTAATGCTGGTTGGAGGAGCGGCTTTTATCTGAAGAGAAGACACATAAAAGAGGGAAATGGTACGTTTACTGGTAATAAGATGAAAAATAGTTTATGTTCTCATGTACTTTGCCCCCAGCTTTTTCTTAAGCTGCTCAGTCTGTTTTAATACCAGGTTTGTTTGCTTTTTGGGGATGGGCCTGTTAGGCAGGAAATTGTTGAAAGGCCTACAGCAGAATTTGTATTTAAACGGTGTTTTTAAAAATTAAAATTAAATACCAAATCGAGTAACTGATGATTAAATTTGGAGTTCAGATTTTTATAAAATTTATTTTTAGACGATAAGTTCTATACCTGTACTTGTTCTGTAAATTCCAAGTTTCCATATGTTGCCCATTGTCAGAAACAAATAAACTGTTCCTCATTTAAAAAGAAAAAAAGTGGTTTTCTTCCATATTAGGGAATTATTCAGGCTTCTTTCCTTGGTTCCTATAATTCCAAGCCAGTTGGAACATCAGTCTATTTTTGGTTATGAAGAAACTTTTAAAATGTAGGCCTGATTTTTTTTAAGGTTCTAAATCTCATAAAAATCAATTTACCACATATATAACAGTTATGGTTGTAAATATAGTGAAGTCACTGTATTCTAGAAAGAGTGATTTCTAATTTCCATATTAGCCCCTCCCCTCATCCTCCTTCCCTCTCCACATAGGAGGGCTGCTAAATGTAAATTCTGAAACGCATAAAACAACATCAGGTTGTGATTTGTGACTGTTTCTGTCGAGGCTGAATGTTCTTACCTGAATTTGATTAAACTGGTTAGTTTCTGGATTTTTATGGTTTTCCCACTACAACACATAGATTGACCACAAGAGGGCAACCGAGAGTTTCCTTTCAGCTAACAAAGCCAGAAATGGTTTTAATATCAGTTAAGTGTTTTAACTTGCTAAGGATTTATTTCCCCGCCTTCCAGTTGCCACACATGCAGCCTCCGAGTTTCCACTAACAGCGAATAATAATCCAAATAAAGTTCTTCTGAGGGAAAATACAGACAGACTGGTCCAGACAAGAGCTTTTGCCCAAATAAGGAGTCCTTGTGTGGAGACCCCACGTGTTAGATAACCATCAACTGACAGTTGGTCATGAGTTAATAATGTTGGATGCTGAAATATGTATACCATGTGCTATAAAAGAGTTTGGAGGGTAAAGACAAATACTGCTACAGTTAGATATCAGAGACATACCAGAGGTGTGCAGACTGCTTCTCTAGATGTAAGTTGAACCTGCCAAATAACTCCATAAAAATCATTGTTACAAGTATTAGACAGTGGAATGAAGAATTGTCATTACACATTTTGTTGATGTTGCGGAGGTTTTAGGCTGAATCTCTCTGCATGCCATCGCCTTAAATGCTATGTCAACTCTTGCCTTCTAAGAAAAGAAAATATTTCCTAACTTTATTTCCACTGCTACCATTGCTGTTTTTATTTTTATAATGAGAACCCTAAAAAGGGGGTGGGGGAATTCTATAAAAGAAGCCAGGCAGGTGTGTAACCCTTTGATTGGCATATTATCTTTGGAGAACCCTGTTCCTCCCCTAGGTCAGTTTCTATGTTGCTGCTGCCACAGGATCAAAAGAAGAGGAGGGGGAGGGGACAGGCTTTAAATTCAGCAACTGTAACAAGTTATTTGGGAGGATGAGACCTAGGCCAGCCCTCTTCTCAGGGGATGGCCCCTAGTCTTTTGGGTGCTAAGATCGGGAAAAGAATGCATCTTCTCTCCTGCCCTCTAAAGTTCAAACCTTTTTGTTCTGTCCACTTTTTGGGCTTATCGGAGCGCCATTCTTCAATGAATTCTCTTTGTGTCATATGAAGCTGTGGGACTTCAAGTACTTTGGGAGAGCAATGAAGGTCACGCCCTTGCCTTTGGGCCTGACTGTATCTGGCCTCTCTACTTACTGGCAGATGAAACTCCGAAAAGAAAAACACATCCAGACCATGAACCTACTCAACAATTTGTGATGGAGAAGCTTTTACTTTCCAGTGAGTCAAAATCACTCATAATCTATTTTCTCTTATTCAGTTTGCAAATGACTTACCTTACGCCCAGCTCACGCTGGCAGCAGGAAAGAATAGTAAGGAAAATAAAAACTTGGCTCTTTTTCTCACTTTCTTCCCCTTCCTCCACTCTCTCACTCTCCAAATCTGATGTCAAAGCTTAAAATTTGCTTTGGCTTCTTAGTTAAGGAAGTTAATGAAATAACATTTTCATCAGAGCCATTTAGTTCCTTTGAGTCAATGATTACCAGATTTGAATTTTACAAAGGAGGCATTTCAGGTTTGGCAAAATATTCAGATACTAACATCTATGCATGACTACCCTCCAAACAGTGAATAAAAGTCTAGATTGTACTGAAACTTTGAATCATGATTTTTTGCTTATTATTTTAGCTTCAGATGTTAATCTTATTCTGCCTGCTTTTTAACACACATTTGTAAGGACCTATCTATAAGAGTAACGTTGAACTGTTGACTAAACCAACATCGCCCAAGAGAAAGATAATGCAAGTCATATGTGAATTAAAATTTCCCAGTAACCACATTTTAAAGGATAAAAAGAAACAGGTAGAGTTAATTTTAATAACATTTAATATAATGCAGTATATCTAAAATATTTTAATATATAATCAGTATAACATGTTAGTAATGGCCTATTTTATATTTTTTGTCTATTCTTGGAAACTCAGTGTGTATTTTATACTTACAGCACATCTCAGTTTGGACTAGATGTCTTAGGTGCTCAAGAGCCCTATGTGGATAGTGGTTGCCGTATTGGACAGAGCAACTCTAAACAGTCTTAGAAACTTAGCTTTCACTGAAATAAGGGAAACCTTTTCCGTGGGTTCCCCATGTTCACTGTGAGATTCCTGCGGGGATCCTTCTGCTTTCCCCTGCCGCGTGACATCCGCTCACTCCCAGGAGCTGAGCTCCCTAGCTGATCCCACTGGGTTATAACAAGCTGATCTTGTTTAATATACCACCAGGCACTGTGGGTCGTATTGCCGCTTCTCCACACACACCCCAGGCCCTTTCTCCTCACGCCACTTGGCTGCAACACACATATCCTCTGCCACCTGTGGGCTCCGAGAAGCGACAAACAGGAATAGTAACCTGTTTGCTTCTAAGTAAGAGAGTATCCTACTTGTTCTTCACTTTCTTTTTGGCTGCACCATGTGGCATGCAGAATCGTTGTTCTGCCACCAGGAACTGAACCTGGGCCCTTGGCAGTTAAAGCACCGAGTCCTCAAGGGAATTCTCGAAAACTATCCTACTTCCCGTGGCTTCCCAGCTGGCTCAGTGGTAAAGGATCTGCCTGACAATGCAGGAGACAGAGGAGATGTGGGTTCAGTCCCTGGGTTGGGAAGATCCCCTGGAGAAGGAAATCGCAACCCACTGCAGGAATCTTGCCTGGGAAATTTCCGTGGACAGAGGAGGTTGGCACACTGCATTCTGTGGGGTCGCAAAGACTCGGACATGACTGAGTGACTGAGCGCGCACACATCCTACTGCTTAAATTATTCTTTCTGAATGGTAGAAAAACATGGAGAGAGTGAAAAATCCTTTTTCAGCACAAATTCTTTTCGGGATTTTTAAAAAGAAATTGGGAAACTGTTATATGATGATCTTTTACTTTTCCTTATGTGTTTGAAAAAGTGAAAAGCCTATACTATAAGTCCAAGTCTATAATAAGTTAAATATCTCCATGTTAATCCACACACACATATACACACACACACAGTCTCTTTTACTTATTTCCAAGTTGGGAATGTTTTCTTTAGAGATGTAGCAAATCAATTATCCTTAATGTTGAACATGGAATATCTCATTTCCAAACCTGGAGAAATGGCCGAACAAGAAAGTTCTGTTTATATATGAGTTTAAGAATTCTTTTGATATTTACTGCTCCTTGCAAGATTATTCAATACAAAAATGCAGCTTTCACTTCTGTGCTGTCACATACAATAGTAACCCCATAGAACGTATCAATCATGGAGTAGAATAAGCAGGTTTATTGATTGTAAAAAAAGAAAAAAAAAAAGAGACAAAGATTAATTCTCTATGCTTAAGAGGCCTTTATAAACTTCATAAATTATAGCCATCAAAATGTCTTTTAAAACCATTTCCAGAGTGAATCTTTAAACAGCCTAAAACAAAGCACTAGTTTCTTAAGTTAATATTCTATTGATATTACAGATAATCATATTAAGAAAGATTTAAATCTGTGTATATTGAATAGTTATCGAAAAATGCAAACATGAGTAATTTCAGATTCTTAAGAAAGCACGTACAGTGAGCAGTGAGACAGTACATTTGTTCTAACTGTAGTAGTTCTGATGCAGCTTTTCCCCCTCAACATCCAGCATGATCTTTCCTTTTATTTAAACTGAGGAGCTGGGGGTTTGGAGTTGGCTGATGGATACCTGACATCTGGGGAGATGAATAGCAGGAGAAATGAGTTGCAAGGTAGATGTGAAAGTCACATTTGAGCCACTGTGGTATTTGAGAGTCCAGTTGTTAGTTTTGCTGGGGTTGTGACTTCATGACAAGACTTTGCAGCTGGGGGAGGAAACGGGGTCCTCTGTGTGGAGTCTGAGGAGCAAGCTAGGCCCTCAGGTACCCACTCTGCCCCGATGTCTCTTTACAAAATATTTGGAATTCCAGTCTTTCCATAGGCTCCTGATACCATGGTCTATGGACTCCATTACCCCAAAGATGAATAACCATTTGCAGAGCGGCTATGAGCCGCTGCCTCTATCCCCTTACAGGTTCTGGAAGGGGCTTTTTCATCTGAGATGGTCCCCCTGGCGGAATCTGTGGGTCGCCAGACAGACCAAAGTCTGAGAGGTCTGGCACTGATTTTAGTCACCTCCCCTTTTCAAGAATTCTCTCCATAAAGAGTCAGTACTCTGAAGACCCAGAATCTCTCCTCACTTTCCACCTCGATTTAGCTCCTAGATTTTGCCCACCAAAGTGATGGTGAAAAGTGACTATGATCCCTTCCTTCTTTGCCCAGTGCCTATCATACCTATCATAGACCTCCAGAATGTTTCTACATTCCTTTAGAATTCCCTACATCATTTTGGAATAACAAATAGATAGCATTCAGTCATTTAAATCCTGTCTTCTCCCTCAAGGCACAGAGGGGAAATAAAGATAGAGATCTGCCCATCACTGGTGGTAAAACCTGACTGAAAAAGAGGTTTGCTCCTGCATTAATGGCAAGAATGCACAGAGTCACATGGTTTCAGACTAATTAGCAATACAGATGAGCTAGCAAGTCAAGTTCCACTTATAGGCTGGGGGAAGGGGAGAAGTAAAATAATCTGTGTTGTTAAGTGTTTCTGAGAAATGAAGACCTCCAGGGCAGAGAGAAGGCGGATCAGGAAATAGCTATGCAAATGACATGCCTATGAAATTACTAAAACTTTGATCAGAGGCATTAACAATTGCTCCAGCATTCACAAGTATGAAACAGGAGTGAGTAAGACAGGGCAGGTTGGGAAGGCATTACGAAAGTGTTTGCTTACATGGTTTGTTGAGCAGTCAATGAAGTCCACAACTGTTTTGGACTTAAGTTGCCTGAGCAGTCCAGGTATGGCCGATGCAATAATACATTCCACTCTCATTAGTGACTCTTAGGGACCTCAAGGACAAAGAGCCAAAGTGCCTGGACCTCATATAAAACCTGCTTTTTTTTTTTTTTTTTCCCTCCAATCCTCTTTCTAATAACACTTCTGCTTACCCTTCCACAGGTGGTAGGAGAGGACCTGGGTTCTGTGAGAGTGTAGTTCATTGGGAATGCTAAATTGTATTTAGTAGGCCCTGTGGTTCAAGCAACATTAAGGTGTGGCTTGGGCTGAAGCAAACTTGGAAACTCCAAGTGGCCGAGACATCCAGAGTAGCGAGTGTGACCATTCCCCTGGGGCACACCCCCTCGGACCCTGTTCAGGGCTTTCTGGTCTGGGTGGCATTTTAGAGTGAGGGCATTTGAGGCTGGCTTAAATGGCAACCCACTCCAGTATCCTTGCCTGGAAAATCTCATGGACAGAAGAGCCTGGTGGGCTGCAGTCCATGGGGTCACAAAGAGTCTGACACGACTGGGTGACTAACACTTAACAACACTTGCTGGCCTCAGTTCACAACTCTGCTGCCGCTAAGTTGCTACAATCATGTTCAACTCTTTGCGACCCTATGGACTGTAGTCCGCCAGGGTCCTCTCTGCATGGGATTCTCCAGGCAAGAATACGGGATGGGTTGCCATGCCCTCCTCCAGGGGATCTTCCCGACCCAGGGATTGAACCCAAGTCTCCTGCATTGGCAACGGGTTCTTTACCACCAGTGCCACCTGGGAAACTCCTCACAACTCTGGACTCACCTTATTAATGCCTTTATTTGAGAGAGAAAAAAATTACTCTTAAAAAGGAAACTATCAGGAAAATTATAGGACATGTTATCACTCTTGCAGCTTTTTTCTTTTTAAATTTTGTTTAAATTGTGCCTATTGCTCTGAAATCATCATTTAAGCTAGAAAGTCCCCCAGGATGGAGTTGTGCTTGTTAACGGCCTGATGTGTTTGCCTCTCAGCACAGTTGCTTCTCAGACATTTCTGTTGAGTGTGGAAAATTATTTATAGACCAACAGAATAAAAGTAAACTTGCATGATCTTAAGTCCATATAAATAATTAATGCTTTGTGAATTCATGAAGTCAACCAATTATCAGACACTTGAGTCCCAGCAGCTGCAGTCTTCCGGCCCCACTCTGTGAGGTGTGGACTGGGGAGTATATGGAATGTAACTGTGGATTTGAAACAGAATTTCAGGGAATCGTTTATGAATTTAAAAGCAAAAATGTTGGCTTTAAGTTAAAGCCAACATGAGAGCTGAGAGCTTCTGTTTTTCTTTTCTTTTTTCCCTAGTATTTGAAAACTGAAATTCTGTGAGAGATTATCTGTGAAATGCCTTTCTTTTATTACACCCATAAATTTCAGGAGTGGCTTTGATCAAGCTTTCTGCCATTCTTGGTTTCTAAATCTTTTACTCATATGTTAATAACTTTAAAAACACTCATCCTATTTTTGTCGTAGTGAAAGAGGAAGTTTCTAAATAGTCAAAAGGGAAACGTTGGAAATAGAACACAATAAATGATAACTAAATTAGGGTAGGTCCCCCCCACCCCGCCCCCAGCTTTCTGGGGCAATGCTCCATGCTGAAACTTGCCAGAGTATTTTAAGATTATTGTCTATAAAGAAAATGTACCAAAGAATTGAGGTGCTCAGGGGAAAGGCATTAAAGAAATGCAAAGTATTATCAGTAATGCAGACTATACATAGAACAATGTTTGCCAGTCCTATTTTAATACTTCAGTCTGTGGAATTTAGTTTTCTGACTTGTGTTTAGTGTTTAAAAAACACACACACAACTTGCAAATCAAATGAGTTTATGCTCTGCTGGCTTCCTCTAGACATTGACCCTGGGGGTCAAACTCTTAGGAAAATGATGCCTGGTTTTCCATTCCCCTGATTCCAGTCTCTACCAACGAGCAAGTCCTATCTCTGAGTGGAAGCTCACAGAGAATTTCTCGAGAGACTATGTAGCTCTGTTGGCAACAAAATCCTCTCTGCAGAACGAGAAGAAAGAGTTGTTAACTGATGAGTCAATCCAGCTTTTATAGCAGTTTATCTTCGTGGTATTTTCAAGAGCATAAATGTTATAAAAAAAGAGACGGTCATGACAGGAAGAACACAGTAGGAAAAAAAACAGAAACGTTTAAGCCAAAAGCAATTTACTTTGCCAGTAACTGGTTACATTTCCTTTGTTTTATTATTATTATTGCAATATGAAAGTTTCCCACACCTGCACTGCCTGTCACATAACTTGTCAGAACCCACAGTGAAGTAAATACATAAATGAGTGCCTGCAACTCTGAGCTTCCAGACTCTTTAAGGGGAAAAAAAAAAAAAAGCATGTTTTGCTCTACTGTCAAAAAAAAAAAGAAGACTATGATTCATTAATAGTTGAAGGAGTTTTTTTTTTTTAAAAAAGGGGAATAAACAAAACACATGGGTTAAATGTCAGAGTAGCCTGGAGCACTAGCAGTAGTCGATTTCTCCTGGGATTAACACCTATAGAAATAGCGGTGACTTCACAGTGGTGAATACTTGTTAATTTCATGGCACTGAGTAAGAGGAACAGATGGGCAGTCGGAGAGAGAAGATATATTTTAAAAAAAACCATAGACATCATTCACTGATCAGGCAGAAAAGTCCATCGATGGCACACTGCAAGGGGGTGATGTACTTGGTGCTCTAAGTTTTATTGGAACGCTGTGACTTTGGTGAAAGTCTCATCACCTACTGCTCAGGATTGATGGGGACCCTGTGCTCACCAGCAGGGCTGTAGGATGCTGTTTGATGCCTGAGATGGGCTATAGTGCCCTCGTGCTATGTATTATTTGAGAGAGTTTTCATTTGGGGATAGCTCCCTGGAGTCTGCCAGCCCAAGTTAAGACTGTAAATACGTCGTTATATGACACAGCAAGTGTGTATGTTAAAGGGAAGTTCCTGAAGGCAGGGACTCTGGATAAAGTCAGTTGCCTGTGTGGGAAGCTTTCTACTACAAGTAACCAGTGGTATGAACTAAGACAAAATAATTTCTGTCTCACTTACCTGGTCTGTAAAATGGGGATAATAATAATTGTGCCTTACTGTTGGCTTGTTTTGAGTTTTAAATGAATTGCTGTATACAAAGCTCTGACTGGCAAGAAAAAGTGCTCTGTAAGCATCAGTTATTATTATTATTTGTGGGTAATACTAAAAACACTCTTGCGAAGAGCACTGATTGAACTCTATGAATAAGCCAGGCCAGGGTTGGCCTGTGGGTATATACTATACACACGTCAAAGTAGCTGTACATTTATTGCTTCATGCTCTGTGTTTTTAAAAGTAGAACTGACTAGAACCAACTATGCTGTCACTACATGTATTGCTAGCTTCCAAGAATCATTTTCTTGGTAGAGACTGGCCTCCTCTAAAGCAGCTGGAGCTGGTGTGATTCTGGAGTTATAGGATTCGGGTTCTCTCAGTAAGTCTGCGGCCCTGAGCTGTCAAGCAGAGGGCAGCTGTAGGTTGGTCCAGGGCAGCTGAGAGGAGGTGGGCTGTTTCTTTAATAAAAGAGTCAAAGGCCAGAGCAAGCCCATCCCTGACCACCACCACACCATAAAGCATTTGTTTTCATTCACCCGCCTAGCAAATAAATTTTTTTTTTTGTGACCCTGCAGGAAAAAAAGAGTAATTTGGGGACAAGAATATTTGCTGTCCCCAGAAGCCAGCCCTGCTGTCCCAAAGCTTCACCTTAGGTCTTGTGGATCTAAAAACTCCCTTAATTGTATCTTGGAGGCTCTTAACCTGGTCTGTATGGAGTCCTGCATGCCTCCCCCAGTACTTTTAACATCTGGTGTTCGGTTTATTTGCTCATTTCATGTGGGACAAGATCATGGCCTCCACTGAGATGCCAGACACAGTTACCCTAAGCAGGAACCAAAGGCTCATCTCCCACTGCGGGAGATCTTATCTCCCACGGTAAATTCCTGTCACTGGTGTTTGCTCCCAGAGCTCACAGGTGAGCAGGAAAGGTCAATGCCATTTACAGGTGCCCAATGTGATGGGTATACATGCGGTCAAGTTGACAGGCCTAGCTCTTGACACCAAGGGCATATATGTGGGCATCTTTATTTCCAGCAGTCACTTGATTATTCGACAGTGTATTAGGCATTACTGCCCCTGGGTGGGTACTGGGGCAGAGAGAGATGAATCGGACATGGTCCTGCCATCGAGGACTCTCCGACTCAGTGTGAGAATAAGCCAGCTAAAGTAGAAATAACACAATGATACCTTCCATACGAGAAGGTCAGAAAAGGAGCTCAGAGGTGAGACTAACAGAGGCATTCAAATTTGATACTTAAGGGGTTGGTGGGATATACCTGAAATATCAGTGTACTTGCCTTCTGAGGAACAAAAGGCTTTTTCTCTTGATCAGAGTCTCCTTAGAGCTTCAGTTTGTGTGACCAGACTATTAGGTGCTAGCCTGTTCTAAATTTGTAATTCTCAGAATTTGCTGGGGAAGGGCATGTCCCTGTCTGGGTTCTAAGAGCAGCTCAAAGAATGGAGAAAATAGACCCGATTTGGGGGTGACTTATCGTCAGTTCCCGAAACCTCTGCCTTTATTTAAAACAGCCTGTTCAGTGCAAGTTCTCTCTGTCTAAAAGGCCTTTGGGATTTGAAAGCTTTTCTGGAAGTAAATGCCTTTTAGGTTTAAATGCTTTTTGCCAAAATTGTTAGGAAGGAAAGATCATAGGAACAAGTCTTAGAACAGAGGCAGTGTTGTTTTGTTCCTTTTAATGAAATGCCCCAGACCTACCTCAAGTTCTGTCAGTTTCTGTCAGCTCTCTGCTGGGCTATTATTTTGATAAGGGACTTGAAAGTACATCCTTCCTTCACCGTCATTAAAGTCTTAGCACTTGGGTCAGTTGTGGCAATACTTCTGTGCTACACCGAGAGTCCTCAAATCAAAATAGTCCCCACCCTGGCTCCAGGCAGAGGGCCTCATCAGTTCATGGAAGGTGGCATCGCGCTCTGACGGGGGAGCAGGAGGTCAGGAGCCACAAAACAGGCAGGATGAAGTCACCCACCCCATTCGGGGAGGTGGAGAGAGGCGAGCCCTGCCTGCTAGTCTGGCAGCTCCAGCCAAGTCCTCGGAGCTCATCCCACACACCCCGTGCTAGTCACTGCTGTGTGTTTACATGAGTAATGGAGCTGCCGGGGGAGGGGAGTTGTAAGCAGAGCGCTGAGCCTCGCAGCTCGCATTCGGAGGGAAGCTGACATCCACACCAAGTCGAGTGGAGACTTCCAGGGACGTGGGGCCGGGGAGCAGTCACATGCTGTAGCTTTCATGAGCACAGACATCATCAAGCAGATGTTTGCCGACTGGAATGGGTAATCGCCGCTTTCTCTTTGCTTGATTTTCTGTTTGTGAGTTTGTATCCCTTTGGTAATGCCAGGATCGCTTTCTGAGATGGGCTTTCAGAGAGACATTGTGGGGAGATGAGAGGAGAGAAGATTTGGGAAGCGGGGAGTCTGAGCCCCAAAACCACTTTTGAAACTTTTGCCTGATTTGAAAGGCAGCTCTGCTTTATTGTGCTTTGTCAACAGCAAGACTGTTATCCATAGTAGAAAATCAAATTAGTGGGATTAATTGTGTTTGTAAGATGAGTATGATGTACAGTGTCCTAAAACCACTGGCTAACTGCATGACATAAGTAAGAATAACAACAATTAAGAGGGTTGGAGTTGTTCAGATTTCGTATGGCCATAATCATACCTTAAAGCAATAATAATTTTTTAAAAAGTGTGGTACCTTGAAAGGGCCTAAAGAAATTGCTTGGGGTGTAATTGGGGTTAGTTTGAAATTCTTCAAGGGCTAGCCAGTTAGTTAGTTTGTTTTAATTTTGCTTGACTGGGTAATTGGTGAAGTTAAATGTGAAAACTCATGCCGGAGAGTCATAGCAGCCCTCAATAAACAGCAGCCTTTTTTTTTTTTTCTCTCTTCCTTTTATGGATCTTAAAGGGATTCAACCTCAGCATCCAAGATGAAATATAACTTTGATTTGTGTCTTGTCTGTGGCTTTTAAAAAGTATAATCTCCACGGAATCAGGCTAACTCCAGTATGATCTTTGGACGTTATTTTAAATAACCCTCAAGATCTTCATAAAATATATGTATATTGAAAAGAAAAAGAGCATACTGACTTAAATGTACCTGCCAGATGCCCTGAGATCTGAGACATGCTGGTTGCAAATACTATTTAGTAAATACATTTAGTAATATTTTTCAGATTATTGTGAATGCCTCTGTCTACAGCTCTCCCTTACTCATTTGTATCATACTTTGAGAAAATGCTTACCTTTCCACTTTTGAAGACAGAGGTTTTCAAATGTTACAGTACTATGATGCCATAATGGGCTGGCATATCTCTTGGGTTTCTGAAAACAAGATACAAAACAAAACACAAAGAATGAGCCTGGCTCAGGGCTGTCTTTCAAGGCCAGTGTGTGTTTCTTGTGTACCAACAGGGAAGTGCGTTTTCCTTATTATCGTCCTTTAAAGCCGAGGGCTTCATTGCATTTACATCAATTAGATGTGTTCCAGTGTACCAGGTTAGCTTTGAGAAACACGTCCAGAAGTGCAGAGGCTACATAGACACAGCCCATCAGAGAGGGACGTCTGAAAGGAGGCTTGGCTACCGCAGATGTGTACATTTCTCAGAACAATTAGAGGGCGCCGCTGGAGTGAGTGTCTCAGTTTTTAATAAGGAAACCCACGCAAATGAAAATGCCTCTCAATTGTTCTCCATTTGTTTTCAGCGCCAAATCTTAAAGGCAGACCACGCAAAAAGAAGCCATGCCCACAAAGAAGAGACTCTTTCAGTGGTGGTAAAGATCCCAACAACAATTCCGATGGCAAATCCGTTGCCAAGGTACAGTCATTTGGCTCCCCAGTATTCGGTGGTATTTGTTTTTGCTGCATCTTTTTATTTTCCCCTTTTTCTCTTTATCTGTCTGTGCCTGTGTCTTGGTGGCAGTTTTCAATTCAGAATCTGACTTTGATATTCACAGCTCTCTGCTGTGCCTGTTCCTGCCACCCGCCCCTCCCCTGGTGGGGGTTGAGGGGGGAGCTAGGGGAGGGGGCAGTGCAGGCATTTTGATTAGTCAACAGAAAGACTTCCCACCTCCCGGCTTGGAGGGTTGGGTAAAGGACAGATGATTAAGCGCCCACGTCATTGAGGCTGAGATTTCATAGTAGGTGACACAATGACATAGTTTACTCTGCTGGTATCAAAAATAGACTGGATGAACCATCCTCTTTCTGAATGTATTCATCTAAATATGCTTCAGAGATGAAAACTGGATGGAATTAGAAATGGCTAGAATGAATTTTTTTTTTCAAGTTATTTTTTTTCCAAATCCCCTCTAATTGACCTTAGGATTAAAGACACGTAGCCCAGTCCTTACATGTATACATATACCTGTATACAAATTTATGTTTTTAAAGATCATTCGTAATGCGGAATGGAAGTCCAAATTCTAGAGTCTCTTTCAGGGCCTGGGGCCGTTTTGCCTTAGCATTCTTAGGAAGCTTGCAAGTGCATGCCTGAAGAATTTAGCACCGCGAAGGGTGAAGTGTCACTTCATATTTTTAGGCTTATCTTTTTCACTTTTGTGGGCTTGGATTGTATTTCCATGATTCCGTTTACGGGGTGTTTGCGTTTAGGTGTTGTTTCTGTGCCAAAGACAGCAATAGCCCCTTTAGGACCTGAATTGAAGCCCAGAATTCAACTGACACCACGTTTCCAGATCCAAGGACTAAACTTAGAAAAATGGGAGCACTTTTAGTGAATCTAGAAGATCCTGATGTGGAAAACCATGACTTCAGTTCTATGCTGGCAGTTGACTGTTTTTCTGCCATGCCCTCCACTTCTCTTCCAGTGTAAAGAAGCAAATCACAGACATTCACATTCTGTATCTTATCTTCAAGCAAGACTGTTTCATCAGGAAGTTCTGAGGACTTTCAAAATTGCAAAGGGTTAAAAAGATCACCTAGTAGAAATGTATATTTTCTGGCTAAAAACGAATCTGTTTTTGCCTAAAGTTATTTTTGTTCTATTCCTTTGACCTTCTGCGAGTGAGTCCATGTGGATACCGAGGGTGACATTTTCTCGTAATTTGGACATCTTGGCCCTACAACTACCTATCCAGGACTTTGGCTTCTGTGATCTTGAAGGATGTCAGCGGGAACAGTTTATTCCCTATGATGTGGCTTGCAGGATACTGCAGGATGGAGCCGAGAGACATCATAGCCCTCAGCAGAGCTTGTACTGACAAAGTCTCGTGTTGGAGCCCTGCCCCATACCTCTAAGGTGATGTTCCGTGTTTATCCCAGCATGTTCTGCACCTGAGCCCAGCAGGATGAAGCTCCTTCTCGAGGCATTTGCAGCCACCACCACAGTATGCCTCTGGGAGTTTTACGGAACTCATACAATTGGCCTGAAAGAACAGTACCTCTCCTTCCATGGAAGGCAGCTCAGGACTCACACTGGGACCCACACAACTGAAGAGAACTGGAGGCTGTATTTGCTGCTCACCTGCTTCTTAGGAATGGGAGTCTAGCCTGGGTTTTCTAAGAGACCCTTTCCACCTGCCCTGCACCAGCAGTGCCATTCAGCATCTTTACAAGGAGGAGGCTCACCCTTCCATCACAGATATCACTGGTGAGTGGATGAACGTGACGCTGTAGTCAGCTCCCAGGGACCAGTCTGAACGCCTTGCTCTTCTTGGGAGTCTTGGATTACAGTCCTGCCTTGGCTGCTTCCACTGGGTCTGGAAAGACCACTTCACCTAGAAGAGAGAGACTGGTAGCTATGAAGTATGGCGGGCTTCTGTTGTTACTGACGAATGGATGCAAAGTCCCTGCAGAATAAACAAGCCACATCTGGGGCCAGGACAACCATGCGAAAGGCAGGTGTGTCTTCGAGTGGTCTCTTCTCAGGAAATACTACAGGAGAGCTTACAAGCTTGTGATCATTTGCTGAACTGGAAGCAATGTTGCAGGCAACAGTTGGGCTTTTTAACCAAGACCTGTGTGGCTGTTTTTTCCAGAAGTGTCTCAAACAGACTACTTTTAACTATGGATAAGTACCAGCTTTCTGCAGCTCCATGCACCAAAGCGCTGTCAGAGTAAGAACTCACTCAGTTTGTTGTCTGCATGGCTGGAAAAGCAGGTCAAGTTAATTTGCCTGTCACCATCCAGAGTTTGCCCTCTTTCAGTGAGAACATGAAAACTAGCTTTGTAAGACTGTTTTCCAAGGGACAGAGAATGTCATGGCTTTACAATGACAGAGTCATGGAGAAGAGGCTACCAGTTCTCTGAAGATGAGAAGAACATGTCCTACCCAAATCCAGGTCTGGGGCAAAAAACTTATTCACATGGTGACTTATATAAGAGAAGTCTTCTTAGCCTGGCTCTCAAATGAAAGGCCTCCACTGATAGAAGGCAAATGACTTTTCACATCCTGTAAGCACTTTGCAATGGCCAGAAGTACACAACAGGTGGCTTACATTCTAAAAGGACCATTGGAAAGGGAAACTGCAGTATGTTCTTTCATTGAAATCACAAACATACTTTCACTATTTTACAAATGTGATGCTTTCATTATTTTTCAGTATTTTTCATCCCATTTGGTCCTAAGAACTTACCCCGGGGAATATCCTTCTTGTTTCTTGAGAAGGAACATGAGGATTTCCGAGGAAGTTAGTAACCAAATAGAAATTAGACTCTCATTCCTTTCCTGCTGGTTCAGCACATCCTGCTGCCTGGGTTGAAGGCTGGATTAGTTACAGCTCAATCCAGTGAAAGGATGTGGTTAATATCAAATAGGTGGTGGTTCACTGCAAACGTTAAATGTGGATCCTTTAATTAGCACTTCCTCAATCACTCTGGAAACCCCAAAGCTCTGAGTGAACTCGACAAGTGTAAGGCGCTCAGGTCAGGAAAACAGACTATAGTAATTACCTGTTACCATCAAAAGGCTGGGCTTTCTCGAGGTCTGCATGAAGACTAGCTCCTGTGTAGTATTTCAGTAGCTTAAAATGCTGAGACAGTTTCTGGTAAGTGTGAAAAATTGTACCAAGGAACTTGACCTGGTCCTACCCAGAAAGAGAATTATCCTCTAGAGGGCTCATGTATGTTGAGAAATGCGTGGAGTTAGTCTGTGAAGGGAAACTACTGTTCGTGTGTTACAAATCCCCCAGACTCGAGGAGCTCCCTGAGGCTCAGGATGTAATTCAGAAGGCGGCAGCCAGGCTACACCTGGAGCCTTTCCTGTCATCAGGGGTCTGATGACTCTGGGCTGGGCTCGTGTGTGCTCTCCATGCTTCCTTTTCTCTCTGGCTGTTTCTGCATGGGTGAAGCAGCTCCCTAGACACTAAGGGGCAAAGCTCATACTCCCTTAACTTCTGGACTATTATCACTGCAAACTTAAGATTCAGCCTGATTTTATATGCAAAGCTGACATCAAGTCCTGTTTTTAAAGGGTTTATAGTGAGGAGATCTGAGTTCTAGACTCCGAGTTCTACCTGACCCTAGCCACATGCCAAAATACATCACCTCGCTGAGCTTCACTTTCCTCCTCTGTAAAATGGGACTCAGGGATGCTTGTATGAAGCCCACGGCGCTGTTCCCAGCTCATTGTGGCTACTGCATTCACACTGGTTTCTTTCCCTTTGCTCAACACACAACAGAAGGAATGGAGCTCTTTACACTCGGGAAACCACCTAACTTTATCTTCTACTTCTCACTTGGTAAATCACATTTCTAAGCTATAGGTTTTGTAATGCTTAGTAATAAGATACAGTTTTTAATTGGAAGAATGTTTTGACTCATTGGAAAAGACCCTGATGCTGGGACAGATTGAGGGCAGGAGGAGAAGAGGGCGACAGAGGATGAGATGATTGGATGGCATCATCGACTCAATAGACATGAGTTTGAACAAACTCTAGGAGATAGTGAAGGACAGGGAAGACTGGCGTGCTGCAGTCCATGGGGTTGCAAAGAGTCAGACATGACTGAGCAACTGAACAATAACAACATTTTGACTATCAATTTAGTATTTTTATGAGGGTCAGTAAAAGATAGTGTTTATAACCATAAGTCCTTGAGTGAGACTGCCATGCCGTGCTGTGCTGAGTCGCTTCAGTCGTGTCTGACTCTTTGCAACCCCATGGACTATAGCCCACCAGGCTCCTCTGTCCATGGGATTCTCCAGGCAAGAATACTGGAGTGGGCTGAGACTGCTAGGGTTCAAATCCCTAACTCACTACTTACTAACCTGGATGCTGGACGTGATCCTATGGTCTTGGACGTGTTACTCTTCCTCTTGTACCTCAGTTTCCCCATCTCTGATAGGAGGGTGATAACCTGCCCTGTTAGGGTCATGAGCATGAAAGGAGATGACACCAAAAAAGGGCTTAGAATAGAGCTGGACTACATAGTAAGCACTCAGAAAAAGCCAGGAAGCAATACAGATTAGAACTGGAGTGGTTTTTATGATTCCAAAGAGCTGTTAAATTATAGATTTCATCAGAACTTTAGACTCAACATCTAAAATTTGGCAGTGAAAAATGATGACAACATAAAGTATCCCAGGATGCTCGCCTTAATCTAATGTTACAAAGGACTAAAGTTTGAAAATAACTGTAAGTAGAAATCCTACATGGGTACATGTTTTCATCCCATTTCCACTGCTCTTTAAAAATGAAAATCTTATCTAGAGGCCTGGTTGAATGAGTTGTGCAGGAAGTTTTATTTATTTTTTTCAGGACCCATCTAGATATTAAACTGGTGTGTTCATGTGAGAGAATAAGCAATAAAGAAAACCCTTGTAGAGGAGATGTTTCCCTTTAATAAATAAGCATAGCCTTTTATGTTCTTAGTGCTTGCAAAGGAGAATCTGAATGGAAAGACAGAGAGGTGTCAGGAATCTGAAATGGAAAACTTTGTTGACTGTGTGGGACACGTTAATTCACCGTATTGCCCAGGCACTCGTCCTCTCCTCTCCGATGTTAGGTGGGGAGATGTAAAGAATATTGGAACCTACTTGTTCCCCGTGGGCACACTTGAACTCAAAGCTTGACCCTTTGTACTTCCCCCTTTGACAGTTAAAACAGCTCAGCACCTTAGCGTATTATTTAACAACCATCAAAGGCCTCTTGTAGAACACGGCAGTGAGGCGGGAACGTGGGGTTAGCTGCTCCATGTGGCCCATTTACCACCATTTATTTTTTAATTCTGAAGCTTTTCACTTACTCCTCCTGGGTTTTTACTTGACCTCCACTTTCTCCTTTGTGGCCACTTAACATCTGCGGGATTTTCAGAGCTGACCGAAAAGCTAGGCACCCTCATTAAAGAGTAGGCTGTCTGGTTTCCTATTGAGGGTGTGTCTGGGTATCACGCTCGGGTGACAGATGGCAGAGACTCTGCTGGTGCTGCCGGCATCAGCCAGCATTGGCCTGTTTTTCCAGGTTGCTGGGAAGAGTTGCAACAAGATCAGTTTACTGTGAAGAAATGCACTTGCCTTTCATCTTGATCCAAAGTGCAGAACCTGGGACTCTTACTAAGAACGCAGGGTTCCTTCCATGATGACAGTAACCACTGGTACCCCTTAGGAAAATAAAGTGTATAAAGAGACAGGAGAGTGGTCCCAGCAGATGTAAACACCGTTTCTGGTTTCACATCAACATGCTGGTAAGGAGTCTAAAAGAGGCTGGCATAGTCTGGCAAACCATGGCCCACTGGCCACCTGTCTCTATAAATAAGATGTTATTGGAACACAGCCGCATCCGTTTGTTTACATACTATGTGTGATGGCTTTCGTGTCTAGCACTGAGTAGTTGTGACCAAGGTTATAGTACCCCAAAGCCTACCACAGTTTCCGGCCCTTCTCAGGAATTTACCGCCCGTGGTCTGTGATGCTCTAGGAGCTATTTCAGGGCCAGGATAGTTTCCTGGGTCCCCCCCTTCCCACTTTAGTGGACGATGTCTCTAGCTATGTCCCTGTAGGAATCCCAGAGCTGTGCTGGATTTGACATGGCCTTTTTTCCGCCCCCTTTCCAGGTGAAATGTGAGGCTAGGTCAGCCTTGAACAAACCGAAGAATAACCATAATAATTGTAAAAAAGTCTCCAATGAAGAAAAACCAAAGGTTGCCGTTGGTGAAGAGTGTAGGGCCGACGAGCAGGCCTTCCTGGTGGCACTTTATAAATACATGAAAGAAAGAAAGACGCCAATAGAACGAATACCCTATTTAGGTTTTAAACAGAGTAAGTATACTTGTTTTCATTTCTGAAATATCAAAGCTACTCAGATTCTTTGAATTGGGGGTTGGAAATTTTTGACTCAGGCTTATGTTGAAATCCTCTACCGGGGATGATACTCTGTTTATACTAAATCTACAAATCATCCAGGCCAGGAATTTCTTCCCCCTGCCTCTTTCTGCTACATTGTTCCCTTCTGGGGCAGTTGCAGTGAGATATTTATAGGCTTGAATCCACTGATTATGACTGGAAATAGACATGTTGAAAGTTTCTCATTTTCTGTTTTGTCAATCTTGAGTGTCTGTAACGCCTTTCTTCTGAAATAATAACATGACGTAGTTTTATCAGGCACAGATGTTGCCTGTGAAAAGACAGCTTTTAAAAGGAGGACATTTAAAGATGGACAAAACCACCACAAAGAGAAAACATATTTCCTAAGCCCCAAATTTGTTAAGAGATAACAAAGACATGATGACTTCAGAGAAAACAAGAAAGACACAGATTGGAACTGAGGCCCCACTTTTGAATTACTTTGACATGTACGTGTAAGTGTCGTCATATATTTTAGAGAAGAACAGGGAACTCATGGCTGAGCAGAATTCCATGTAAAGAGAGGAAACCCAGACCCTGTCCTGATTTCACAACTGAGTCTATATTTTACCTCTGTCTGGATTTTGTGGCACACAAAGCGATGAGCCCCTGGTTTGAAACAGTATTTTCTCCAAATGTATCTTCTAGATTAAAACCATGTGTCATTCTGATGAAGAATGTCAAACCTGTATGTTTTACATAACAATTTACATACCTAATAGCAATTGGCACTGATTGCAAGAGAACACTCGCAGCCATTATAAACTTATATAACTACAAATGATTACAATGTTTGTCTGAAAACTGGCTGCCTGAAATGGAAGTAAAATTAATGTACTATGAACAGCTTTGTTGCATTATGCATTGGTTCAGATTAAATCAAGGCTGAGGCAGGCCTCTTGATAGCTTTGAAATAGTGCAAGGTTCAGTGAGGCTTTTTGAAAGTGTTGTGTCACAGAGCCTTTTTTTTTTTTTACTCTTCATTTCCTTTACCAAAGAAGTACTTGAAGTTCAATTTTCCCCTCTTATGAAAGAATCAAATCCTCAGCAGTCCCATTCCATGGTATTTAGTACAAATGAACAGGGTTACCAGTAATTTGGCATAGATAATTAATAGCATAAACATATGCACGCCCTGTGAAGAGGAATTTGTTTTTAAAAATGTGTATTTGCACCGTCACACAGGCCAAGTAAGTTAGGGGATGAGGTGGGCACATTTCTCAGTTCCTTTGGGAATGAACAATCTTCTTTTCCTTTGATTTGTTGTATCACCGCCCCCTCAAGGGTGGCTGACTTATTTACCTGCTCAGTGCAAGGCACCGTGTGATACTGAAATATGCTATGGAGCTTTTAATATACTGCTGCCATCAGAAATTCTGTTAAGGTAATCATATATTAAAGTGGTTGATATTTATTGATTATGGAGAGTTCTTCTCTGAAGGAGGCATTACATATTACTGTTTAATCAATGGCTTCTTTCTAAGGGTCCTACAAGACAACCCCTGTTTTGAAATCCCATGCTTTTCGCAAGGAGGCTGTAACGTAGCTTCCCTTGGTCTGCTGATGGCAACAGGACTAAAAATTGTGTTGTCCTTTATCCTAAGGGTAGAACCGTTTCTGTATTTGTGACTGTTTCTTAAGAAATATTTTAAGTGGTACTAATATACCCTGTTGTTGAATACCCATTGGCAAATTGTTTCCCAAGAACTTAGCTCTCTGGGTTACGTTAATATTTCTGTTTATTTTCTCTTTCTCATTGAAAAAACAAAACAAAATGTTTTAATTGACATTTCTTGGAAATATGTTAATGCAATGCTTATCTAAATACTTATTGTCCCTCTAACAGTTAACCTTTGGACTATGTTTCAAGCTGCTCAAAAACTGGGAGGATATGAAACAGTAAGTGTTTAAGCAACTTAAATGAAATAATTTTGTAATCTAACTCCCCCTACCCCCACCCTGCTTTGACCAAAATGGAGAAAATGCAAACATGTCCGTCACCGACTGCCTTTTCAAATGGCTGTACACTTTTGGGGGTTTATTGGGCCGCTTTTGGAAGCAGTCCCAATTAGTTCCAGGTTTGGCAAAATTGTAAACTTGTCGTAAAAACTACAAGTGGAAAACATATGTAACTCTCCCCTGTCAGGGAAATTAGTTAGGTCTGTAATTTTTTCCCATGTTGAGAAAGGGCTATTATTGTACAACAAGCCAAGATTGCATAAAAGAAATTTCCCTTGGCAACATACCTGACATCTGTTCATGTCTAATATGGGAAATGTATTAAAGGCTTTCAAAAGTAATCAGTATTGGCCATTAAGGAATAGAATGCAGCAGAATCTCCTCTCATTCTAGAGCAGAGAAGCTTTATTAGACAAGGGTCAGTGCTGCATAAACAGGAAGTTATCAAACTTACTCAGAACAGGCTCTGACACTCTTTATCAGCTAATTCTAACTGACAGCAACGGGTTATTTTTAGCTTACAGGAAAATTTGATGGCCACGGATTTTTACAGCATGAATTTTGAACCGATAAAATGTTAGAGCAACAGACTCAGATTAGAATCTTGAAAAGAAGAAGAAAGAGCTGCACTAATATAGCATACAGAGATGACATCTGTAATAAAATCAAGTGGCATGGGAAGATGTCGTCATTGGAAAGAGTTTCTCTTCCACATAGTGATCAGATTGAGTTGTGCAGTTTCTTCTACAACTGAAGACATTATTATTTTTTTTTTCCTTACAGAGTAACCTGGGGTATATCTCTGTATCAAAGTAAGATGGCAGAGACAGAAAGTCAAGAAAATGAAACTCATTTTAACCCAAAATAATAACTAGTGTTTCTCGCCAGATATAGCATTTTATTCCACAAACTAATATGAGGGTTTGATGTCAGGGGCTTGGGATGGGAAAAAGATGGCAAGCAATACGTGAGTCAGATAATCTATTATTAATTAATGTATTAATTAATCTGGTATTAATCTATAATTAATAACCTGGTATTCTAAGAATTCTTTGTGGGTCTATATGCATGTAAAATGTTTACTATATAGACAATACATGTTTATAAGGAAATCAGATACTTACATGAACTATATTTAAACATGTATTTCATAGATATAATTTGCTTAAAATTTCTGTTTTACTGAGTGCCCTACTGAAAAATAAATAATGTAGTTTTTCACTTGGTTGGATCTGTTGATAAGGCGGGGAGATTTACTCCTTCCCACTGTGGCTCTTAGTTTTGTAAAATCTTGAGCTAATTATAGGTTTCATGCATGTGAAAAAGATGATAACTTATTCAGTGTTAGTCTCATAAATTTAGCAGTCCACCCCATAGCCTAGACTTTTAAGTCTAACCTTTAATGTTCAGAATAGGAATACACATTCTTATGAACTCTGACTGCAGATAGTTACATGATATTGCACAACATTATGAAATGTCTATTCAAACCCAGGAATTTTTTTGTTACTCACTGATAGGGAGAGAGCCAGCAGATTTCACTGAATTAGTTTTTCCTGCTTTTGTATCTTATGTATTTGCATCAGAATTTTTTTTTCTTTTTAACAAGCAACAGCAGACTGGTGTAGAAAATATAAAAGAAACTTCTGATGACTTTCAAGGCATTTGCAGTACTCTTTGAACAAACAGTGATTATTCTTCTGTTGAATGAATGACTGAATGAGCACACAATCAGCAGATCACCTGACCACATATTTATTGAGCATCTTACAAGTATAAGATGTAGTGTTAGACACTCCGGGGGACATAAAAATATTTAGGCTAGGGGTTCCAGTTGCTTACCACCCAGGAAAGGCATCAGCTGTAAGATAGAGTGGGAGAAGGTCAGTTGTGCTGTTTGGGTAAAGTACTTCCTCATTTAGAGATGAGGAAGAAAGACTTACAGGTCTGATGCCACTTGAGCCGAATATTGGAGAATGGATGGAATTTAGATGTGAAAGATTATGGTCTTCTAAGGATGAGACAATCAGATGGGGAAACAAACTATGTAGGTAGAATGAAGTTGGGTATAGCAAGTTTGAGTAACTTAGAGTCACTAGGTGGCTGGGACAGATGACCATGAAGGGGAATTCAGGGGGAAGGATGGAGCCTAGGGAAGGAGGTCCTTGGACGCTGGCAGTGAGGGGTTGGGATCATGAAGACTGACAGCAAGTGTTAAGTTTTGCCGCCTATATTGCCTGCACTGTATCGTGCTAGACAGAATGGAGAGAAAGGCTGGGCTGGGAAGCATGGAAGACCAGATTGGCTTCTGCTTTCCATCTGGTTATGTGCTTCACATCTCTTGAGCCGAGCCTCAAGGGGGACTGGTGACCTGTGGGGCTGTCCTTTTCCTCCTTTCTTCTCTACTTCACCCTTCAGCTCCTTCATCCTTTGTTGGGTCCCTGCGTTCTTCACAATATGCCACGTTGTTCCATCTCATCTCAAGCAGTGAATCTGTGTGACTATCTCACTATAAAATCTATATTTGAGGCCATAAACTGAATAAAACCAACTGGTGGGATTTTTTTTCCCTTCCTTTTTTCTTTCCTTCTTTACCTCCTTCCTTTCTGAAAACTGCCTCATACTACCTGTTGACCCTGCAGGCCCTTGAGTTTGCCACTCTGATTTTACCTTTAAGCTTTTGAATCTCTGAAGTATAGAAAACATTTTTCTTTAGTATATTTTGACTAGTAAAATTGTGAGATGTTCAGTGAGGATTCAGTTTTGAAGTCAGTCCAGGAGATATATTAATAATATCCAAAGTCTGAGGACTTAAGTTGTCATCAGAGCCTTACTAGAGGATACTTATCTGTGAGATCATCTGATATCAGAAGCAAGTGTAGACTTGTCATTTAGAGCTCAAAAGAGATCTTGGAATCTTCTAGATCAGTGGTTCCCAGAGGCTACTCAAGAACTGCAGCTCACATTTTCAATGGGGAGTTTTAAAGTGTATTTGAGAATCCTTTCTTTTAAAAATAACTGCCCAGATTCTGTTAATTCAAAGCTAATAGTAACAATGATTATTATAAAACTTCAGGACTCCTAGCTTCAAAATCCGGCCCCCATCTAAGTATCAAAGATTAGAAGGTTGTCTTCAGGCTATTACTAAGTACGATAAACATGCCAGAATATTAACATTCCTTGGCTCAAAAGCAGCACAAAGTTTCCAACGATTATTTTTCCATTTGGTAAACTGGCAATCTAAATTGGGACTCGATGAGCTATTTTCATTTTGAATAAAGAAAAGTGTAGCCCCCTCACAGTTTCAGTTTTCATGAATTGGCCTTTGTGCAGAAAAAGATCCTTGCCCTGCTCCATATATGGAAACTGAGGCACAAGGAGATGAAATGAGTTGAATGGGGGTCATCCTGGCACTCTTTCAAATTTTGAACTGCTGAGAATTTCGTGCACAATTATCTCAACCTCTGTAACATCATTACTAGGAGGAAGAGATTTATAAATTCTTTGTGCTTTGCATCCTCAGCAGTCTCTTATGTATATTTTTATGTGTTGGGGGTGATGCTTTGGGGAAAGAAGAGATCTAATAATACTTTCTTTGGGAGCATCTTTCAGTCATTTCTTTGAACTTAACATGAACCTTACCTGATATACCAACTAACTAGTTGAGATTTTCTGATTCTTGAGAAAAATGTGTGACCTTAGAAGATGGGTCAAGAAGTCTGGAACATGTAAATACTCAGTAATAGTAAAAACTTGCAAGTTTAAAATCTGTAGATATATTTCTTCTGCTGTTAACTTGTGATTGGATAAAGAGATCTCTCTGGAATTCCTTCTGGTTATAAGAAGAGGCCATTTTAATTGGCTTGTTTTTGTTTGTGGTTATAAACTATTCCAAACTTTCTGGTTTGAATTGCGGATTATGGATTATTTCATTTTAGTCCTTCACAGCCCTCAAATTGAATATTTTTTTTTTTTAAAAAGAGCAGAAGTTCTATTTTAAGCCTTTATAGCATTCAACTAATAGCTATGTTCTGTTCTCTTGGCCTCTTCTGCCTTTGCTAGAAATATATATCGTGTCTCTGCATCCCTAGGTTTATAGATCATAAACGTATTGAATGGATTTGATTTCCTAAAGCACATCATCTTGGCATTTTGATTGGTTGGCAATGAGACCTCTTTAACAATCATATATCTGACTTCTCCTTCCAAACATTTGAGAGTCTGGGTCACCTACATTGGAGGAGGCAGAACTGAATAAAGTTTTGCTGATGAGCTAAGAAGGTCTTCACTTCAGCGTCTGGTCAAGTAGTTAAGGCTTGCAGAGTAGCTTGGGGTATTACCAGGATGCGGCATGTTGACCGTGGTTTGCTAAAGTGATTTCCATTTGGCTAACCATTTGATGGCAAGCCAGAGGCAATATTTGGAGAGAGGTAGAGTTGGGAAGTGGGTTGAGTAAATCTTATCCTAGAGGCAGAGGACCACGCAAGAGCAAGTGTGTTGCCTTCTAAGAATGCCAGCTCGCAGTCCTGCCTCTCCCCAGGGGTGAGACAGGACCACTATTTCACAACTGGAAGAAGCCACTTGTCTTCTTGCTGGAAGGATTAGGCCTTGACATCAGATTCTGGCTTTGACATCATTTCAAGACATCCTCTGAATCTAACCCTAGTTCTCTGGACAGACAAAGCCTCTTGCTTAATTCAAAATTCTCAAGGCCAAAGATGATGTCATGTAGCTTTGAAAGGCTCCAGTTCCTGGAGTACTACCAGGAAAAAAAAGTCATCTTCCTTGAATTCAGTCCGCCCTCAAGGTGTCCTGAGAAAAGAGGCTGCTTCTCACAACAGCCCGGGCAACACTGCTCACAGGCAAATTCTCCTTTGACTTCCTAACTGCGTCCTGCACACCCTTACAAAGCCATGCCATAGTGGGAACCCTGTTGTCCCAAAAGTTTTCCAGTGACTTTCCTCACCAGGCCACAAAATACCAAAATTATTTCATCCTAGTGACTCCAAAGGTGGGAAAATCAAGGCTCCCAGACTGTTTTGGGTTAGAATATTTTTCCAGTGTTTTTTTTTTTTTTTAAGTAACAGAACATTTTCATCAGACAAAATTAGAGGAAGGACAGACTCCTTTCCTACTCACTGGGTCCATTTTCTTCTCAAGGACTGGTATTGTTGAGAGTTAGTTTCAGGCCACTTTTAAACCACCTGAATTGTAAAGAGAGTTTAAAAACCACTTTCCAGTCTGCCCTCTGTATCTCTGGGTTCCACATCTGAAAATTCAACCAATCTTTGATCAGGAAAAAAAAAAAAAAAATCCCAGAAAGTTCCAAAAAGCAAAACTTGAATTTGTCAAGCACTGGCAACTATTTATACAGCATTTACATGGTATTTCGTGTTATAGCTAATCTAGAGATGATTTAGAGTACACAAAAGGATATACATAGGTTACATGCAAATTTTATATGAGACTTGAGCATTCATGAATTTTGGTATCCATGGGGACGAGGGGCGAGGTCCTTGGAAACAGAGGGGTAACTATTTTTAAGGAATGAGAACTTTGTCAGTATGACAGGTGTAGAGTGCTTTTCACAGTTTCTTGGGTCTTATCTGCACTAAGGAGGGAAGTAACCATCAAGTGCCTTCAAAGTGAAGTTAAGTTTCACATGCACCTAGACTGGCTTTCTTGGGTGTGGTCTACTTGGTTTTTCATCTTGCTTTATGGTTAAATCATATGGATTGTGATTCCCGCGAGATTGTGAACCCTTAAAGGCAGTAACATTTCCCTCTTTTTATGCTATTTCCCACCCTCAGCCCTCCAGCCTCTCCTTCCACCTCCGAGCCTCTGTACCCAGTACGGGCCCTAGAACAGTAGCAGCAGAAGACACGGTCAGGAATCCCTACTGTCTGAGTGAGGCCCTTGACGGGGGCACAGGGGAAGCACAGTGGAAGAGAAGTCACCGTGTGGGTGGATTTTTCTTTAGGAAGTAGCGAGCCAGAGATCTTTGTATCTTTAAAAACCTAAAATAATGGATCAGGTTGACACATGAACATGACCGGGAAGCCTGAGGCTTCATGAACAGTTGATCAAACTGACTCCGCAGCTAGATCAAACTTTCCAGCTGAATGGGGCTGGGGGCCAGATACCAGGAGGCAGACGCTGCAGGGAGGGCGACAGAATAAGAACCCTGAGCAAATGCACGCCTAGGCACGAGGAAAGCACGAGTTAGAACGGAAGGCAGCCGTACGCAGGTGGAGGCGTGGTGCCCAGGGCTGTCCTGGAAGGAGGGCTCTGCCTCCCCTCTCTCCTCGTAGAGCTCTGCGACCCCCTGTAGGTGTGGACAAGGCGAGGATTGAGACATTTCATGCTGTAGAGCCTATGTTCAGCGTTTGAATTAAAAGTGCATCTGGGCACAAAAAAAAGAGAGAGAGAGATGTATACCCAGGAGACCTGTGTACTTAAAAGCATTTAGCAGTTGGAAAGAGCACATTTTATGACTTTCCTGTGGAAAGAAAATATCTCAAAATGGCCTGATTCATCTAGGCTGGCCAGTGGAAGCTCAGTAAACAGAGAGCCCAGTTCCTTGAAGGCCCAGCCCTTGTCTTTTCTCCACTGGTTAAAAAAAAAAAAAAAAAGGAAAAGAAAACTGTATTTAAACAGCAGAATCTGCTAGTAGGGGGCTAACACAAACCTCTAGCCAGCGGTACAGGGCTTATTAACGCTGAATGGTGACTGATGCTGGCTTCCTGCTGCCACAGTTTCAATCCTAGCGTGAGGAAGACTTTGTTTTTGTTCCTTTTGATAATTCATTATTTATTCTCAAAGAAGTTTTGTCATTTCTGTGATAGGCAAGTGTTTAACAGGGCATACCTCAGTATGGATGATAGATTGTGGTGGGGGGAGCATGGCCAGTTTCCACACATATCCCTGTCAGCAGTGGTCTCTTATTCACTATATTTTTCACAATCAGTATTCCTTTGTTTATAAATTTGGTCATGTGTTGATTTTTGGAATCTGCCACTAGGATGCAGGCATCTCAGGTGTTGGGTTTGCACTGCGGCCACCCAGCTGCTGGCACAGTACCCAACAAATGGGAGATGTTCAATAAATGTTTGGTGAGTGAATGCATGGGTGAAGAGACAGATTCTGATCAAATTGGGACTCATCCATGATTTAATGGTGACTCTCTGTTCGTAGAGGCACAAGTAGGCAGGCAGGGTGGCAGCAACCACAGTTCTAACAGACACTTAAAGAGAGTAACATCTCAGAGAGCTATTAACCCAACCCCCTGCCTTAGGTTCTTGGTGACCTGCTAGCTGTGCTATTTTCTCACTACTGAGAGTTTCAGAATTTGTAGCAAAAGCAATGGGTCCCACAGTTATCTCCCTCCTTTGAAGCAAAAGGTCCCTGGAGTTCTGTATTATCACCCTGGTGCACCATTCACCAGGTCATTCTGATATGGAGGCTGCTTTGACGTAGTGGGAAAAAGTCTGCTCTTGTGACCATAAGACACTGGTGTGACTCCTGGGATTCTCACTCTGCTGCTGTGTGTCCTTAGGTAAATCATGCACCCTCTCTGAGACTTGTTTCCTTTGTCTGTGAATGAGATTCCTAGAGGCTGCCTCACAGGCTGATAGGATTAAATGATATCGTGGATATGAAAACTCTTTACAAAATAGAAAGTATAGCACACTCACAGATACAAGAATGACAAGAGTGATTATTTCTTCTAAAGTGACTACAGGAACACACAAAGTCTTGTTTTCTAACCCTGCGGGGCTCCCCAGAACTGACACCTCATCTGAGGGAGGGAAATATGGAGATTTGTTTCAAGGGCCTCCGTATTCTAAGAGCTTTGAGGAATAATGTAGATACGTGGAAGAAGGCTATCCTGTTTCTTCTGTACACGGGTCTAGAATAGACCAACCTGTAACTGTATTATTTAAAAGGTTGGAGGGAGACTGTAATTAAATATAAAATAATTACCAAAATATGTATTTTGAGTATTTTTAAAGGGCCTTGAAAACATTTATTATTATAATCTAAACCAAGCTACAAATACAGGAGGATTTTTAGTTATACCTGCTAGTAGATGTAAGAGGTGGTTCAGTCTAATGAGAACTATTGAAACAAATTGATTTAAGAATGCTTCATGGGAAAGTGAGCAATGCGCAACTCACATCGTTGCGAGGTCCTACTTGGGCCTGTTACGAAGGGCTTATGGAAATGAAGGGGTTCTTTTTATTTGAAACGGGTACCACTTAACCGATAATATTTAACCACCCTTTTCCTCCTTAGTTCACAATTATGGAGCCCCTGGTTACACACTGAGGTTTGTTTTTTTTTTCCATGCCTCTAGCCCTAAGTGAACTCAGCTGTCAGCTCAGCGGTGTTTTTCGAAAGATGCCTCCTGTTCTGCTTGTTTAAATGCCACGCCCAGCTCCCTACACATTCCAATAACAAGAGTTTTCCCGGAGCTCTGTTTGGAAATGTTCACAAGGATCTCAGAACTTGCTCTCTCTCTCCAGTTTCGAGGAAACACTGGATTGCTCATATGTAGTAGATGACGTGGTTTCCCCAAAGTAATCATTTGCCAGATTATACATCTGTTATTTTGTTAAAATCTTAATTTATATATAAAAATAAAATTAAAGAAAAACAAGACCATAGTATGCCTTTCGGTGTATTACAAGCTGTTTGCTTTTATTCACCCAACTCAGTGAAATACGGACCTTACATTTTAACTTTGGAATATGTTAATTTGCATAGGGTTTCATCAATATCCCATTTTCCTGACCTGAGTGAAGAAAAAGAAACAGCTTGTGACATAAGACAGTTTAACATGTTGGTTTTGTTCTGGTGGTTAGCACAACTGGCATAAAAATACAGCCTGAGAGGACTAGAAATTTCATAACCAACTTGATCATTTTAATTAATTTGTACAGTAATTTAAGTAGGTAACACATAACAATAGTTCAAAAATCAGAAGATACAGAAGTACGTTTTATGGAAATTCTGTGTTTACCTATGTACTCAGCCACCCATTACCATATCCCTCAAGTAACCAGTATTAATTCTGATTCATTTAAATGGATATACTAGGACATATTTTAGCTGAAATCTTTATTTTGATGCTTTAATCACATTACATAAAGGAACAGAGTATGCATTTGGGACCTTGGGGGCAAATAACTACATGAATATCCTGGGAGATATCTTCGATAAACATGCTGTAAAGGTGACAAAATACAGAGCCCAAAGCAGAATTCCACTTTTACTGTAAAGAAAGCGCTGAAAGCGAGATCTTCCTGGAAGCCCATGCGTCTCCCCACAGACCCATTTGGACTTCTCTGTTTCTGGGTTGCCAGGACAGACTGTTGTTCTCTTCTGACTGTTGCATATGTATTGAATCCTGGCACTGCAAATCTCTTATGATGCAAGACTGAATTTCTCATTGCCACTTTTTCAGATAACCGCCCGCCGTCAGTGGAAACATATTTACGATGAGCTAGGTGGTAATCCTGGGAGCACCAGCGCCGCCACTTGTACCCGCAGGCATTATGAAAGGTAAGACACCCTTTCTTGGAAAGTCGTTGCTTAATGAAAAGTGTGTTAATTCAAAGTTAACGGGTCAAGGATAAGACCTTTGAGGAAACAGGAAATATCCCTGGCGTTTTACTTTGCATACTGCCTTGTGATTTTCAGGGGACCTGGCTTTCTCTGGTTACAGGAGCTAATAGAATTAGACGTTCTCCTGGTTTGGTTTTATCCTATAACCCTGTCTGACAATACTGATACTTCCCCCGCACCACAAGCATGGATTATTCAGTATATTCTGTGTACTCTGTAGGTTCATTCACTAGGAGAACTTTCAGCTTCTGGAAAACAGGGCTGCGGTATTACTTGGAGTTGCCATGTAACTGTATTAGCATAGAAATGTATTGATGTTGAAAGTACTAATATTGAACAGTAAGTATTTCTTTAATAAGAAAATCGGTCCTAGATAAGACCTGTTGTCTCTTTTACCCATCTTGGTGTTTTTCTTCTGTGCTTTTGACCCAGGAAATCCTTTCTTGCCAAGCTCTGTGTAGTGTGGTTTTCTAATAATTTCAGCTTCTTTCAGAAAGGTGATGATGATAATGCAAATAAATGCCAAATTAGCATACTATGAGGGTTGTATCCGTGGGAATTTTCCCCTTTGCATTAGGACTGTGTGCCCCACAAAACTGAAGCCCAGTTAGGGTGAATCGTGTTATCATTGGTCTGTGTCTTTAGTCCATACTTGTTTAGGCCATACCAACGTCCTTATCACTGGCATGTCCCTGCAGAAGTCCAGACAGACTCAGCTTCTTGGTTTCACATTCAGAGCTTGTGAGATCCAAGTAGAGGTGTCTGTGTGTGTTTTTCATAATGGCCATGGATGGGATGAAGTCAAGACACAGCTGAGCAAATGGGCCATACAGCTTGCTCCTTTGAAAAGTACAACACAAGTGGTAAATTGATGGTTGCTCTTCACATCATCAGTTACCATCCCAGCTTCAAACCACATGCTTTTTTTTTTTTTAATTAATTAATTAATTTTTTATTTTACTTTACAATTCTGTATTGGTTTTGCCATACATTGACATGAATCCACCACGGGTGTACATGCGTTCCCAAACATGGACCCCCCCTCCCACCCCCCTCCCCACAACATCTCTCTGGTTCATCCCGTGTACCAGCCCCAAGCATGCTGTATCCTGCATCGGACATAGACTGGCGATTCGATTCTTACATGATATTATACATGTTTCAATGCCATTCTCCCAAATCCTCTCACCCTCTCCCTCTCCCTCTGAGTCCAAAAGTCCGCTATACACATGTGTCTTTTTTGCTGTCCTGCATACAGGGTCATCATTGCCATCTTTCTAAATTCCACATATATGTGTTAGTATACTGTATTGGTGTTTTTCTTTCTGGCTTACTTCAACCACATGCTTAACACCCATCTTTGGATCAGACAAATGCATCTTCAGATAATGTCACGTCACACACCAACTCTTAGTCGTATTTCGAGTCCAATTGTATTTTTATCTGCACTGCACTTTTTACAGAGTCCCTTTTCATATGGCCGTTCGGTGAAACTTGCAATGTTTTTATAGGTATAATAAATTAAGTTGGGTTTAGAACCCTATGAAAAAGCCTCACAAAGTATTCCCAAGAAACTGCTTTATTTGACAGTGTTATAATCCAGAAAGATTTTTTTTAATTGATGATGGAAATTCAAATTACTATTCTTCATAGCATTGTTGCAGTATACTGCACTGAATGTTTTTTTTAAGTGAGTGTATTTCTCTCACTATTTAATACAAAAGACCATACTCTCACTGTTGGTAGCGGGTACAACAGTGAAGTTCTAGTACAAAAAGGCACTGGCATCTGGGGTGAGTGTTCTGTAAGTGGCATCTGAGGTATCAGAGTCCTCTTGTTTGGATTATGAGTCAAAGCTTTAATCAAAACGTTTTCATTAGAAACACTGTCTCTACTTTCAAACATTTTTTATTATGATAGTGAACCTCCCTTAGCTTCATGTGCAAATGTCCCTAACATGTGGCCCATCACACTTAAAGAACCAGATAGTGATTAAAATTTGAGAAAGGAGTGTTATCTCAGCTGTGAGCTAGCTCACCTCATTGGAGTGAAAAAGTAAGCAAATGTATCACAAAGCGTCACATGGTCAAATAACAGATAAGGTTTGGGATAGAAAAAGGCTTGGATTTAGTAGCAGCAGGTACATGTGTATGGTTGTGTGTTTAATTTACTCAAGCAGTTGTGTGTATAAAAATAGCTTCAATCTCAAATGCCAAGATACGTTCTTTTGAAGGTTGTGTACTTTGTTTTATGATTTACCTCTTCCTGGAGGAGCAGAATCCCACATGCCTGCAGTCAGTCAAAACGGAAAATTCTAATAGAAGTACCTCCAACTTCAGCAACTAAAAAGCATTATTAAAGATTTTTAGAGATTTTTCTTCTCTCATTCTTGGGAGCAAAATTCATAAAGTTTTGGTCTCCCACTGGAATAAAGTTTTTGAAAAGCTATGTCAGTTACTCTTCCAAATCTAGAATTTTCTTTGGTCATTGTATCAGTCAGGACCCAGGGAGGAGAATAAAAATTCACACTTAAGTATTCAACAACGAGAACTATAGGGAATTGCCTAAACAGGTATGGTGTGAAGCAGTCCACTCACACAGAGGCATTAACCATAGGTTTCCTAGGATTGAGAGAATAAAGAGCTTATGTTATCACCACCCGGAAGTTGGGACAGTGGTCTCAGCAGACTGGGGTTCAGGTCCCTCACAGGTAGAGGCACCCAGTGAGTGCTGGTGCTTCAGGAGCTCAAGAAGGGCACTGTGGAGCTGCATGCAGACGGCTGGTGCCAGACCATCTCAGAGGACACTGTTCAGGGACAGTGGAAGGAAGCAAGAGGCCGGAACCAGCAGCTGCTGCTAAGTTCCTGCTGGCTGGGCAGTGAGAGGAAGGGCAAGCAAAATGGGAGGCAGTCCCTTCTCCCTTGTTCTGGCCTGCTAGGGCCATTTGCAGAACCCCAGTAGGAAGATGGCTGACAAAAAGGACTTGGAATTTGTGTTGTCCCAATCCCAGTATCACCAAGCAGAGTGCAGAAGAGTGGGTTTGGAGCTGCGAGACAGCAGTCAACTACGTTGGGGGGCACACGACACCCCAACATAGAAATCACCGTGCAGAACCCGAAACCCAGGTTAGAGTGGCTGTTGCAGGGTGATTAGCAAGGTCATCATCCCAGTTCCTGGCATTTTATTTAATTTTTATTTTATATTGGAGTATAGTTGATTACAAAGTTGTTAGTTCCTGGTGTACAGCTAAGTGATTCAGTTAAACATATACATGTGTCCATTCTTTTTCAGATTCTTTTCCCGTATAGGTTACTACAGAAAATTGAGTAGAGTTCCTTATGCCATACAGTAGGTCCTTTTGATTATCTATTTTATATATAGTAGTATGTATAATTTAATCCCAAACTCCTAATTTATCCCTTCTCCCACAGTTCCCTTTGGAACCATAAATTTGTTTTAGAAATCTGTGTCTGTTTTGTAAGTAAGTTCATTCATATAATTTAAAAAAAATTCTATTCGTAAGTGATATGTCTTTTTCTGATTCACTTAGTTTGGCCATCTCTAGGTCCGTTCATGTTGCTGCAGATGGTATTATTTCCGTCTTTCTATGGCTGAGTAATACTCCACCGTATGTATGTACCACATTTTCTTTATCCATAGCTCTGTGGATGGACATTTAGGTGGCTTCCGTGTCTTGACTATTGTAACAGTGCTGCAGTGAACACTGGGGGTGCATGTATCTTTTCAATTTACGGTTTTCTCCAGATACATGCCCAGGAGTGGGATTACTGAATCATATGAGAATTCTTAGTTTTTAAAGGAACCTCCATACCATTGTCTGTAGTGGCTGCACCAAGTTACATTTATTTCCACCAACAGGTGGGAGAGTCCCCTTTTCTCCTAACTCTCTCCAGTATGTAATTTGTAGACTTTTTTGATGATGGCATTCTGACTCGTATGAAGTGATACCTCACTGTAGTTTTGATTTGCATTGCTCTAATAATGAGTGGTGTTGAGTATCTTTTCGTATGCCTTTTGGCCATCTTTATGTCTTCTTCGGAGAAATGTCTATTTAGATCTTCTGCACTTTTTTTTTTGATTGGGTTATTATTTTCATATAGAGCTGCACGAGCTATCTGTATATTTTGGACATTAATCTCTTGTCAGTCACTTCATTTGCAAATATTTTCTCCCATTCCGTGGGTTGTCTTTTCTGTTTTGCTTATGGTTTCTTTCACTGTACAAAAGCTTTTCAGTTTCATTAGGTCCCATTTGTTTATCTTTATGTTCATTACTCTAGGAGGTGGATCTGAAAAGACATTGCGGTGATTTATGTCAAAGTGTGTTCTGCCTGTGTTTTCCTCAAAGAGTTTTATAGTAGGCATTTCCTTTCACCACCTAAGCTTTGCCCTGTTGTGGTTACTGTAAGGGGTGTCGTGAATAATTAATCATTTATAATAGTTTAAATCAATCATCTGCAAATTTTGGTAGGTTTGTGTGTGGTGGTGGTGGTGGTTGTTTGTTTTTTTTTAATCAGACTGTGCTTCCCATAATGGCACTGTCACTCATTTGAACTGTGTTCTCAAAGGAATCATCCATACTCCTGTGTTTTGTGGTGGGGAGACATGCCTGGGAATCGCTGCTCTAGGTGTCTTCTCTTTGATGTTTCTGCCAGAGAAGGGAAGAGGACACCCATATCTGTCCCGGAACCTGAACCATTTACGCTCAGGTCAAAGAAAAGGCTGAAGCTCTTGGCTACAACTGTGTTGGGTGATACTGGCAGGTTTCATTCATTCTTGCTAGTTACAGGCTGTGCTCACACAATTAAGACAGAAATGACTAGGTTGGGGAAAGGCCATTGTATTCAAGAAGGCTCAAAGACTTGTAAAGGGCCAGGATTTTGTGAGCAAACATCTAGTCTGGAGATGCCCTTAAAGTCTGATTGGAGTTCATGCTCTGCTGCCAGTGTACTTGGCCTCTCATTTTCACTCTAATACAGAGACTAGCTCCTCCTCCTATTTCCCTACCACCAACTTTGCTTTCCTAGAAGATGGAGAAGCAGTGAGTGATTACTATGCATTATCCACTGATTTATTTTTCATGCAGTGTGGTTCATGTCTCCAGTAAATGTTTTCTTTTTTCAACAAGAAAAAAGTAGCTGGGTCCTCAGTAAATGTTACTTGTATATTAATTGGACACTTTTGGTTTATTAATGAGTGTAATAATGAAAGTACAGGTTGCTGAAAAGAATCAGTGTTTTTATTTAAGGCATAGCTGAAATGGTACAATGCCTGTGAATGCATCATTGTCGCTGAAGGCTTGACTTGTCCAAAACTTGCCTCTGATTGGTTTAAATCAAATAGATCCAAGCACTTCATAAAAATGTCTTTGTCAGCCTAGTTTTGCTTCCAAGCCTATTCATCTCTGTCAGTTTTTAATATTAGTAACAGGTTCCTGGCCACAGTCCATTAGTACTGTACTTAATTGCTCATGTTACAGATGATCACTAATATAAAAAGCATTAATGTTTCCCCATCGAAAGACTTGCTGTGTAGATATCTCAACTCAGCAAAGCTTATGAAGTGTGGTCATTCTAGACATTTCTTGTTCAGGATTTATAGATAAAGTTACTGCAAATTACAGTGCAAAGAAAATTACCCACCTCCTCCTGTGCAAGACATTCTAGGTGGAACATTTTCTTTCTTGTCCAACTCTTTATTTAAGATGCCCCAAATCAGTTTCTTTTATCTGTAAGGCAACAAGAAAGGAAAATGGTTACCTTAAAAGAGTTCTCTTAGCTTGATTTTCTGGTGTAGTAATTCATTTTAAAGGCTGTTTTCACATGCAGATTTGTTTTCTTTTTCTTTTAATGTTTTTTAAGCACATGCAAGGGGGGAAAAGTCTTTACACAGAATACCAGATTACTGGTTTTAATTTTCCTGAATAAATTACATGGTCTGTTTCTATGGAGCACATGAAGCTGTTACTAGGGATTTTAAAAGGAGCATTAAGACAGAAGTACTTTATGATGTGCTTTTCTGAGTGCTTAGAAAATCAAAATCATAAACAAATGTATTTGTGGGGGAAATGAACAATTATGCCTCATCTTCTTGCATATGTAATGCCCAATTTCCAATTCTACCCTTTTGCTTTGCCCATAAGCATTCCTTGGGTGAGACTGTCATGCCGCTGGCTTCCTTTGCAGTTACTTGTTGGGGGACGGGGGCATTATGAGCTGCACCCAAGCCCCATGCATTTGGCCAGAGCCCGAGTGACAGTGAGCTGCAGCTTCGGCCTTTTTCTCTCTGAAGGTGGAACCCAGGGTGTGGGAGGTTCACGTTTTGAGTTAAGAAATATGCTTTAAGGTAAAATGCCAAAAATACATCAGGTTCTAAGGAACTCAGCTAGTCATATTGTGGGAAAAAGCCAAGGGAAGGGGAGTTACAGTTCTGTTCATGTCTAGGACAAGATGTGGGTTGTTCTTGCTCATTTTGATGCCCTTGAAGTTAATTAGCGCAGAATTCCGAAGGCCACAGGTGGGCTGCACAGATCTGAGGCAGCCTCTAGCAATCCTCTAGACAGTGTTACTCAAGTGAGGTTCTCCTGTGAACAGGGCAGCAATGCATAAGCATTGAGACACTTACAGAGCAATTTACTAGCATATTTTTGTGTGTGTCTAATTTTGTTAAAAATGAGGCTATGCATGTTGTATGTCTTTTAAAATTTTCGTTTCTAGTATTAGTCACTCAGTCATGTCTGACTCTGCGACCCCATGGACTGTGGCCCGCCAGGCTTCTCAATCCATGGGGTTCTCCAGGCAGGAATACTGGAGTGGGTTGCCATTCCCTTCCCAACCCAAGGATCAAACCTGGGTCTCCTGCATTGCAGGCAGATTCTTTACCGTCTGAGCTACAGGGAAGATCCAATTCCTTTTTATGGTGTTTTACAAACGTGTCGGTCAGAAATAGGAAATCCAGGGTCCCTGGAGCAGCAGCGCTCCACATCCGTGGTCACAAATTTCCACGCTGATGGGGGCAGGCAGCATGGTGAGCACGGGCAGCCCAGGCTGGGCAGCAAGAGACGGGCACACAGCCCGGCCAGGGGCCCTCGTGGGGTCAGCCGACACCTGCCGCCTTAGGGGGATGCAGTCTCAGTGCTTCCAGACCTTCCATGTCTTAGAGATAATTGTTATGTGAAATCACCCAACTTACAAATACTGGTTCCAATATTTCTGAAAATATTTTATGTAAACTAAACACACCTGTAGGCGCAGTGTAGCCTGCCGGCTGCCCTGTTCTGCAAGGACTGAATGACTGCTGGCACTGAGCTCATCCAGTCTCTGCTGAGATGCCCTGCAGTGGGAGGGCAAGGAAGGCACCCTTCGTCTGTACATGCTTCCTCAAACTGAGCAAGACACCTGTGGCTTCCCATCGACCCTACCTTACCTTCTGGGGCTGACTTATTCCACATGCTCCATTTTCTCAGTGATGGGTCTTCATACGCTTGGCAAAACTCCTCTCACGTCAGGTTTTCCTGTTCCATTCATCCAAGCCTCAGAGCACAGTTTATGGGCTTTCACCAGCTTGGCTTGCTCCCATGTAAGTGCCTCTCATTCGTGTCACTCAGAAGAGCCAAAGCTGTTCCAGATGTTGCATATAGTATTTCTTGGGATGAGGGCAGTGTCAGTCTATCAACAGTGCCTAAGGTGACTTTTGAAATTGGTAAGAAGCCCTCTCCTATTGGCCAGTTTCTTTTACTTGGGTGGGATAGATTTACCATTTGATTGACTGTCTTTTTCCTTTGCTACTGGCCTCAAGAGCCAATTGGTGTTTTTTGAACATCTACCGAGATTGGGGTGCAAACAATGAGGAGGTGCCCATGCTACCACATTCCTGGAAAAGACTGTTAAGGGAACGTGATGATGCTCCCCAAGAACCCAGGCTCAGCCTCAGAATTCTCAGTATGGCATCTCATTAGAACTGGGAGGTGCTATGACCTTTGGCTTACTTATGATCGAACTTCTAGTCCATACATACATGAAAAAGAGTTAAATAACTTAAGGCTATAAAAACCTTATGTAAGTAAGTTGTAATAGATACAAATAAAGTTCAGTGAAAGGGAAAGTTGCTCAGTTGTGTCTGACTCTTTGTGACCCCACGGACTTTACAGTCCATGGAGTTCTCCAGGCCAGAATACTTGCGTAGGTAGCCTTTCCCTTCTCCAGGGGATCTTCCCAACCCAGGGATCAAACCCAGGTTTCCGGAATTGCTGGCAGATTCTTTACCAGCTGAGTCACAAAGTAATAGAAATCAAAGAAAGAAGAGAATTTCCAAGTGAAATGAGTAAAATCTTTCAGGAGAATCTAGAATTTGAACTGGATTTTTTTTTGTATTGAAGTATAATTGATTTACAATGTTGTGTTGGTTTCAGGTATACAGCAGAGTGATTCAGTTGTAAAAATACACATATTCATTCTTTTTCTCATATAGGTTCTCTCAGAACATTGAGTTTCCTGTGCTATACAGTAGATGCTTGTTGATTATCTATTCTATATATAATAGTGTGTGTATATGTTAATCCCAAGCTCTTGATTTATCCCTCCCCACCATGTTCCATTTTGGTAACCATAAGTTGTTTTGGTACCTATAAGTCTGTTTCTGTTTTGCAAATAAGTACATTTGCATCATTTAAAAAAATAAGTTCCACATTTAAGCGATATCATAAGATTTTTGTTGTTCTCTGACTGACTTAACTCAGTATGATAATCGCTAGGTCTATGTATGATAATCTCTAGGTCTATGCACGTTATTGCAAAAAATAGTATCTCATTCTTTTTTATGGCTGATATTTCATTGTATATATGTACATCTTTATCCATTCCTCAGTTGATGGACATTTAGATCCCTTCCATGTCTTAGCTGCTGTAAATAGTGCTGCAGTGAACACTGGGGTGCATGTATCTTTTCAAATATGATTTCTTCTGGGTGTATGCCCAGGAGTGGGATTGCTGGATCATATGGTAGCTCTATTTTTAGTCTTTTTAGGAACCTCCATAGAGAAGGCAATGGCACCCCACTCCAGTACTCTTGCCTGGAAAATCCCATGGACAGAGGAGCCTGGTGGGCTGCAGTCTGTGGGCTCGCTAAGAGTCAGACACGACTGAGCGACTTTCACTTTCACTTTTCACTTTCCTGCATTGGAGAAGGAAATGGCAACCCACTCCAGCGTTCTTGCCTGGAGAATCTCAGGGACGGGTGAGCCTGGTGGGCTGCCGTCTATGGGGTCGCACAGAGTCGGACACGACTGAAGTGACTCAGCAGCAGCAGCAGCAGGAACCTCCATACTGTTCTCCATAGTGGCTGTACCAATTTATAAACTGCATCTCAAAGTGATTAGGTTAGAATCTAAGGTAGATCACTATACACTGCTTAAAATAATTCAGCTGTAGAACTCAAAAACAAGAAAGAAACTGTATTTGAGGGCAAGGACCATGTGGTATTAGCTTTCCTTGAGGCTTACCGGTGCACCCAGTATAGCGTCATGAACATATCAAGAATTAGGGGTTGAATGAATTAGATCCAAACAAAAAGGACAGTTTTCTCTAGGATGTGTATACAAAGAAGTAGGGAATGAGGTGCTGTCGGTAGAGTTCTAAGGCTGAATTTCCAAGCTGGATGCACCAAAGGCAGGGAATGAGGGGCTGTCAGTAGAGTTCTAAGGCTGAATTTCCAAGCTGGATGCACCAAAGGCAGGTATTACAGTTTATCCTCTCAGCGTCTGTTCAGTCTCTTGCCTTGAGGTCCAGTAGGTAGAGCATGCGCCGTCCTCATCCATGTAGGGTCAGCCAGTCTGCGGACTTGGCATCTTCTCTGTAAACACTGTCTTGGTAATGGGGGCTCTGGCCTAGGGGCACTCTGTTGGTAACACTTCTGTAACATTGCCACTCAGGCGCTCTCACCTCCCTTTTCCCCACACCCACAGAAGGCCCTTACCGGCAACCAGCAATCCCCCCAAATTGTTATAAGACACAGTGTTGAGATATGAGCAGACTAAGGTATTGCTGTTGCTTTTCCAATGATACCCCCTCAGGCTTGTTCTTATAAGGGACCTGAATTGGGTGGATGTAAGCCCTTATGCCTGGAGCAGCTTCTCATCAGTAAAGAATTTCTCCCCAAAGGATGGTCAGGTAATTTCATGAGAGCCTCTCTCTGTATCGCTCAACATGCCTAAAATGCTCTGATAACTTTCCAATGCCTGGATTTTTCAAGAAACTTTTAAAAAGGAAAACAAAACCGTAGCCAGGGCCTGGAGTAGAAAAACTGGTTTCTGTAATTTTAAAAAATGAATAAACAACAGCCTTTGAAAAATCTCTATTTAAAAATTCTTAAATTTGCCTCTGAATGCAAGCTGTAATTATTAGAAGTTGGAGTTTACACTGTTGAGTGTAAAAACACCCTCAGGCACAAACTAATCAAGTGTGTATGTCATGCTATAAACTACAGCAAGTTCTTTGTTTGACCCAAAAAAGGCTTGCCAAACAGCAGTTTTTTCTCTGTCAAGTTCCTTTATTGTCTCATTTTTGTTTTCTTGCTACTCCCCCCACCTAGCCCCCTTTGAACCTCACTGTAGTATTTAAGAAACTGTGCAGATTCCAGGTTTTATTGATAGTTTTCATCAAGCATGAATTTAAATTTGAGAATAGATTAGGTGTCTTAGCCCTTTTTCTTTTTGATAAATAACAAGAGGTTTCTACTTATGATTTTCTGTCCTCGGGGCTTTATCATTAAGATTAAATAACTGTATTCTCAAGCATGCCACTGCACAAACATCTTTTCAATTATGTGAGTAACAGATGCCTTCACAAAGGCACTATTGAAAATTCAGAAAGCATGTTTCCAAAAAAGAAAGGGGAAAAAAAAGTATCAGATGACAGAAGAATGTAATTGTTTACCATTAAAATATATCCTTAACTCTTCCACTGAAAACCTCTTGGAACATTTTGTTTTCGTACAAGTTATTACAAAGTTGGATCAAAATGATACATGTTTGGGGAGACTGTTGAACATTTCAGAAGCTCTGGAACCTGGGGTATCTCACTTACATGGGAATTCAGTGCAATAGTTGTTTATCTGCTTTTACATATGGACACTGCCTGCTTTCATGGGGAGAGGTGGTGCACATCATGTTGAAAATACTGTAGTTATATTTGTCTATTCTTGAAATAATGTTCATCTGCCCTTGAAACAGATCCATGCAACTTGATTCTGAGTCAGTCATTGTTTTTGAATTGAGAAGAATTGTTACCGCTTTTGCTGGGTCATTGTGGAAGCCTGGGTTGCTATTTACCATCCATGCCCTGTGTTGTGAGCACATATTTTAATCCCTGGGATCTAAAGTCAGCCTTTCTTAAATCCATGTCAACTTTCTTCAATGTGGTCTTCACTGGAAAGCTATGGGACTGACTAACGCCAGTCTAGACCCTCTTAGAAGAAGCAAGGAGGCACTGCAGCAGTAAAGCATGAGGAGCACTGAGTCTAGCTGGGGAGGCCATGGGAGCCTCAGACAGGGTCAGAGTTCAGTGCTGCAGGCTGGGGCCCGTGGGAGATGTGAGTCCCGAGTTTCTCTTACCGTCCAACATCAGGTTGTGCCGGGTACATCCAGGGTTACCACCTTTTGGAGAGTGATGGTGTGGTTATCCTGGCGTACTGTACGAGCAGCAGTGTGGCCAGTGCTCCAGCCATAGGGCTGCTCCTGTGGGACTTGGTGGAATGGCCACGTGTGTATTCTGTAGGTCTGCTGGCTCTGAGAAAAGGAGGGTACTCACCCTGATTCTGCCTTAGGAGCTTGGACTTCCCTTAACCCAGGAGTGATCATTTCGGTATCTTCCCAGTGTTGGTGCTTCTCAGATAATTTCTGAAGATACTCAGCTACCTTGCTGAGATGAAGACAGGTCAGAGAGGCAGATCGTATTTGAACTCAAACTTTGGCATACAATAGCTATATGTTTTTCACTCGTCCTTTAATAGTTATTTCACCCTTAACCTCAGCTTCCTCCTCAACAAATTGATGATAAGGTATACAAAAGGCCTGGTGTTATTAGGAACTTTTAATACATGACTCAGCTGCTATTAATACTGTAATGCCTCAGCAATATGGAAGACAACCAGAAGTTTCTTTCCCCACCCTCTGACCTCATCCCCTACCCCCACAGCCCATGTAACTTCAGTTCAGGGACCTGTCATCCTGGACCATCCTCTGTCTCACTGACCCTCCTTCATGAGAGTCAAGCCACTGATTTGATGGATCCCAACACGTCTTTCCTTTCATCGCTTAGTTAGGTTCACAGTCACTCCACGACTATTGGAACGTATCAGAGTCATCAATGGGCCTAAGAAACACCTCTCCTGCCACTTCCAGGGGCAAATGGAGACTATTAGTGTCTGCAAAAGGTCTTCATCTTCGGCTTCCCCCTGAGTAAGAAATGAAGCCCCCTGGTAAACTAATCATTCTCTTAAAGAAGTGATTTCTCTGAAGACAAGGGGTCGTGTTTTGTTGTTAACAGTAAGGGGCTGCATACCATTTTGGTATCTTAGGGTAGAATATAAATGTTGCTCTTTATACCTACTTCCTTTGCAAAGAACTCTGGACAGTTTACCCTTGGTAGTTCACGGCTTAACCTAAGTCTTTTACACAGAACCTGTGTTGTGTTCTCCCACCATCTTCTTTGCTCAGGTGGGTCCTGCCATTGACTTCTTCTCCATGGCCTTCCTGTCAGCATGGCACCTCCTTCCATGGTTTGCTGTTGAAAGCTTTGAGCTCACATCTTCATCTGTTGGAAGGTGACACCGAAGTCCTCTTTCTCCTCTCTCTCTGTTACTGATACTTTGCTCCTCCCACACTGCACACCAATTTTTTCTGCTCCACTGAAACTCACACTGTAAAATGGTAGAGATCTTCATCCAGAGCCCACATTTGTCTTAGATGGAGCTTGGCTTATAAAAGGACAGGAAAGAGCAGCCCAGTTACCATTATACTCAACCAGTGTTGTGTCCCCTGAGGAAACATTCCCACTTCTCCTCACCTTGACATAGCTCAGTTGTGTATTAGACTTTAGTTTTGGTACCTAGCTTCCCCCGACCCCAGCTAATGCTCTTTCTCCATTTTTAGAGTGATGGTCTGACACCTTGAGCTGGAGGTGAACAGTATGTGAGATTAGAACTTACCGTATTTCCTGGAACCTTAACAAGTTTGTGTACTTTACCTTTAAAAAAGAAAAATATGCCTTCTCTTGGCTCCATATTTGGTTGAAAGATTGCTTCCCACACTTCACAGCAAAGTTGTATAGTTTCAGTTTCTGGCTGAGAAGGGAAATGTCCGGCCAAACCTTAGAATTTATCAGCCCTGGAGTCAACTTGAAGGTATAATGACTCCATTTGGGATCATATCAGGTCTGAAGCCCCAGTGGAACCAATGTATCATTTCTTTTCTACTGACATGGAAAAACGTACTAGTTACAGGTTTTTAGTACCAGAGTAGTAGCAGCATTTGTGTCCTGATACATACACCAACATTTTTCCCTCTGCCCCTAAAATATTCTGCTCCAAGGGCACTGGTAGATCTCTAGGCCTGGAATTTTTGACTGATTTGATAGCAGAAAAGTGCCTATGAAATAACTAGGGTGAATCTGAGGTTCAAATGCAACCCTAAACATTTGCTGCTTCTCCTCCTCTTCAGACTGAATCGGTCCCAGACATTATTATAGTATCATTTTTCAAAGCTCTATAAATAGATAGATTCTCATTTCTCCTCTTAAGCACTGTTTGCTAAATGTTTTGGCCCCAAAGTTCAGTCATCCCATGCAAGCATTAATCAATACAGGAGACATTAGTGGTCACTCATTCTGATGAGATCTGACATTATTCTTCCTCTGCCTATGAGGAGGGGAGGGTAATGTTGCTTAATAAAGATGAAGGTCTTTGCTTCTTTTGTATGAAATGCAAATGATGAGGACATGTGCAATATACATTTCTTGAATGTGAGGCTGCTGCTTTTTGTTGAGAAAGACAGGCAAGGCCCTGGAGGATTTCAGAATTTGTAAATATAAAATTATCTGCCTTCGTGTTTAAAAATAATAATAAAAGGGAGAAAGAGTTGGCAGGTTGCCAGATTACTTACATTACAGTAATAGATTTGCTGACCCTTGACTTCTGCTGTAGAGAAATGTATTGAATTTTTCATAATATCAGATGAGGCAGATCTAAAACCCTAGTATACTGAGCACCATTATTTAACCTGAGATTTAACAAAGCCGAAATCTTTTCAAACCAGCAATTTCTTGTATGATGATAATTTAGTGGCTCAGATGCTAATAAATCAAGGTTATAATGCCATTGATTTGTTAATTTTAACTTGGGTTGATTGTAAGTCATCTTTATTTAAGGAAAAAAAAAGACGGAAGAAAAAAATCTTGCTTTTCACAGTGACTGAATTTAATAAGAATCTCCATGATAGCAAAAGGCTCCCCTACTGTTTCTGCTTTGGGGTGGAAAATGTTGTTCTTGTATTATTCCTAGGGAAAAATAAAATCTCATGCTGCTACAAATCTTATGCCTATGGAAAAATGTTATTTTTTAACACACAGAGGCTTACCTATTTCAGATCCATTAATGGCATCGTAAATAAGCATTTTGCTAATCTGAAATGTGAAATCTGGGTAATAGTAGAGGCCCATTTATCTGCCTAGCTTTCAATCCTCAGACTACATTAGATGGGGGCGGGGAATCTCTCTGGATTTCCTAATGAATATATTGCTTCTCTTCCCTATTACTTCTACCCATCAAAAACCCAAACCACATTCTTAAGAGTTGCAGCCCATTGAAAATATTTCTCCTGTGTAAGGAGTTCTTGGGGGCTGAATGCATTTTTGCTTTTATCTGTACAGTTTAGAAGCTGATTAAATCTTTGTTGTATTACAAATATTTGAGGAATAATCTTCCGCAAGGCACAGTCATTTTGCATTATACTAAATTCTTTATACAATACAATGCTTCCTGCGTTGGGCAGTGTTGACCTTAGGTTGGCTACCCTGTTTTTAATGGTATTACATGTACGTTAAACGTTTAAATGTTTAGAAACCTATATTAGCTTTCATCCTCTTGTGCTGTAAAAACTTCTAATAATCAGTTGATAAGATCATATCCTGCGGAGTAATTGTGTTGTACCATGACAGGGTAACTGAAAAAACATTCAGTGAAAATCGCACCAAACGGAAATCACTATATGAACAGTGATTGTGTGCTGGGTGAGAGACCATGAGCTGTTCTTCAGGGTTTAGCTGGTCATATTTCTACTTGTTTCCTTTTAGCTGCTGCCTTTCTTGTTTTATTTTTGGAGCTTTTATTCCCTGAGCCACTATAATTATCTTTCAGTGATTTAGAAAGGAAAAAAAATCACTCAATTGACCTTTATACACATACACACACACACACACACACACACACCCTCTGGAAGCCTTGAACAAGCAGCGTTTGTGTTTGGATTCAGTTTTACCTTAGTCATGCCTCTTTCCAGATACAAGAAACATTTAATTCCAGATTTCCTGCTTCTGGCTTCAGGCCTTTGACCAGCAAAGTGAAATGTATTTTTTATTGCTGCCGTCCAGCCAGCTGCTGAGTTGAGTGAAGGGAAGAAAAAAAAAAAAAAGGGAAAAGAAATGAAATGTTGCCCTGCCTCTTCAACTTGCAACACTGTATAAGGAAATTAAAATCTCCTTAGCACCCATCTAGAAAGCTGGGTTGGCCCAGGACTCTCAGGACCTGTGGGAGTGTGGTGACTCTTGGTGCAGCGGCCATGTGTGTTATTCTATTGGTCTCTGCTTCCTCTCCTCTCCTTCCCCACCCTCAGGTAATGCTGAAGGGAGCCCCTCATGGTGTCACCATCTCAATTACAGAGTGGAGCTGTGGGGGAGAGGGTGGTACCAACAAACAATAACCATTGAAATACCCAGGCTTCAATGCTCCTTGGGTTCCCATGGCAACCAAACAAAAGTAAAACAAACCTATCTGTCCTAACAATAAAAATATGTTTTCATTAAAGTCAATTTAACATATTCTTCCTAATTTAAAATTTTCAATGCATTTTCCTCCTGGACAAAAATCCCCAACCTGCCGCTGTTGAAGGGAATGAAGTCGTTGGCAGAACTATGCAGATAAAAGCAATTAGGGGAATGTTGGGGACTTCACAGATGAGACGGAATACATTCAAGTATGAACAGGATTGCTTTTTTCTCTCTTCTTCTGCTTAGTTATGCTTTTTATTATATAAACATTAACTGTAATATTACAGTGGGAAGCAGGTATTTGGCAGCCACATATTATTTTAGTAAGTCTACATAGAGAGAACAGTTTCCAGTTTTAGCAGCTGTAACATGTTTAAACTCAGTTTGTAATGGGATCTGAAGATAACTATCCCCCATGGGCTGTGTTGGTCTTCATGGCTGGCCCACTGCCAGATGCAGGGCTCGAAGCTATTATTCACGCCTTCTTGCACATACCTTGTCCGAGCATGCTCAGTGAATGAATTTTTTGTCTACTGTGCTATAAATTGGGATTTGACTTTCCCATAATTTACTTGGTATTTTATTAAAGACTGAAATATTACAATCACAAATATCCCCACATTTGTACTCACAAACCTGAACAGTTGTGTATGTTTAAGTAGTTGAGATCCAAATTGCATAGTTAGAAACCAATATCAGAATAGCTAATATTCAAACCAAAGAAGGTTTTGCCTGGGAGTCTTAGTTTAAAAATAATTAGGGTTCCCCATATTTGAACAGATTTATGTTGTTTATAAGCCAAGTACATTTTCTTCATTGAGTCAACTTGTCTTATTTAAAACAAATTATGTTTGCTGTATTAAAGTTCATATTTTTAAGTCTGAGTCTTGTATTAATCCCACAGTGAGTCATTAATCATACCAAATGCATTATAAAAACTTTAATCATTGAAGTTGAAACTGAGATTGTAATGCAATCCATCCCTTTTAATTACATCAGCTATTTTTCCCTTTCAGATCAAGCGCTATGTCGCAAAGGGAAAACAGATTAAAACTAGAGCTGTTTGATGTTTCTCGTTTTAGAGCAATTTTATGTACTTTGTTTTAAAAGTTATATAATTAAAATGCTTGAATTTTTCAGCCCTCTGATTTTTGTGGCTTGACTGTTCTGTCCGCCTTCTTTGTCTCTGGGGCCCTCTTTAACTTGGTGCCCCAAAACAGAGCTCCTGGTCCTGGAGTCCCCTTCCCACCTCAGGGCTCTGGCTAAGGCAGCCGCCTCTCCACTATGCTGTGTTTGCCTCTCTTAACCTCTTTATCTTAAGTGTCTGGTCTGTATTTTGACATGAATGAAAAAAAACTTTGGAGACAGACAGAACTAGGTTTAAATCCCACATCTAACAGATAGGGTAACTCAGGCAAATTATTTCATCTTTTTTGGGCCTTAGTTGCCTCATCTGTTGAAAAAGCAACAACAACAACAACCACAGTAATACTAATACTCCATAGGGACATGTGCACACTGTGGCTGTTACATGGAATAACCTGTATAATTTATCTAGGCCATTACCTGGCATAATGTAAACCTCAGGGGCTCTGACTATTACTGGTTTGTTCACTGCCTGACACATAGTCAGTGCTCAATAAAGAGCTGTTGGCAGAATGGTAATGAATGGCAGCTATTGTTATAGTTGCTGTTTTTGTGATGTTGCTATTGGAATTTGGCCAGGTTCCATGGACAGTGATAATGATGTGATTTTTGGATGTGTCCACTGGTATCCTCGGTGTACAGATTTGCAAAATGAGAAAGAGGTCTTTTAAAGAAGTATGTAAGTTACCAGGTGCTGGTTTTGACCGGGAAAGATGAAGGCACTTGATAAATTGCTTGTACTGAGAAAAAACATACACCCCCACAACATCGACATTGCTACTGGCATTGCCAGCCCTGGCTGATCCTCTCTTCTGATGCGCTTTCAGGTTAATCCTGCCGTATGAAAGGTTTATTAAAGGAGAGGAAGATAAGCCCCTGCCTCCAATCAAACCTCGAAAACAGGAGAACAATTCACAGGAAAACGAGAATAAGACAAAAGTATCAGGAGCCAAACGCATCAAACATGAAATCTCTAAGAGCAAGAAGGAAAAAGAGAATGCCCCAAAGCCCCAGGATACATCAGAGGTGAGTTGCGCTCCTCCACAGAAGTCTCTCTGGGAGGCAAGTCCTGCCTTGGGGTCTCCTGGAGCCTTGCACTCAGAGCCTCATCCCTGCCCAAGACAACACCAGGCTGTGAACCCTAACCTCTGAACTTCACAGGTCCCCCAGGAGCGGACCTTCCGTGGCAGTGTGAGTGTTGAATGGGATAGGCCAAGAATAGGATCTGGAAGGAAGCAAAAACATGGTGTAGAAAGCTGAGTGCAGAGGCCAACTTCGAGACAGGAGGAGTCAGAGCTTCAGCTCTGAAAGCCAAGGGACTCTGATGTGAAAAATGTGCCCTTTCACAGCCAGTCTGTCTGAGGAGTGGGTGTGACTTTAAAACACTCACCCGTGGGATCTGCCGTGTCTCTGCAGAACTGTTTGGGAAACTTCAGAGGCTTGTTTGCCTCTCATAAATGACCTCTGTGCAACAGCCTTGGGTTGAGACCAATTTAGAAACATCTTAAGTACATATTATTTATAGGGGAATTTTGAAGTGGTTCCTCTGAAACCATGATTATCTCTCTTGTTAACAGGTAGTTTCTGAACCTTTTAAAATAAGTCCCAGCTACCCACAGCCCCCAGCAGCCCTTTGGTAGAAGCCATTACTGTCAGTGTCCAGCCAGTCATGAGGGCTGATCTAGGCTCTGTTTCAACATGAATAATAAAAAACTCTGCTGCCCATTAAAAAAAAAACACAAAACTTAGCAGCCACATTTGGAGACAGCATGTTCTAAGATTCAAACCCTGAGGGAATTTTAGTGCTGATATTAAACACCCCCTAAAAATCAGGTATATAATGAACACGTAAGAGACTCCCTAATTAAACATTGGCTTAAAACACACAACACACACCCCAATCTCCTAACTAGAAATTAACTTACCCAGCTGACTCCTGTGTAAGAAGATATTAATACCAAGAAGAGAAATTTGTTTTTTTCTTTCATAATTATTTTAAACTCTAATTATTAAAAGGGGGGAAAGGAAATGAGGCAGAGGTTTCTAAACATCTGCAAGCTTGTAATATAAATGGCCAAAAGCAAGGAAATTCCAAGTTAAGGCTTACATTCCATTCTTCCTTGATCTTGTTGGCCTGCTGATTTATTACAGGGCTTGGGATCAGTGAGTTCTATTTGATACCATATGCACAGCATTGCCAAAGCACAAGAGGACAAACTGAGGACCCAGAGGCCAGTTGACCTTTGAATGGCTCCACTCTGGGCATGAAGATTTGTGAGTTAAGGGAGGAATCCTTAGCCCTGCCCTGAGCCCATCGGCTAGAGAAAGACCATTGTCAAGAGTCCAGCCTGATGCCCTGTGGGCCACAGAAACCCTGAAAGCCTTAAGACTCCCTGTTTGCTATAAGCCCCAACAGGTTCCCTCAGGAACTATGAGTATCTAAGTGACCAAGGTCATTATGATCAGGTTACCTAAACTACTTGGAATCTCACACCCTCTCCAAGGTTGACCCAAAGGTAAAGAATAGCATCTCTCACCTCCTACACAGACTCATATTATTGAGTGAGTATATTTCTTTTCATTGTGTTTTAGAGTTTGAATTTTGTTTTTATTGTCATTGTTTTTTTATTTTTGATGTTTTCAATGTGAAGCAGTGAACTCAGTAGAATAAAAAGCACTTCTGGTCAAACCCACTATCTTCAAGTAACTGGATTTCAAGCTTTGTGGGGGAAGGTACCATTTAACATACCAAGACAAATCATAAAATGCCATCCTATAAAAAGGGTCCTTAACTTTTTTTCTGCCTAGCTTTCAAAGACCTTCTATACCAAAAACTAGAACTTCATGCAACTCAAGGCCTAGATCACATAAATATCAGTGGGACTAAGAATCCTCCACAGCCCCATAAGAATATCATTTAAATCCAATTTGCCTCTTCCCCTTACCGTTCTCATTTTTCTGTATTTTCATGTAATATATAAGCTCCAGAGACCAATGATGATTGTTAATGTAGAACAAATAATGATATTTGTACTGGAAAAGGCAGCCATTAGTACAAATAGCAAAAAGGAAAAGATGATAAGCATCCTTAGAAAACAGGGATATCTTGAAGTGGATTTAAGGAGAAATCTCTATGAAATGGGTATGATTCCTTAAAACTTTTGTTCCTATGCACCCCTCCACCAGCATCCTCAGTCTTGCCCCAAAATTCTAGAGTGGGGGACACTTCTTTCCTTAACAACAAAGAAGAAAAATATTCATGAATAAGATGGAGGGAGAGAAAAAACACCAGCTTGATACAACTGTTTTGTGACTGTTCTCCCCCCAGACATGTCAGGGCAGAATGACAGAAGTTTTGAAAGAACTTGCCAGTCAGCTGGGTCCCAGATGGAAAGTTAAGATGACCTTCTAAGGTCAAAGTTTGCAGAGCTACATAATGCAATGAATGGGTCGAATTGTGCCCAGAACTTCTGTCAACGGGGACACAGAAAGAGCATCCATCTCATTGACTACAATGTATTTCAATGAACAAAAAAGCTGTATTTGTGGTGGCATTCACTGCTTGAATTCTGACAACTTCATTTTCAGCTTTAATGGACATGTAGTTTGCTGCAGCCTAGAAGGACTTAGAGTCCTTCTGTCCCTCAGGTAGACGGGCTGATTTTGCATCTGTATAATTTTTCAGTATTTTAGTCTTAGCTGCATGTTGTCTGGCTCTGGGTATAAAATAAAAGCATCACTAATTTTATGCACCATAAAATTGAACATGTTAGGACGATACTTGCTCTCCTAAAGAAAAACAAGTGATTATAGTAAGTTTGTTGCTTGTTGACATGGGGTTGGATTTTGAAAGATGCTTAAAAAAAGAATCTTTCTCCAAAGTGTCATAAAGCACAACATGTAATTTAAAACCCATTTGGATAATTGACTGATTTGACAAGAAGACAACCTCAGAATTATACTGTATATTAGAATCAAGAAGGAGTGATATGATTGTATACCAGCAGTATGTAACACTGTGCTGTTTTGATAGGTATCTCTTAAGGGACTGAAGTGAATATGCATATTTCTCCTAATGGTTTCTGTAATTTAGATTTCTTTGTTTAGAGCCATGATTGGGGAGTAATAAAGCTTTACAGAAACTCAGTGAGCTGACTGACAAGCCTGTTTTCAGAAAACTGCTGTGTGTAATATTTTTTTTCATAGCATAAAGTATCAATGCATTTGGCTTCCTTCTGACCATCTTTTGCAATATCTTACCAGGTTTCATCAGAGCAAGAGAAGGAACAAGAGACTGTAAACCAGAAAAGCATCACTGAGCCTCTCCCAATAGCAGACACAAAGAAAAAATTGGAAGGGTACCAGGATTTTGCAGCAAGGCCCTTGGTGTCCCAAGCAGACCCAGAAAAAGACAATGAAACAGATCAAGGTGCCAACAGTGAGAAGGTGGCAGAGGAGGCAGGAGAGAAGGGGCCTGCCCCTCCACTGACGAGTGCCCCTCTGGCCCCTGAAAGGGATCTGGCCCTGATTCCTGGGACTGGCAAACAGTCCCTTACCTCTCCCAGTGCTCTCGTAGACTCAAAAGAACCCAAGCCCTGCTGTTTTACAGAGAGCCCTGAAAATGAGCTCCAAGAAGCATCCTTCCCTGGCTTCTCCAACACACAGCCCCCACTGGCAAACCAGAGTGAGGTGGAGGATGACAAGCTCCCTGCGATGGCAGATTACATTGCCAACTGCACCGTGAAGGTGGACCAGCTGGGCAGTGACGACATCCACAATGCACTCAAGCAGACCTCGAAGGTTCTTGTGGTCCAGTCATTTGACGTGTTCAAAGACAAAGACTTGACTGGGCCCATGAATGAGAACCATGGACTTAATTACACCCCCCTGCTTTACTCAAGGGGGAACCCAGGCATCATGTCCCCGCTGGCCAAGAAAAAACTTTTGTCCCAGGTCAGCGGAGCCAGCCTCTCCAGCAGCTACCCCTATGGCTCCCCACCCCCTTTGATCAGCAAAAAGAAAGTGATTGCCAGGGATGACCGGTGCTCGAGTTTGTCCCAGGCCCATCATGGCCAAAACACTGACCACATGGCAGTCAACCGGCCATCAGTGATCCAGCACGTGCAGAGTTTCCGAAGCAAGCCCTCAGAGGAGAGGAAGGGCATCAGTGACATTTTTAAGCATGACAAACTAAGTCGATCAGAGCCCCACCGCTTCAGCTTCTCCAAGCATCACCTTAGCCCTCTGGCCGATCCCTATGTCCTAAAGCAAGAAATACAGGAGGGCAAGGAGAAACTGTTAGAGAAAAGGGCGCTTCCCCACTCCCACGTGCCTAGCTTCCTGGCCGATTTCTACTCATCTCCTCACCTCCACAGCCTCTACAGGCACACCGAGCACCATCTGCACAACGAACAGACATCCAAGTATCCCTGCAGGGACATGTACAGGGAAACGGAAAACAGTTCTTTTCCTTCCCACAAACACCAAGAGAAGCTCCACGTGAATTATCTGGCGTCTCTACATCTGCAAGACAAAAAGTCGGCTGCAGTGGAAGCCCCCACAGATGAGCAGCCAACGGATCTGAGCCTTCCCAAGAACCCCCACAAACCTACCGGCAAGGCCCTGGGCCTGGCCCACTCAGCGCCTGGACCCCAGGAGAGCAAGGGCACCTCCCAGTTCCAGGTCGTAAATAGCCAGAGTCGAGACTGTCACCCCAAGGCCTGTCGGGTATCGCCTATGACCATGTCGGCTCCTAAGAAATATCCTGAATCGCTTTCCAGGTCAGGAAAGCCTCACCCTGTGAGACTGGAGAATTTCAGGAAGATGGAAAGCATGGTCCACCCCATCCTCCACCGGAAAATGAGCCCTCAGAACATTGGCGCAGCGCGGCCCATCAAGCGCAGCCTGGAGGATTTAGACCTTGTAATTGCTGGGAAGAAGGCCCGGGCCGTGTCTCCTCTGGACCCTGCCAAGGAGGTCTCTGGGAAGGAGAAGGCCTCGGAGCAGGAGAGCGAAGGCAGCAAGGCCACGCACAGTGGACACTCTGGGAGCACCTCGGAAAGCCACAAGCTGCCCCTCTCCTCCCCCATCTTCCCAGGTTTGTATTCTGGGAGCCTGTGTAGCTCGGGCCTCAACTCCAGGCTCCCGGCTGGGTACTCTCATTCTCTGCAGTACTTGAAAAACCAGGCTGTGCTCTCTCCACTCGTGCAGCCCCTTGCTTTCCATTCGCTTGTGATGCAAAGAGGAATTTTTACATCGCCGACAAATTCTCAGCAGCTATACAGACACCTGGCTGCAGCCACACCCGTAGGAAGTTCATATGGGGACCTTTTGCACAACAGCATTTACCCTTTAGCTGCTATAAATCCTCAAGCCGCCTTCCCATCTTCTCAGCTGTCATCCGTACACCCCAGTACGAAACTGTAAGCCCGGCCCTGCCCAGCATCCCAAATGGCGACGTGGTTAACAGCGCTTCACTCCTGCGCCTGGGGTGATGGCTTGGAGAATTAGAAGTCAGTATTTCTTCTAATCTGGGGGTGAGATCGGTCCTGGCCTAAGGGGCCTGGAGGGGAAGTGAACATACCTGGTATTTCTGGGATGATTCCGGCCTTGGCTGGTCAATCTTGACCCCTTCCAACACAGAGGCCCTCGCCCCCTAGATGGTTCACTTTGCACGAGGGTCTTGTGAAGGGATTCACGTGTATCCAGAAGAACTTAGAGGACTCCATCTGAGTTCTGATGGTCAGCAAACAATCTGGGCAAAAAAGGGTAGACATTTCAGAGGACGGGGCAAGGAAGACTGGCAAACATGCCAAGGGATGCCCCCTCTTCATAAAACTCTCCAAGGTTCAATCAATGCAATGTATAGTGAAACTTCAATAGATCTTTCATTTTGACACTATTAAACAATCCAGAGAAGTAAACACTGTTAAACTGACTGTATATATTTGCTTCTTAAAACTACCCATATCACTGTTTGCTCACCTAATTTATATACAGGTAATCCTATTTTTTCTCCTGGTTTCTTCTTGTCCTTTTTTCTTTTTTTAATTAAACAGTATCGCTTTTATTTGCAGGTCTTTTATTTTGTTTTAAAGACTGACTGTTCCAGTTGTTGATGTGTGTTTGTAATTTTTCCACATCTTATTTTGAGCAGCTTTGGGTGGTAATGTTATTGTTTACAAATTGAAGCAACTGATTCTAGTGGAACAAATGAAAAAAGAAACCGTTGAGCACACAACAGTGCAAAGAACGTTCCTTTGCAAATCTGCAACTTAAGAATTTTGTTCCTCATAAATGGCATAGTTGAAAGAGCTTATACACTGCTTACTTACCCTGCCAAATGCTCTGCTTTGAAGTATTGGGTTATGTGAAAACATTGAGCATTGTACTTACCTTATCTAGGCTGTGAAACTGTCCTACATACCAGAGGAATCATAAAAACAAAAACCTCACTGGCAGCAAGCTGCTGAATAACAAGAGTCTAGAGGACATATTTGTGGGCTGCACAGATATTTTAGGAATTTCAGAAATTAGAACAGAAGCCAAAATGATTTACATTGGTGTTGGCAAAGATCCCTTTAAACAGTCTGGGAAAGGGGGTTGGGAAGAGGATGGAGCTTGACTATCCAGAAGAAAGTGAGCAGCGGGAGGCCCAGGTGCCAGCTACCTGTCCTGGGCCACAGTCTTTCCAGTAATAGGTTGTCACGTTGCCTCATCATGTTGGTTTCTTGCTATTCCCAAGAAGAACCTCACAGGCCACATCTTTGGGGGTAACTGACATACTGGATTACTCATTTCACAAGCAAGCCATCCTCCTTGGGTTTATGGGGTGTGAGATTTGTGTGTATGCACACACAGAGTTTTGTGCCATGTTTTTAACCACCTGGCAATACAGTCCACTGAATGATTTTCTTTACTGTTAGAAAGAAACGTTTAAGCTGTTCACGCAGTCAAAAGATGTAAAGAATGTATATTGTCATTCTTGCCACTTTATCCTATAGGCTGACAAGATGTAACATCAAGGTGGACGCATTTTTCTAAGTGTGTTAAAAGTCTTATTGACACAGAGTGGACTTTCCTTCCAGGTCGCAAGCCCTGCTAAAACTGCTTTGATGAACTCCCCAGCCGACCCTCCCCTGCCCCAAAGCAACTGGTAGACATTAGAATCATAGTTATCCAAGTCTTTTACCTCTGAGATATTTAATTCTATGAAAGTTGATGATAATTTTCAACTTCTAAATAGGTAACTCGACTGCAAAATAATCAAAACTGGTAAACAATGAAACTGTGGCTCTTAAACCAAGCCATGCATGCCATGCATTTGTATTGAAATGTCTCTATGATAGGAAGCCAAATATTCAATGTAACATACTTAATATCCAAAGGTGGAAACAAAAGAATGTAGAGATCTAGTGTTAAGAGTTCCATTTGCTTCAATTAATTATTTACCTTCCTGTGGAATAATATATACATATATATATTTAATAGAACCATAGATAGACTCGTAGAATTTAGATTATAAATGTGTGAATGCAGATTATCCTGCTATTGCACAAGATAGAGTGGGGGAAAATAATCTCAATTGCAGCTGGCAAAATGCTGGCTAGAACATATATAAGAAAGTTGCACTAGACTGAATGGTCACAGAGTCAGAGGACATGGAAGGGGAAACGCCAGTGTTTCTGCAGCTGACATGGACTAGATCCTACATGGTGTCTGTGAGTTTGTTTCTCAAAACCGGGGCATGTGTCCCCGGTGGAGCTCACCTATCCATTCGGAAGAGGGGGCATTTGTTTTCCCCACTGCAATGATTTCAGTCTGGTTTCATCATGTTGGAATTTGATCACACCATTTTCAAACAATGTTAACATAGTCCAGCTTTTGTTTGTCTCATCTCTTCCGAGAGGAGACTTACTGTTGCTGTCTGAGGAAGCTCATACCCTCGGCAAAACATCAGGACAAGTACAGAGATGAGGGTATACATTCCCAGCAGAAGCAGTGTGTTATTTGTTTTAAAACTCTGAACAGAGATCTTGGAAATCTTTCAAAAAGACCATTGAGTTCTTCATTGGCTGAGAACTACATTTTAAAAAGTCTTAAATAGGGCTTTGTTTGCATTGTTTGAGTTCAAGGGGCCTTATTATTGAATGGCATTGCACAAGCCTTTCTTTGTGCAATCAAACCATTGTTATTGGTAGTTCTGTAAAGGAAACTGTGGAATCTAATTGGCAGTGGAGTCATAAATCTATTTACTAAGTGCGGCTTCCAAGAAATGTTGCAATTCAAAATGCACTAAGACCGTGATTTACTGGAGATTTGGAGATTCTAAATAATATTTTTAAAAAACGTTTCCATGCAACTTCTGGTTTAGCTTTTGGCAACTCAACATTAAAGGAAAAAAAAAAAAAAAAACAGCCCAACTAAGTTTCAGAATTAAGTATTCTCCTAGTAGGTGATTGGAACTTGTAATATTTGCCACAGGACTGACTTATTTATTTACTAGCTAGAGGCTCTTAAGTTCACTTGTTTATCAGGGCATATACAGAAGGGTTTGTTAAAACTCGACATTGACTTTACAACTTTCTGACCTGGTGCATGAATTCTCAAGTACTGTATTTCACTGTGTTGGTGTGTCTGATGGAAATTTCAAGGTGATCCCACAAAAATATTTTATGTAGTGTGCCTTCAAAGAGAACTTTTATTTCTCTTCACTTGTCCCACAAAGTCACATTTGGTGGTGGTCAGCCAAGTCCCATCTGGTCTAGTTTTATTCTTGTCCCAATTTTAAAGAAAAATGGGAACAAGTTTGCCCTGGTGAGACCCACACCATTGCAATGATTATCTTGAGCACTTAAATTCCAGTGTTGGCTGTTGATGTATTTGATATTCTGCTTGTCTCCCCATGGTTGAAATATGTCTGAAGAATAGCAGCATAATCTCTTGGCTGTTTATACTTTTTTAAACTTTCCTGTGTTGTAAATATTGTATACTTTTGGTGATTCCAGCTATGTAACCTCTATGCTCTGTAAGGTGATTATTTGTATATAGCAACATGGCCCAGTGATATTATATAGTTTCCCAATGGAGAGGTTATTGAGTAACCTTTGCATTAGTTTAAACACTACCAGAAAAATGCTGAGCCAACTATAAACACTCAATTTTGTATGTTTTCCAAATTGTACTTATTACTGCTTTTGATACTGTATTACGTGCCAATAGTTTCCCAATCACATAGCAGGCAAGAGATATTTTGTACTTTTTGATCCACTGTAATATTTAATAAAAAATGTTACTATCTGTTTCCTTTTGGGTGTAATCTGTCACTTCCTCCTGAGCGCCGCGTGGGCTCCGCCAGAGTACTTTCCTTCAGGCTTTCTCCAAATAGAATGATAACGATGATGTCTATTTGTTGAGAACCTACTGGGTGCCCAGTTGGCATACAATATCTTTACCCTTCACACCGTCATGTAAAAATGGTTCTGCCCATTTTACTGATGCAAAGACTGAAGCTTAGACTGGTAAATCAACTTGCCCAAGATCATCTCGCTAACAAATTGGCAGAGCTGGGATATGAACTCAGGGCTCTTAAATCAACAGCTTCTTCTATATGCCACGCTCCTCTCCTGGCAAGTAACAAAAGTGACTACTTACTTGGTCAACAAAGATTGATTCATGTCTCAGCCTGCCAGGCATATTTGTTAGGAGCTGTGATGACAATTTTGAGTAGAAGATAAAATATACCATCTCTGGAGCTTGTAAAACTAATGGGAAAGAGAGTTAATCAAATAGTCACCCACATAAATAAAACCTCAAGTTAACCCAGTTCCAAGGGAGAGAAGTGTGATTACTAAGCTGATACATGAAGGATGAGTATGAGTTGAGATGAAAGGGAATTAGAAGAGTTCTCCAAGCACAAGGTACCACATGTACAAAGGCCCAGAGGCAGAAACAAGTTAAACTTATTATAGGAATCAAAAAAGCCTGTGTGACAGAAGCATAATAATAAGGAATGAAGTTGAGGTGAGGTTACAAAGTATAGCAGGGGTCAGCCAGATAGGTCCTAAGAGACCAGTTTGAGCATTTGGTCTTTATACTGAACAATAAGTTTATGTGGAGAGGCGATAGATTCAGATTTGTCTTTTTCAGTGCCACTCTGGTACTGTGTGAACGCAGAGCAATCTAATCCAAGATGGTGGTCATTTCAATTGGGTTGGTAGAATAGGGGAAGGTTGGATACATTTCAGAGGTACTTGGAAGGAGGGAAGGACAGCCTCGATGATGGATTAAATGGAACAACTGATGGATATTTGGGGTTGAAAAACCAGGAAAATGGCATTTTCTGATGTCTAGTGACAATGGACAAAGACTTCTCTTCTCTCACCCCCTGAGTCCTCTGCTGCCAAGCTTTCCCCTGGTTTTGCTCAGCTTATTATTAGTTGAAGTGCCACACTGAAAAAGTAGCATGCTGTGTGCTCCGTTCTTAATGGGCTCCAGGGGACAGGGTGGACAGACTTTGGTGACAGTCTAAGTTTACAACCTGTACCATCTGGTCAAGGTGGACTTTGAACAGATAGGATAGACTTAACTGCTAACAAGCATGATATCACAAGTCTAGGAGAAAAGCCAAGAATACATTTTGATAAAAGAGCTAGGACCCTTTCTTTTATCATGGTTGACTCCCTGGAGGACCCTGCCCACGTCTCTTACACCAGCAGGACTTATAGAAACATGTTAGGACCCTTATCTCTTTGTTAACCCAAACATGCCAAACATAAAAAGAAGCCTCAGCCCCATGGTCTCCTCACCCTCATTCCGATTCATCTATATTTCACCATACTATATGAATTGTTAGTATATCAAAAGAATGTTCTTCCATCTATGATACATTCAGCAATTAAAGCTCAAGTATTTGAATCATATACAACAGGAAACATCATGTTAAGTTATCTATTTTTACCAGGCCTGGCTAATACTGTTGGGAAGGAGGGTGCTTTTGCTAAAGATGTCACTCATGGTGCAGAAGTAATAAAACTGCCCAGTGATTTTTTCTAGGAAAGTGGCCAAAGTTGACAAATGTTTTAGGGCTGATAGTGACCAGGAAATAGGTCATTATTTACATCAACACATACATCAGTGGCAGGAGGTTGGAGTGGGGTGAGAGGTGATATCTGGCCAGAAATAATGCAAAAAAAAAAAAAAAATAGCTTTCAAGGTTGACCTAGAGAGTAAATGACACTAACTTGTGTCCACAAATAGAGAAATCCTGAATTTTGGAATCTCCAGCTAATTCCTGATATAACATTCCAAAGCATTTGTTTAACCTGCTTAAACAAACAAAAATTTTAATCATCATAGCCATAACCATAAGCATTCCCAACCATGTAAGGACAAGGTAATCTGCTCCCTGAGGCATCCACACAAGAATAACTACTACTTTATTATTGTTGAAACTTTCTCTAGAACATAGCCGTCCTATGGTACTTCTTAGGATGGCAGAAATATTCTATAATTCAGAGCTTTCCAATACTATAGCTACTAGCCAAAGTGGTTGAACTCTTGAAATGTGCCCAGTGTGATGGAGGAACTGATTCTATAATTCTACTTTTTATTCACTTAAATTTAAACAGCCACATGTAGCTAGTAGGTACTATAACAGCACAGCCCTAGAAGGTACAATTGGCCAGTGAGCACGTATTAAGTGAAAGAAAGTGAAGTCGCTCAGTCCTGTCTGACTCTTAGCGACCCCATGGACCGCAGCCTACCAGGCTCCTCCGTCCATGGGATTTTCCAGGCAAGAGTACTGGAGTGGGTTGCCATTGCCTTCTCCGTTACAGCCATAGCTTTAGGCTATTTTCAGAAGATATTCCCAGAACCAAAGAAATTCAGATAGTTCATATGATAATGTGATGCTTCTTTTCAGATTACTGTTTACCCCCAAATTGTGAAATGTGTATTTTTAAAAACAATACAGACACAACTAATACAGAGCACGTATTAATACAGACACAATTAGAGATGGGATAAAATCTGCAAATAAATGTTAACATAGACACTAAAGCAGGCAACACTCTCTTCTGGGCAAAACTTTGTTAATCCATGGGGGGGGTGGTGACTATAGATTTAACACTATTTTTCACTCAGGATACACACATCACAAGCATCTAAGTACTTACTAAATGAACAAACAAATCATTGGCAGAGCATGTACCAATAAAACAGACAACCTAGAAGAAATGGACAAATTCTTAGGAAGGTTCAACCTTCTAACACCAAACCAGAAAGAACTAGAAAATGTGAACAGATCAATCCCAAGTACTGACATTGGAACAGTGATTATGGAGGGGAGACAGGATGGCAGAATAGATAGTGGAGGCCATCTTCTCCCAGAAAAACACATTTAAAATACATCTATCAGTGCAGCGATTCATACAAAACATCCACTGAACTTCAACAGAGGGTCTCAGACTTCGGAAAGAACAAGAAAACCTCCATGTAACCTGGTGTAACAAATAAAACAAGACAAAAATGGAATCAGGACAGGATTGTGCTCAGGGAGGGAGCTGTGAAGGAGGAAAGGGTCCCCGGGAAGTCTGCTGTTTGGTGGGGGGATCAGTGTGGACAGAGAGGAGCTTTGAGCCCAGGAGGAGAGTGCAGCAACCAGTCTGCAGAAGGCAAAAATGGACAACCTCCACAAAAGGCTCTCTCTGCCACCCTGTGCTCCCCAGCTTGTGCTCTCCAGTCCACTGGAGGTTGTCATCTTGGCCTTACCAAAAAGCCTATAGGCTCCAGTGCTGAAATGCCTCAGGCCAACCAGCCAACCTCACAGAAACACAGCCACACCCATCAACAAACAGGGTGCCTAAAGCCACACTGAGAAAAGGAAACACATACCCATTTGAATGCAGAGTCCCAAAGAATAGCAAGGAGAGATAAGAAAGCCTTCCTCAGTGATCAGTGCAAATAAATAGAGGAAAATAATAGAATGGGAAAGACTAGAGATCTCTTCAAGAAAATTTGAGATACCAAGGGAACATTTCATGCAAAGATGGGCTCCACAAAGGACAGAAATGTATGGACCTAATAGAATCAGAAGATATTAAGAAAAGGTGGCAAGAATACAGAAGACCTATACAAAAAAGATCTTCACAACCAAGATGATCACAATGGTATGATCACTCACCTAGAGCCAGACATCCGGGAATGCGAAGTCAGGTGGGCCTTAGAAAGTATCACTATGAACAAAGCTAGTGGAGGTGATGGAATTCCAGTTGAGCTATTTCAAATCCCAAATGATGATGCTATGAAAGTGTTTAACTCAATATGCCAGAAATTTTGGAAAACTTAGCAGTGGCCATAGGACAGGAAAAGGTCAGTTTTCATTCCAATCCCTAAGAAAGGCAATGCCAAAGAATGCTCAAACTACCGCACAATTGCACTAATCTCACATGCTAGCAAAGTAATGCTCAAAATTCTCCAAGCCAGGCTTCAACGGTATGTTAGCATCACTACTAACAAAGCTAGTGGAGGTGATGGAATTCCAGTTGAGCTGTTTCAAATCCTGAAAGATGACGCTGTCAAAGTTCTGCACTCAATATGCCAGCAAATTTGGAAAACTTCCAATTCCAAAGAAAGGCAATGCAAAAGAATACTCAAACTACCACACAGTTGCACTCATCTCACATGCTAGTAATGCTCAAAATTCTCCAAGCCAGGCTTCAGCAACACGTGAACCGTGAACTCCCTGATGTTCAAGCTGGATTTAGAAAAGGCAGAGGAACCAGAGATCAAATTGCCAACATCCGCTGGATCATGGAAAAAGCAAGAGAGTTCCAGAAAAACATCTATTTCTGCTTTATTGACTATGCCAAAGCCTTTGACTGTGTGGATCACAAGAAACTGTGGAAAATTCTGAAAGAGATGGGAATACCAGACCACCTAACCTGCCTCTTGAGAAATCTGTACGCAGGTCAGGAAGCAACAGTTAGAACTGGACATGGAACAACAGACTGGTTCCAAATAGGAAAAGGAGTACGTCAAGGCTGTATATTGTCACCCCGCTTATTTAACTTCTATGCAGAGTATATCATGAGAAACGCTGGACTGGAAGAAACACAGGCTGGAATCAAAAGATTGCCAGGAGAAATATCAATAACCTCAGATATGCAGATGACACCACCGTTATGGCAGAAAGTGAAGAGGAACTAAAAAGCCTCTTGATGAAAGTGAAAGAGGAGAGCGAAAAAGTTGGCTTTTAGCTCAATATTCAGAAAACGAAGATCATGGCATCCGGTCCCATCACTTCATGGGAAATAGCTGGGAAACAGTGGAAACAGTGTCAGACTTTATTTTGGGGGGCTCCAAAATCACTGCAGATGTTGACTGCAGCCATGAAATTAAAAGACGCTTACTCCTTGGAAGAAAAGTTATGACCAACCTAGATAGCATATTCAAAAGCAGAGACATTACTTTGCCGACTAAGGTCCATCTAGTCAAGGCAATGGTTTTTCCTGTGGTCATGTATAGATGTGAGAGTTCAACTGTGAAGAAGGCTGAGCGCCGAAGAATTGAGGCTTTTGAACTGTGGTGTTGGAGAAGACTCTTGAGAGTCCCTTGGACTGCAAGGAGATCCAACCAGTCCATTCTGAAGGAGATCAACCCTGGGATTTCTTTGGAAGGAATGATGCTAAAGCTGAAGCTCCAGTACTTTGGCCACCTCATGCAAAGAGTTGACTCATTGAAAAAGACTCTGATGCTGGGAGGGATTGGGGGCAGGAGGAGGAGACAACCGAGGATGAGATGGCTGGATGGCATCACGGACTCGATGGATGTGAGTCTGAGTGAACTCCGGGAGATGGTGATGGACAGGGAGGCCTGGTGTGCTGTGATTCATGGGGTTGCAAAGAGTCGGACACGACTGAGCAACTGAACTGAACTGAACTGAACTGAACTGAACGTTCTTTGCAGCCGAAGATGGAGAAGCTCTATACAGTAAGCAAAAACAAGACCTGGAGCTAACTGTGGCTCAGATCATCAGCTCCATATTGCAAAATTCAGTTTAAATTGAAGAAAATGATTTAAGTAGAAAACCACTAGGCCATTCAGGTATGACCCTAAATCACATCCCTTATGATTATACAGTGGAGGTGACAAATAGATTGAAGGGATTAAATCTAGTACATAGAGTGCCTGAAGAACAATGGATGGAGGTTCCTAATACTATACAGGAGGTAGTGACCAAAACCATCCCAAAGAACAAGAAGGGCAAGAAGGCAAAGTGGTTGTCTGAGGAGGCTTTAGAAACAGCTGAAGAAAGAAAGAAGCAAAAGGCAAGGAAGAAAGGGAAAGATATACCCAACTAAATGCAAAGTTCCAGAGAACAGCAAGGAGACATAAGAAGGTCTTCTTAAGTGAACAATGCAAAGAAATAGAGGAAAACAATAGAATGGGAAAGACTAGAGATCTCCTTAGAAAACTGGAGATATCAAGGGAATATTTCACAAAAGGGTAGGCACAATAAATGTCAGAAATGGTAAGGACCTAACAGAAGTAGAAGAGATTAAAAAGAGGTGGCAAGAATACACAGAACTATATGAAAAAGGTCTTAATGACCTGGATAATAATGATGGTGTGGTCCCCCACCTAGAGCCAGACCTCCTGGAGTGTGAAGTCAAGTGGGCTTTAGAAAGCATTGCTATGAAAAAAGCTAGTGGAGGTGATGGAATGCCAGCTGAGCTATTTAAAATCCTGATGCTGTTAAAGTGCTGCACTCAATATGTCAGCAAATTTGGAAATTTAGTAGTTTCCCTTAGTAGACCACCGGTTTGCAAAAGGTGTTTTCATTCCAATCCCAAAGAAGGGCAATGATAAAGAATGTTCAAACTACCATACAATTGAGCTCATTTCACATGCTAGCAAAGTTATGCTCAAAATCCTTCAAGCTAGGATTCAGTAGTATGTAAACTAAGAAGTTCCACATGTACATGATGGATTTAGAAAAGGCAGAGGAACCAGAGATCAAATTGGCAACATTTGTTGGATCATAGAGAAGGCAAAGGAATTTCAAAAAAACATCTACTTCTGCTTCATTGACACACTAAAACTTTTGACTGTGTGGATCACAACAAACTGTGGAAAATTTACGCTATAGGAATTCCAAACCACCTTACCTATCTCCTGAGAAACCTGTATACGGGTCAAGAAGCAACAGTTAGAACCTGACATGACAAAACAGACTGGTTCAAAATTGGGAAAGGATTACAGCCAGGCTGCATATTGTCACCCTGCTTATTTAACTTCTATGCAGAGGATATCATGTGAAATGCCGGGCTGGATGAATCACAAGCTGGAAGCAAGGTTACCAGGAGAAATAACAACTTCAGATATGCAGATGACACCACTAGAATGGCAAAATGTGAAGAGGAATTAAAGAGCCTTTTGATGACGGTAAAACAGAAGAGGGAAAAAGCCAGCCTAAAACTCAACATTCATAAAACTAAGATGATGGCATCTGGTTCCATCACTTCGTGACAATAGAAGAGGAAAAAGTTGAAACAGTGACAGATTTTATTTTCTTGGGCTCCAAAATCATTGTGGATGGTGACCACCAGCCATGAAATTAAAAAGACGCTTGCTCCTTGGAAGGAAAGCTTTGATAAATTAGACAGCATATTAAAAAGCAGAGACATCACCTTGCCAACAAAGGTTCATATAATCAAAGCTATGGTTTTTCCAGTAAGTCATGTACAGATATGAGAGTTGGACCAGAAAGAAGGCTGAGTGCCCAAGAATTGATGCTTTTCAATTGTGGTGCTGGAGAAGGCTCTTGAGAGACTCTTAGATTGCAAGGATATCAACCCAGTTAATTCTAAAGGAAATCAACCCTGAATATTCACAGGAAAGATTGATGCTAAAGCTGAAGTTCCAATACTGTAGCCACTTGGTACACAGAGCTAACTCATTGGTAATGACCCCAATGCTGGGAATGTCAAAAGGAGAAGGGGGCAACAGAGTATGAGATGGCTGGATGGCATCACTGACTCAATGGATATGAGTTTGAGCAAACTCTGGAAGATAGTGAAGGACAGTGAACCCTGGCATGCTAAAGTCCACAGAGTCTCAAAGAGCTGGACATGACTTAGCCACTGAACAATAACAACAATGAAATAAAAGCTGCTTCTTTGAGATGATAAACAAAATTGATAAATCTTTAGCCAGAATCGTCAAGAAAAAAGGGAGAGACTAAAATCAACAAAATTAGAAGTAAAAAAGAAGGTGCAACAGAAACTGCAGAAATACAAAGGAACATAAGAGACTACTATAAACAACTATATGCAAATATAATGGACAATCTAGAAGAAATGGACAAATTATTGAAAGAGTACAACCTTTCAAGACTAAACAAGGAAGAAATGAAAACTATGAACAGACCAATCACAAATAATGAAATTGAGATTGATTAAAAATCTTCCTAAAAACAAAAGTCAAAGATCAAATGGCTTCTCAGACATGTTCTATCAAATATTTATAGAAGAGCTAACACTTATCCTTCTCAAACTCCTCAAAAAATTGCAGAGGGAGGAACATTCCCAAGCTCATCCTACAGGGCCATCATCACCCTGATACCAAAACCAGACAAAGATAGCACACATACATACAAATTACAGGCCAATATCACTGATAAACATAGACGTAAAAATCCTCGAAAAAATACTAGCAATCCAAACCCAACAACATGTTAAAGGGAACATACACCATGATCAAGTGAAGTTTATACCAAGAATGCAACGATTCTTCAATATATGCACATCAATTAATGTGATATACCATATCAACAAGTAGAAGGATAAAAACCACATGATAATTTCAATATATGGAGAAAAAGCTTTTGACAAAATTCAAAATGCATTTAGGGCTTCTCTGGTAGCTCAGATGGTAAAGAATCTGCAGGGAATGCAGGAGACCCCGGTTTGATTCCTGGGTCAGGAAGATCCCATGGAGAAGGTGTAGGCTACCCACTCCAGTATTCTTAGGCTTCCTTGGTGGTTCTGATGGTTTTTTTTGTTTTTTTTTTTTAAACCCTTCTGCAATGTGGAAGACCTGGGTTTGATCTTTGGGTTGGGAAGATCCCCTGGAGGAGGGGATGGCAACCCATTCCAGTATTTTTGCCCGAAGAAACCCCATGGACAGAGGAGCCTGGTGTGCTACAGTCTATGGAGTTGCAAAGAGGTGGACACAACTGAGCAACTAAGCACAGCACAGCAACATCCATTTATGATTAAAAAAAAATAACCTGTCCAGAATTTGGGCATAAATGGAACCTACTCAACATAATAAAGGCAATATATAATAAACCCCACAGGAAACATCATTCTCAACATTGAAATATGAAAGAATTTCCTTGAAGATCAATAACAAGACATAGATGCTCACTCTTGTCACTATTATTCAACAGAGTTTTGTAAGTTTCAGTTATGGCAATCAGAGAAGAAAAGGAAATAAAAGCAATCCAAATTGGAAAAGAAGTAAAACTGTCACTGTTTGCAGATGACATGATACTATACATGGAAAATCCTAAAGATACCACTGGAAAACTACTACAGCTAAACAATGAAATTAGTAAAGTCACAGGATACAAAATGAATACACAAATCTCTTGCATTCCTATACACTAACAATGAAAAATTAGTAAAACAAATTAAGGAAATAATCCCATTTACCACTGTAACAAAAAGAATAAAATACCTAGGAATAAACATACCTGAAGGGACAAAAGACCTGTATCCAGATAACTGTAAGATACTATTCAAAGCAATCTATGGATTCAGTGCAACCTGTATCAAATTACCAAGGCCATTTATCACAGAATTAAAACAAAAAAATCTTATAATTTGTATGGAATACAAAAGAGCCCACATAGTAAAAGCAATACTGAGAATGAAAGAGCTGAAGAAATCTGGATCCCCTACTTTTCAGTATACTACAAAGCTAGAGTCATCAAGATAGTATGGTACTTGCACAAAAACAAAAATATAGATCAATGGAACAGGATACAAAGCCCAGAAATAAACCCACACACTTACAGTCACCAAATCTTTGACACGGGAGGCGAGAACGTACAATGGAGAAAACACACCCTCTTCAATAAGTGGTGCTGTAAAAACTAGACAGTTAAATGTAAAAGAATGAAATTAGAATGCTCCCTAACACTATGCACAAAAAATAAACTAAAAATGGGTCAACAACCTAAATGTAAGGCCAGATACTATTAAAACATTTTTTAAAAAACCCCAAAAAACTCTTGGAAGAAAAGTAGGCAGAACACTCTGACATAAATCACACTAAGATCTCTGAACAACGTCATAGAATAATGAAAATAAAATAAAAAATAAACAAATGGGACCCAATTAAACCAAAAAATTTGCACAACAAAGGAAATTGTAAGATGAAAAGACAACCCTCAGAATGAGAGAACATACTTGCAATCAAAGCAACTGAGAAAAGGATTAATCTGCAAAATATAAAAATAGCATATGCAGCTCAGTATCAAATAAAAAAAAAGCCAATCAGAAAATGGGGAGAAGACGTAAATAGACATTTCTCCAGAGAAGACATACAGATAGCCAATAAACACATGAAAAAAGGCTATCAACATCACTATTCAGTTCAGTTCAGTCGCTCAGTCATGTCCGACTCTTTGTGACCCCATGAATCACAGCACACCAGGCCTCCCTGTCCATCACCAACTCCCGGAGTTCACTTAGACTCACATCCATCGAGTCAGTGATGCCATCCAGGCATCTCATCCTCTGTCGTGCCCTTCTCCTCCTGCCCCCAATCCCTCCCAGCATCAGAGTCTTTTCCAATGAGTCAACTCTTCGCATGAGGTGGCCAAAGTACTGGAGTTTCAGCTTTAGCATCATTCCTTCCAAAGAAACCCCAGGGCTGATCTCCTTCAGAATGGACTGGTTGGATCTCCTTGCAGTCCAAGGGACTCTCAAGAGTCTTCTCCAACACCACAGTTCTTTAGAGAAACACAAATGAAAACTACAGTGAGGTATCACCTCACATCAGTCACAATGGCCATCATCACAAAATCTACAAAAACAAATGCTGGAGCAGGTGTGGAGAAAAGGGAACCCTCTTGCACAGTTGGCAGAAATGCAAACTGATACAGTTACTATGGATAATGCATGGAGGCGCCTTTAAAAACTAAAAGTGGAACTACCATATGACCCAGCAATTCCACTCTTTGGTATATATCTGGAGAGAACCATAATGTGAAAAGATACATGCACCTGAGTATTCATTTTAGCACTTTTTACAAGAGCCAGGACATGGAAGCACCTACGTGTCTGTCGACAAATGAATAAAGGTGTGGCACACGCATACAACAGAATACTACTAAATCATTTAGAAGAACAAAACTGAGTCATCTGTAGTGATGTGGATGGACCTAGAGGCTGTCATACTGAGTGAAGTAAGCCAGAAAAACAAATATTGAATATTAATGCATATATATAGCATCTAGAAAATGATACAGATGGACCTGTTTACACAGCAAGAATAGAGACACAGACAGAGAGAGATGGACACAGAGGGGAAAAGGCATGGTGGCACTAATCAGGAGAGTGGTACTGACATATATACGCTGCTCTTGCTGCTAAGTCGCTTCAGTCGTGTCCAACCCTGTGCGACCCCAGAGACGGCAGCCCACCAGGCTCCCCCGTCCCTGGGATTCTCCAGGCAAGAACACTGGAGTGGGTTGCCATTGCCTTCTCCAATGCATGAAAGTGAAAAGTGAAAGGGAAGTCGCTCAGTCATGTCTGACTCTTAGCGACCCCATGGACTGCAGCCCACCAGGCTCCTCCGTCCGCAGGACTTTCCAGGCAAGAGCACTGGAGTGGGGTGCCATTGCTTCTCCAATACGTACACTACCATGTGTAAAACAGCTAGTGTGAAGTTGCCGTGTAGCTAAGGCAGCACAGCTCAGTGTTCTGTCATGACCTAGAGGGGTGAAATAGTGGGGGAGGCGGGGATATATGTATACATATAGACGATTCACTCTGTTACACAGCAGACACTAACACAATATTGGAAAGCAATTATAATCCAACAATAAAATTTTTCTAAATTTATTTTTAATGAGAGGATAATTGCTTTACAATGTTGTATTAGTTTCTGCCAAACAATAATGTGACTCAGCCACACACACATATATACATCCCCTCCCTCTTGAGACTCTCTCCTGGCCAACAACAACAACAAAAAAACCTTTTTCCCAAAAAGCATTTTGAAAAGGGAAGTTTACAGCAATATAACCCTGTATCAAGAAACAAAAATCTCAAAGGAAGAGCCTAACCATACATATAAAGCAAATTGAGAAAAGAGAACAGAAATATCCCAATGTTAGTAGAGGAACAAAATCATAAAGAACAGAACAGAAAGAAATAAAACAGAAACAAAGAAAATAATAGAAAAAAATCAGTAAAATTAAAATCTACTTATTTGGTAAGATAAACAAAATTGAGATATAGCCATAATCAAGATAAAAGGGATAGGACTCAAATCAACAAAATTACAACTGAAAATGGAGAAGTTATACCTGACATTGCAGAAATACAAAGGATCATTAGAGACCACTACAAGCAACTATATGCCAATAAAATGGACAACCTGGAAGAAATAGCCAAATTCTTAGAAAAATAAAATCTTCTAAGACTGAACCAGGAAGAAATAGAAACTACGAACAGATCAATCACAAGTAAAGAAAATTATCATTAAAAATCTTTCAACAAATAAAATTCTAGGACCAGATGGCTTCACAGGAAAGTTCTATCAAATATTTAGACAAGAGCTAACACCTATCCTTCTCAAGCCCTTCCAAAAAGTGGCAGAGGCAAGAACACTCCCAAGCTCGTCTATGGGGCCACCATCATCCTGATACAAAATCAGACAAAGATATCACAAAAACACAAAATTATAGGCCAATATCATTGATGAACATTGATACAAAAATCCTCAACAGAATACTAGCAAACCAAATCCAACAATACATTAAAAGGATCATATACCATGATCAAGTGGGATTTATCCCAGGGATACAATGACTCATCAACATACACAAACCAACCAATGTGGTACACCATATTAACAAACTGAAAGATAAAAACCATTCGATAATCTCAATAGATGCCGAAAAAGCTTAGGACAAAATTCAGCACCCATTTATGATTAAAGAAAAAAAAAAAACTCTTCAAAATATGGGAATAGAAGGAACCTACCTCAACATAATAAAGGCCATCATGAAAAACCCACAGCAAACATTATCCTCAATGGTGAAAAACTGAAAGCATCCCTTCTAAAATCAGGAACAAGACAAGGGTGCCCACTCTCATCACTATTATTCAACATAGTTTTGGAAGTCCTAGTTATGGCAATGTGGAGAAGGAAATGGCAACCCACTCCAGTACTCTTGCCTAGAGAATACTGTGGACGGAGGAGCCTAGTGGGCACTGTCTATGAGGTCGCACAGAGTCAGACGTGACTGAAGCGACTTTGCAGCAGCAGCAGCAGCAGTAATGGCAATCAGAGAACAAAAAGAAATAAGAGGAATAATGGCAATCAGAGAAGAAAAAGAAATAAAAGGAATCCAACCAAAAGGTTGGAAAAGAAGAAGCAAAATTCTGTCTGCAGATGACATGATACTATATATACAAAACCCTAAATACACTATCAGAAAATTACTAGAGCTAAACAGTGAATTTAGTAAAGTTGCAGGATACAAAATCAATATACAGAAATCACTTGTCCCATACACTAACAATGAAAAATCAGAAAGAGAAATTAAGGAATCAATTGTATTTACCACTGCAACAAAAATAAAATGCCTAGGGATAAACAAACCTAAGGAGACAAAAGAGTTGTATACAGAAAACTATAAGAAACTAATGAAAGAAATCAAGACAACATAATAGATGGAGAGATATTTCATGTTCTTGGATTGGAAGAATCAATATTGTGAAAATGACTATACTACCAAATTCAATCTACAGATTCAATGCAATCTCTACCAAATTATCATTTTTTTACATAACTAGAACAAAAATTTTCACAATTTGGATGGAAACACAAAAGACCCCCCAAAAGCCAAAGTAGTCTTGAGAAAGAAGAAAGGAGATGGAGGAATCAACCTTCCTGATTTCAGATTATACTACAAAACTACAGTCATCAAGATAGTATGGTACTGGCACAAAAACAGAAATATAGATCAGTGGAACAAGACAGCAAGCCCAGAGATAAACCTATGCAAGAAATATGGGTATATTCTTGACAAAGGAGGCAATGATATACAATGAGGAAAAGAGAGTCTCTTTAGTAAGTGGTGCTGGAAAACTGGACAGCTCTGCATAAAAGAATGAAATTAGAATACTTCCTAACACCACACACAAAGATAAACTCAAAATGGATTAAAAGAACTAAATCTAAGGAAAGATACCACAAAACTCTTAGAGGAAAACATAGGCAGACCACTCTATTACATAAATCATAGCAAGATCCTTTATGACCCACCTCCCAGAGTAAAGGAAATAAAAATAAACAAACAAGTGGGACCTAATTTAACTTAAAAGTTTCTGCACAGCAAAGGAACTATAAACAAGGTGAAAAGACAACCCTCAGAATGGGAGAAAATAATAGCAAATGAAACAAATGACAGAAGATTAATTTTCAAAACATACAAGCAGCTCATATAACTCAATACCAGAAAAACAAACAACCCAACCAAAAAGTGGGCAAAGATCTAAACTGACGTTTCTCCAAAGAAGATGTGTGTGTGCTGATGCTCAGTTGTGTCCAGCTCTTTGTGACCCCATTGATTATAGCCTGCTAGGCTCCTCTGTCCATGGAATTTTCCAGGCAAGAATACTGGAGTGGGTTGCCATTTCCTTCTCTGGGGGATCTTCCCAAAACAGGGCTCAAACCCGCATCTCCCAAGTCACCTGCATTGCAGGCTGATGCTTCACCATTGCACCACCTGGGAATAAAGAAAGAAGACATGCAGATAGCTAATAAACACATGAAAAGATGCTCAACATCTCTCATCATAGAGAAACGTAAATCAAAACTACAATGAGATATTACCTCACACCAGTTAGAGTGGCTATAGTCAAAAAATCTACAGACAATAAATGCTGGAGAGGGTGTGGAGAAAAGGGAACCCTCTTTCACTGTTGGTGAGAATGTAAATTGATACAGTCACTATGGAAGACAGTATGGAGATTCCTTTAAAAAGTAGGAATAAAACTACATATGACTCAACAATTGCATTCCTAGGCACACACCCCAAGGAAACCAAAATTGAAAAAGACACACGTATTCCAGTGTTCACCGAAGCAATATTTACATGGAAGAACATGGAAGCAATATAGATGTCTATTGACAGATAGATAAAAGAAATTGTGGTACATATATACAATGGAATACTTGGTTCAGTTCAGTCGCTCAGTCGTGTCTGACTCTTTGCGACCCCATGAATTGCAGCACGCCAGGCCTCCCTGTCCATCACCATCTCCCGGAGTTCACTCAAACTCATGTCCATCGAGTCCGTGATGCCATCCAGCCATCTCATCCTCTGTCGTCCCCTTCTCCTCCTGCCCCCAATCCCTCCCAGCATCAGAGTCTTTTCCAATGAGTCAACTCTTTGCAATGGAATATTACTCAGCCATACAAAGGAACACATTTGAGTCAGTGCTAATGAGGTGGATGAATCCAGAGTCTATTGTACAGAGTAAAGTAAGTCAGAAAGAGAAAAACAAGTATCATATATTAACCTATATATATGGAATCTAGAAAGATGGTACAGATAAATCTATTTGCAGGGCAGCAATGGAGACAGAGACATAGATAACAGACTTATGGAAATGGAGGTAGGGAGAAGGAGAGGGTGGGATGAATGGAGAAAGTAGCATGGAAACTTCACGACTATGCATTATGCACCCATATGTAAAACACACAGCCAGTGGGAATTTTCTGGATGACTCAGGCTACTCAAACTGGAGCTCTGTGACAACCTAGAGGGTTGCGATGGTGTGGGAGGTGAGAGGGAGGCACACGAGGGAGGGGACATATGTATACATATGGCTGACTCATGTTGACGTATGGCAGAAACCAACAATACTGTAAAGCAATTATCATTCAACTAAAAATAAATTTTAAAAAGCTTCAAGATAGATTTAAAAATATTAATATGAGGAAATCTCTTGCATTCACATATACTAACAATGAGAGATCAGAAAGAGAAATTAAAGAACGAATTTCACACATATTGCAGTGAAAAAATAAAATACCTAGGAATAAACCTATGTAAGGAGGCAAAAGATCTGTATGCAAAAACTATAAGACAGTAATGAAAGAAATCAGAGATAACTGAAAATTATGAACAGACAGACCATGTTCTTGGATTGCAAGAATCAATATTGTGAAAATGACAATACTATCCAAGGCAATCTATAGACTCAGTGCAATCCCTATCAAGTTACCAAGGACATTTTTCACAGAATTAGATTTTAAAAATTGCAATTTATAGGCAACACAAAAGATCTTGTGTAGAAAGAGCAATCTTGAGAAAGAAAAATGAAGCTGGAGTAATCAGGATCCCTGACCTCAGACTGTACTACAAAGTTACAGTTACTGAGATAGTATGTTACTGGTACAAAATCAGAAATATAAATCACTGGAACAGGGCAGAAAGCCCAGAGAGAAACCCATGCACCTGTGGTCATCTAACTTATGACAAAGGATGAAAGTAGGGAAAACCACTACACCATTCAGGTATGACCTAAATCAAATCCCATATGATTATACAGTGGAAGTGACAAATAGATACAAGGAATTAGATCTGATAGAGTGCCTGAAGAACTATGGATGGAGGTTTGTGACATTGTACAGAAGGCTGTGATCAAGCCCATCCCCAAGAAAAAGAAATGCAAAAGGCAAAATGGTTGTCTGAGGAGGTCTTACAAATAGCTGAGAAAAGAAAAGATGCAAAAGGCAAAGGAGAAAAGGAAACTTACACCCATTTGAATGCAGAGTTCCAAAGAATAGAAAGGAGAGATAAGAAAACCTTCCTCAGTGATCAATGCAAAGAAATAGAGGCGAACAATAGAATGGGAAAGACTAGAGATCTCTTCAAGAAAATTAGAGATACCAAGGAAACATTTCATGCAAAGATGGGCTCAATAAAGGACAGAAATGGTATGGACCTAACAGAAGCAGAAGATATTAAGAAGAGGTGGCAAGAATACACAGAAGAACTGTACAAAAATGATCTTTATGACCCAGCTAACCACAATGGTGTGATCACTCACCTAAGCCAGACATCCTGGAATGTGAAGTCAAGTGGGCCTTAGGAAGCATCACTATGAACAAAGCTAGTGGAGGTGATGGAATTCCAGTTGAGCTACTTCAAATCCTAAAAGATGATGCTGTGAAAGTGCTGCACTCACTATGCCAGCAAATTTGGAAAACTCAGCAGTGGCCACAGGACTGGAAAAGGTCAGTTTTCATTCCAATTGCAAAGAAAGGCTTAAATGTTGGCTTAAAGCTCAACATCCAGAAAACTAAGGTCATGTCATCTGGTCCCATCAGTTCATGGCAAATAGATGGGGAAACAGTGGAAACAGTGTCAGACTTTATTTTGGGGGGCTCCAAAATCACTGCAGATGGTGAATGCAGCCATGAAATTAAAAGATACTTACTCCTTGGAAGGAAAGTTATGACCAAGCTAGACAGCATATTAAAAAGCAGAGACATTACTCTGCCAACAAAGGTCCGTCTAGTCAAGGTTATGGTTTTTCCAGTAGTCATGTATGGATGTGAGAGTTGGACTATAAAGAAAGCTGGGCACTGAAGAATTGATGCTATTGAACTGTGGTGTTGGAGAAGACTCTTGAGAGTCCCGTGGACTGCAAGGAGATCCAACCAGTCTATCCTAAAGGAAATTAGTCCTGAATGTTCATTGGAAGGACTGATGTTGAAGCTGAAACTCCAATACTTTGGCCACCTGATGCGAAGAACTGACTCTTTTGAAAAGACCCTGATGCTGGGAAAGATTGAAGGTAGGAGGAGAAGGGGACAACAGAGGATGAGATGGTTGGATGGCATCACCGGCTCAATGGACACGAGCTTGAGTCAACTCCAAGAGTTGGTTATGGACAGGGAGGCCTGATGTGCTGCAGTCCACGGGGTCACAAAGAGCTGGACACGACTGAGCAACTGAACTGAACTGATTGGTAAAAAACAGAAATATGAATCAATGAAACAGAATAGAGAACCCATAAATAAACCGACACATCCATGGTCAATTAATCTTTGACAAGGAAGGCAAAAATATAAAATGAGAAAAAGTCTCTTCACCAAGTGTTGCTGGCAAGTTGGAAAGCTGCATGTAAATAAATGGAGTTAGAATACACTGTCAGACTACATACAAAAATAAACTCAAAATGGCTTAAAGACTTAAACATAAGACATGACTCCATGAAACTCCTAGGAGAGAGCATAGGAAAAACATTTTCTGACCAGTGTTTCCTCAGGTTAGTCCCCAAAGGAAATTGACATAAAAACAAACAAATGAGACCTAATTAAACTGAAAAGCTTTTGAACGGCAAAGTTAACCATATAAATACAACCCACAGAATGGGAGAAAATATTTGCAAACAATGAGATTAATTTTCAAAGCATACAAACAGCTTATACAACTCAACAACAACAAACAAAACCCAATCAAAAATTGGGAAAAGCTGAATAGACATTTCTCCAAAGAAGAAATAGAGATGCCAACAGGCATGTGAAAAGATGCTCAATTTGCAATTAATAGAGAAATGCAAATCAAAACTATAATCTCTTGGTAGAAACCATAACGGAGAAAGAATATTAAAAAAAAGAAGGTTCATATATCTATATAACTGAGACATTCTGTTGTACAGCAGGGATTAGCATGATACTACAAATCAACTATACTCCATTTTTTTTAAAGTCTACAAACAATAAAGGCTGGAGAGGGAAAAGGGAACCCTCCTATATTGTTGCTGGGAATGCAAATTGGTATAACCACCAGAGAGAACAGTATGGAGATTCTTTAAAAACTAAAATTCCACACTTGGTGACTGGGTCCTTTCCCCACCTGGTCATCTCCTTCATGCTAAATACTTTGCTAGTCTCCAGAGATAAATACTGAAATTACCATGGGGTAAAATAGTGTGGCTTGAACACGGCCACACTAACATTACATAGACTATACGTTCCAGGAATCCCACTCCTGGGCACTTATCTGGAGAAAACTCTAATTCAGAAAGATACATGCAGTACAATGTTCATTACAGCACTATTTACAATAGCCAAGAAATGGAAGCAACCTAAACGCAAGGCAAATATCACACAACATCACTAATACGTTAGTAAATCCAACTTGTAAAAAAAAATGGTGTGGAGGAATTTTATATACAAAACTGAAATACACTGATTTGGAAATCAAATTTATGGTTACCAAAGGCGAAACGTGGGACTGTGAAGGAGCTTGGGGTTAACATATACACATTACTATATGTAAAACAGATAACTAACAAGGATCCATTGTAGAATGAAGAGAACTCTACTCAATATTCTGTAATAATTCTTAAAGTAAAAAGAATCTAAAAATGAATAAATGTGTATATATATTAACTGAATCACTTTGCTGTACATCTGATTTTTACACAATACTGTAAATCAACTATATGCCAATAAAATTTAGAAAAAGAGTCTACAAACAAGTATGGCATTTTGCAATCCATTCCTGCCTTTCATGTCAAATGTGATTGTGTATGGCTTGAATGCAACTTCCAGAAAGTCTATGTAATGTTAGTGTGGCCATGTTCAAGCCACACTGTTTTACCCCATGCTAATTTCAGTATTTATCTCTGGAGACTAGCAAAGTATTTAGCATGAAGGAGATGACCAGGTGGGGAAAGGACCCAGTCACCAAGTGTGGAAGAATTCATGACATATTTTCAGTGGTCCTTGTTCTCCAAACCAGGGCTTCCCTGGTAGCACAGTGGTAAATGACCCACCTGCCAATATAAGAGAACCAGGTTCAATCCCCAGGTCAGGAAGATCCCCTGGAGGAGGGCTTGGCAACCCACTCCAATATTCTTGCCTGGAGAAGCCCATGGACAGAAGAGCCTGGAGGGCTACAGTTCATGGAGTCACAAAGAGTTGGACAGGACTGAAACAAACCTGACAGGCAGGAAGTTAGCTGAGAGCAACTGAGGCAGCCCCTTCAGCTAACTGTCCAATAGTGGCCTAATCCCACCAAGCAATTTACCAGCCTCACCCCTAGTACACTCCCACCAGTACTCCAAAATAACCAGGGAGCAGGAAAAACACCCCACCAACCTAGCTTACAGGACTTTCCCTACTTCAGCACATGGGCACACTTCACACTAGCCTGCACTAAAGTAACCTTTGGTGGCCATTGGACTCATTAACTGCTTATAAATATTCCATGAATACATACATCTAATTATAACAGACTGAGTTATGGGAAGGATATGTGTGGTAGAGTATCTGGTTATATAACCTTCAGCTGTCAACCAAGGCTGTCAATCAACGGCGCCCTTGGATTATGCAAATAACCCTGCCTTAAAAACTCTGTACCCCAGCCCTCCAGGGACGTTTGTCTCCCTTGGCAAGACCCACCTCTCTTGAGGTGTCATTTCTGTTCTTTCTTTGTGTGTGCTCAGTCGTGTCCAATTCTTTGTGACCTGTTCTCTTACTGTTAATAAACTTTCTTACAAGGATAAGACCTTAGGTTCTTGCATTCTTACCAAGAACCGAGGCCCATAGGAGGAAGGGTCTCCAGACTATCTGCTAACATTTTGGTGCCAAGACTCAGATTTTCTCTAAGCAACAGACCTTGTCTCTCCAGATCTCTACGACTCCTCTCTTTTGTGCAGACACAAAGGAACTACTGATTTCTCTGCTCCTCCATTCTCTCTCAATCCTCTATCAGTGGGCAGACTCTTGCTCCCAACCTCCTCCCCATTGAACTGTAGTTCAACCTGAGCCTACCTCTTCAGACAAAGTCAGAGATTCAGGTAAGCCTCCACTTTCCCATCAGAATAAGAAATGCCCCAGACCCTGACTGGCCACCAGGCATCTGGGACATTTTTAGTTGGGTACAAGCAGGAAATGTCCTCCCCAGTTCCCATGTAGTGCTGGACTGTAAGCCATACTGATTATGATCCTGGGACACCAGGCTCTCTAACTGTCCTACTATTTTCCAGATGGGAAACCAACCATCTGTCCCTAAGGGGATACCCTTGAGATGCACCCTCCAAAACTGGTTACAATTTCACCCTGCCACGCTATAGAAAAGGAGACTCATTTTCTTTTGTAATATGATCAGGACCCAATATTACCTTTCAGACAGGGTATCCAGGCCCGTAAATGGAACCATTAATTATAACACCATTCTCCCAAAGGCAAGTTTTGGAGACTTATTCTGCAAAATGCAGAACAAATGGTCTGAGATTCCATATGCACAACTTTTCTTTATCCTATGGGATAAACCAGATTTCCTTACAACTAGTAAACTTACTACCCTTGCCACCTGGATACTTAAGGAAAATCCTCAATTTCACCAGCCAGTTCATCAGCCAGCGCTGCCCCACTACCTTACAAGTGACCTCGATTACCTCCGTCAGCTAAAGTCTGTCCCTTGGTGGACGCACAAAGAGGCTAATTTGGTCCACAACTAGTCCATAAACTCTTCTTATTGGTAGAACTGAAACAGATTAAGGAAGAATTAGGTAGCTTTTCAGACAATCCCACTAAATATATTGAGGGATTCCAACATATCACTATCACCATAATTCTAAACCAGACCCTCTCTGATACTGACATAGAAAGAGTTAAAAGAGAGGCAAAAAATGTGCTGATGGACTCCACCTTTCTGATACTAAATATCCCATTAATATTAGTCCCCAGCATTAATCCCAAATGGGACTACAATCAGAAAGAACATCAGTGGGAAATAAATCATTTTATCATCTGTATCAAAAGCAGGCTTTAAGGCAGCCCAACATAAAGTCATAAACTACTCCCAAGTAACAGCAGCCAGCTAGCAGCCCAGGGAAAATCTAACAGCTTTCCTTAATAGGCTGAGGGAAGCATTCATTAAATATACCAATCTAGATCTGGACTCTTAAGAGGGTCAAGAAATTATAAAAGATCAGTTTTCAACTCAGCACCTGATATTAGATACAAATTACAAAAACTAATGCAAGACCCTAGTGTCACCTTAGATGAACTGGTGAATGCAGCCTCCATGGTCTTCTATAACTGAGACCAAAAGGCTGAGGTCAAGGCCTGGGAGAAAGAAAGAAGAAAGGAATCCAGGCATGCCCAAATAATGGCTGCCAGCTGCCCAAATGAGGGTCCAGCTGTCCCAAGAGTATCCTGACTTTATGCCCAAAAAAGACAAATGTTGCATTTATCACCAAATGGCCACTGGGCACAGAAGTGCCCCAATCGGGATAAACCTCCTAGAGTGCTTGCTATCAATGCTATCAGTTGGAACACTGAGTCGGCCCTTTGCCCCTCAATCTAAAGGGACCGAGGACCAGCGACTGCTACCCAGGACTGAGGAGATCCCCTCCAGTTGACCCCAATACAAGAGATCAGCATCACTGGACTGGAGCCAAGGGTACAAATGGATGTGGTGGGTAGGTCAACCACTTTCTTACTCGATGCTGGGGCCACTTGTTCTGTCTGGACTTCCTTCTCTGGACCCTACTCCTCACGGAGCTGTACCATCGGGGGAGGGCTTTTACTAACCTGTCTCCTGTGTCTGGGAGGGATTTGGATTCTTCCACAGTTTTTTACATATGCCTGACTGTCCTAGCCCACCTAGAGAGGGACCTGCTACAAAAATGGGATGCCACTCTCTCTCTCCTTAGGAGAGTCACATGGATTCCCCCCCCCTCATTTAGGGAGCAGCTTTCAGAAAACTTTAGGAGCTCTCTTAACTAATGAAGATATCCAAAAGTCCCTCCAGGTCAGATGGCTACAATAAGTCAACCCACTGGCCTGAGACCAGGTGATCCCAGGAAAAGTTAAAAATGCAGTGCCAGTCACAACAGCTCTAGAGGACCCACATAAATTTCCCCAAAAGACCCAATTCCCCTTAGGCCTGAAGGCCGCCTGGGACTTCAGCCCATCGTTTTCAAAGTTCCTGTCCCATGGACTCCTTATCCCCAGTACCCTGATACTAGCACTGAAGAAAAAGGATGGTACTTAACTGCCTGGTCTAGGATTTCTGAATCATTAATGAGGGAAAAATTGCCCTACACTTGACAGTCCCCAATCCTTACATACATTTAGGAAAAGTATGCCCAGATAGTAGCTGGTTCTCAGTCCCAGATTAAAAAGCTGCTTTCTTCTGCATCCCATTGGCCCCAGAATCACAATACTTGTTCACATTCGAATGGGAATCTCCACCACAAGCTCCTCAACAACTGATCTGTACTGCTTTGTCCCAGGGCTTTAGGGATAGCTCCCACCTCTTTGGACAGGCACTAGCCTGAGATTTAGAAGATTTAAATCTTGGGCTTCAAAATCACTGCAGATGGTGACTGCAGCCATGAAATTAAAAGACATTCGCTCCTTGTAAGGAAAGGTATGACAAACCTAGACAGCATATTAAAAAGTAGAGACATCACTTTGCTAATAAAGGTCCATTTAGTCAAAGCTATGGTTTTTCCAACAGTCATATGCAGATGTGAGGGTTGGACCATAGAAAAGTCTGAGCACCAAAGAACTGATCCTTTTGAACTGAAGTGCTGGAGAAGACTCTTGAGAGTCCCTTGGATGCAAGATGAAACCAGTCAATTCTAAAGGAAATCAACCCTCAGTATTCATTGTAAGGACTGAGGTTGAAGCTCCAATACTTTGGCCACCTGATGCAAAGAGCCAACTCATTGGAAAAGAAAGACTGAAGGCAAAAGGAGAAGAGGATGGCAGAGGATAAGATGGGTGGATAGCATCACTGACTCAATGGATATGAATTTAAGCAAACTCTGGGAGACAGGGAAGGACAGGGGAGCCTGGCATGCTGCAGTCCATGGGGTCACAAAGAGTTGGACACGACTTAGTGACTGACCAACAACACTTGAGGGGGGATTTTTCATACAGTATGTGGATGATCTCTTGATGTGTTCCCATCTCAACTCCAGGCCATCCAACATGCCATTCAGGTCCTTAGTTTCCTGGCTGAGCAGGGTTATAAGGTGTCCAAATCTAAGGCTCAACTAGTACAACAAATTTTCTCTCTCAGAAGGATATTGACCCCTGGCAGGTGTAGCCTTTCAGCAGACGGTAAAGGCTTATATCCACCTACAGACTCCCTCCCCACATAAACAGCTGCAAGCATTCCCAGGTCTAACTGGGTATGGTAGGATTTGGATACTCAACTACCGTCTCACAGAGCATGCCCTATATGAATCTCTAAAAGGCAGAGATGATCAAATACCCTTTACAAGGGGGCAATCCCAACAGAAGGCCATAGAAACCTTAAAAAATCTCCTTTGAAGAGCTCCAGCTTTAGTATTTACTCAACTCGTACAATCCAACTTTACACCCATGAAAAAGGGAATGTTGTCTTAGGGGTCCTCACTCAAAGTCTAGGAGAAACTCTACAGCCAGTAGCCCATCTTTCCAAACAGTTGGATCCTACCGTGAAGGGCAGGCCCCCTGTCCTGGGGCACTGGGAGCACCATCCCTCCTAACAGGGGGCCCTTAAGTTTGCCCTGGAAGCACCCATACAGGTTCTCACTGCCCATCAGGTATCAGAATTACTTAATAACCAGGCTTCAGCCTGGCTTTCAGACAATAGGATCCTCAGAGATCAAATCTTTTTTTTTCTGAAGACCCACAGATATCCCTGGGTGTTTGTAGGACTCTAAATCTAGCAACCCTGTTGCCTGTACCAGGGGGAAAATGTCCTTCCTATATTGTTCCAAGGTCTTGACAATTTCCTTAAATGCCCGCCTGGACTTCTGGGATCAACCTTTGGCCAGTGCTGATGAGGTCTGGATCATGGATGGAAACAGTTACATAGCAGAGGGAAAACACAAGGCTTGATGTGCCGCTGTGTCCCCCATCAGGCCACTGACACCTGAGCTCTGCCTCAGAGCTCATCTGCACAACTTGCTGAACTCACTGCACTCACCTGAGTGTTAGAACTGGCTAAAGGGGAAAAGGGTCACAATTTACACTGATTCTAAACATGCTTTCTTGATTTTACATGCCCATGCAGCCATCTGGAAAGAAAGAGGATACCTAACCTCCAAAAACACCCCCATTAAATAGGGCCCTCAGATTAATCAGCTACTCCAGGCCTCCGAATGCCTACAGAGGTAGCCATAGTTCATTGAAAAGGCCATCTGACACTACAGAAGGAAATCAATTTGCAGTCCAAGCTGCTAAGCAGGCCGCCTCTAAAGCAGCCCCATGACAGGGAGCTCTCATCCCTGCCCCACTGTCCCTTCCTCTCTCTACCTATACGGAGGAAGAAAGGTGTGGGCAGCCTGAAAGGGTTTCCACCTAGACTCATTCAGATGGTACACCTCTGATGGGACTCTTCTTGTCCCCAGGAGCCTCCAATGGAAACTCATTAATGCCCACCATGAATTCATACGTCTGGGAAGGGATGCCTTCTCTGCCATAGTATCTAGAGTCCCCAAAGGCAAAAAACTTAATCAAGTAATCTGGCAGGTATCCAGTTCTAGTCCGACCTGTTCCTATAATAACTCCCAGGGAAATAAATGTCCTGCCTCGGTCCAAGCCATCCAACGACGTGGGCCTTATCCTGGGGAAGACTGGCAGGTGGATTTCACCCGGATGCCTCCTTCCTAGGGCTACAGGTATTTACCAGTCTTTGTAGACATCTTCATAGAATGGATAGAAGCCCACCTAACTAGGACAGAAAAAGCCCTAGAAATTACCAATAAACTTCTACAAGAAGTCATTGCCCGATTTGGTCTTCCCTGCTTCCTTCCAAGTAATAACGGGTCCTCATTTATTTCCACTATAACCCAGTCCATTGCCAAAGCCCTCAACATGTGGTTTGCTCCTGGAGGCTTCAATCCTCAGGAAAGGTAGAAAGTCAATCAGTTCCTCAAAAGCATCCTCTGAAAACTAACACAGTTCTAAATTGGGTAACTCTCTTATCTGTTTCCCTCCTTTGAAGTAGAATAACTCCAAAGGATCCCCTCGGACTAAGTCCATATGAAGCCTTATATAGACCTCCTTTCCTAACATCAGACCTACTTATGGACAGGAAAATCCTAGGAGTACAATCTTACGTAGCCAAACTGTCAATGTTCCAACAGGCCCTTGGGGAAATTGACCTGGAAACCAACCCTCCCAGCCCTCAGCCAGCCACACGATACTAATCGGGGGAAAAGGTCCTTATCAGAACCTGGAAGGACGCATCTCCTAGTCCCACTGGACCCTATTTGAAAGCGACCTCTTTCAGTCCTCCTTTGCTTATCCAAAGTCCATCAAGTTTCCGGGAATCTCCACCTGGATTCACTATTCTGTGGTGAAGCTATGGAAACCACCCTCTGAAGACTCAGACACTCCAACATCCTACTCCTGTGAACCACATGAAGCCCTTAAATTCCTCTTCAAAAGGACCAAAGATAAATAACAATCTAACTCTTTAAATACATGGCCTTGTAACAGTCTTGATATCTTGATTGTCCTTTCTTCTGAGCTTGTGCCTCCTGTGGGTAATCCTATCTCACATCTGTGGCACCCAACCTTGGTCATCCTGTCTTTGTGAGGCCTACACTAGGCATCATTCTTGACCAAATGCTACCCAAACTCACTCTCACCTTACCCCTCCTCTGGTCCATTATAAATCTAACCTCTCTCAACATCCCTTAGACCCAGAGGGTATTTACAGACCGTAGCTACTGCCCACAATCTATTCCCCTCCAGGCTACATACCTTCAGCACTAGCCTTCAGACAATATCATCCTTGCCACTAGAAATTTGGTCCAATGTCTCATCTTACCCAGATGCCCAACTTGATCCTAGGACTAGATCGTTTAGAGTCTATCTTTCAGTGGACCCTCATTGCACAATTACTGGTCTGGAGACAACAAACCCACTTTTTAAAATTCAATGTTGCTTCTAGCATCCATGCAGGCAAATTTGGACCCTCTGTTCCCCCGTGCAGGAACAGAGGCTGGGAGTCTCACTGGCCAGTAACACTAATCCCCTAATTACATCCACTCCTACAGAACCAACTTACCCCCACCTCAAGGCCTCTTTTTCATCTGTGGGACTTCAGCATACATGTGCCTGCCCTCGAGGCAGAAAGGAACAAGTTCCCTGGGTTACATCATACCAAAAGTTACCTGGATCAACCATCCTCCCCAATAGAGTAGTTCTGAACTAGAACATGGAGGGCATCAATGGGGCCTATCCTCTCCTCATTCATCTTTATCCTAACAGGCATCACCAGAATGGTAATCGGGGGGGCACCTCAATTCATATATCCACTCAATTAACCATGGCCAGGTCCAAATGTCCACCATCTCGGGAAAACTTCACACCCAAATAAACTCATTGACAGGTGTAGTATCCCCAAACTGGTGGGCACTCGAACTTTTAACCAAAGCTGAAGGAGACACATGTTTCTTCTTAGGAGAAGAATGCTGCTTCTACATCAACAGATTGGGAAAAATCACCACAAGTCTATTCAAAACCAAACAAATCTTAAGTGGGGTAATCACAGTGATGTCCTGGTTCCAGTCAAAAAAAACCTTTCTGAGATGGCTAATATCCCACCTATATGTATTGTCTTAATTCTATTGTTTGTTCCTTGCTTCCTCAACTTATTATCCTAGTTTGTTTACTCCCGGTTAATAAGATACAAGCCCAACTCCTGAAGTAACAAGGCTACCAGCCTTTAGCCTCTCCAACAACCTCCTCATACCATTCCCCCCCTTAGACGGACATCGACAGCTGCTTCCAGCCCCTCATCGACAGTGAGTGATGGACATCCAAACCCCCCCTTTACTCCTGGACAGCAGGAAGTAGTCCGAATGAATGATGAACAATGCCCATCTCCCCACTGAGTTGGGGAGATGCACTTGGGGGGGGGAATGATAGGAGGGGGTTAGCTGGGAAGAGCTAGAGGTGGCCCCTTCAGCTAATCACCCAATAGCTGCCTAATCCCATCAAGCAATTTATCAGCCAAGCCCCTAATATGCCCTCACTAGTACTCCAAAAATAGGGGGCCAGAAAAACACACTAGCTGACTTGCAGGACTTTCCCTACTTCAGCACACACGTACGCTTGACACTATCCTGTACTAAAGTAACCTTTGGTGGCCACTGGACTCATTAACTGCTTATAAATATTCCATGAATACATACATCTAATTATAACAGACTGAAGTATGGGAAGAACATGCATGGTAAAGTATCTTTTGTTAGATAACATTCAGCTGTCAATCAACGGTCCCCTTGGATTATGTAAATGACCCTGCCTTAAAGACTCTGCACCCCTCTCCAGGGCTATTTGCCTCCCTTGGCGTGGCCTGCCTCGCTCGAGGTGTTGTTTCTGTTCCCTCTTTGTGTGTGCTCAGTCGCTTCGTCATGTCCAGCTCTTTGCAACCTGTTCTTTCTTTCCCTATTGTTAATAAACTTTCTTGCAATGGCTAAGACCTTAGATCCTTTTTGTGTCCTTACCAAGAACCAAGACCCACAGGAGGAATGGTCTCCAGACTCTTCTGCTAACAAAACCTTGTTACGTCGCTTTATTCTTTTCTCCTTTACACAACAAGAAATGCTAAGGACATAGACTGTTAACTCCATACGCACCAGACACTGCTTCAAATGAGCATTTTTTGCTATTAAGTCATTGATCCTCATAGTATCCCATAATGTAGCAACTCTATTTCAACTTGAGAGTTGAAGGGAAAAAAGGCACAATTGAGCTTTATGATAACCAACCAAAAGGAGCAGTGCCAGCAATTTAGTAACAGAAGAGTCCTTCCTTAAATTTGTTTTTATTGGGTTGTTCTCTCCTTTATTCTGCCACCCTAACCCAGAAATTAGGTCTGCAGAACACCCTAAGGTTGGATTTCCCTGGTGACACAGTGGATAAGAATCTGCCTGCCAATGCAGGGGACATGGGTTTGATCTCTGGTTTGGGAAGATTTCACACGCCATGGAACAACTAAGTCTGTGCAGTTCAACTACTGAGCCCACGTCTTGCAACTACCAAAAAAAAAAACTTGCGTGCCTAGATCCTATGCTCTGCAATAAGAGAAGCCCCCAAAATGAGAAGCCCTGCAATGAGGATTCACCCTTGCTGTCTGTAACTAGAGAGAAAGCCCATACAAAGCAGAGAAGACCCAGCACAGCCAAATAAATTTTTTTAAAAAAGGACACCTTAAGGTTGTTTGTAAATCCACGAGGAAGAAAAAAGACACTAAGAAATAGTATTAGGAAAGAAAAACAGTTGCAGCAGAGACTTTTTAAATTATTAGAGAGTAGCATTAACTTTAAGCCTATAAATTGGAAAACTTAAAGAAGCTATTTCTTACAAAAATAAAACTTGATAAAATTTTCCCAAGAAGAAATATAAAATAAATAACAATTAAAAATCTGATCAGGCATCAAATCTCCACAAAAAAGAACCAAGCTCAGATGGTCCTAAGAACTGTGTCAGAGAACTGAAAAAGAGGAAAAGCTACTGAATTCATTTTACGAATTTATTTTGACCTCCTTTAGTGAAAGTCACGCAGTTGTGTCGACTTTTTGCAACCCCATGGACTGTATAGTCCATGTCCATGGAATTCTCTAGCCCAGAATACTGGAGCAGGTAGCCTTTCCCTTCTCCAGGGGATCTTCCCAACTCAGGGATCGAACCCAGGTCTCCCACATTGCAGGCAGATTCTTTACCAGCTGAGCCACAAAGGAAGCCCAAGAATACTGAAGTGGGTAGCTCTCCTTTCTCTAGTGGATCTTCCCGACCCAGGCATCAAACCCGGGTCTCCTGCATTGCAGGCAGATTCTTTACCAACTGAGCTATCAGGGAAGCCCTTGACTTCATTTATCAAAACTCAAAAAGGAGAGTGAAAGAAAAAAATACAGACCAATCTTACTTATAAACCAGATGCAGAAATCCGTGGTGAAATATTAGAAAATTATGTTTATATATATATATATACACACACACACACACACACATATACACATTTGATGGGAGTAGGAAATGACAAACCACTCCAGTTTTCTTGCCTGGAAAATTCCATGGACAGTGGAGCCTGGCACAATTCATGGGGTCACAAATAGTCAGACACAACTTAGCACACCCATCCATGAGCATACAAATATCTATATATATGCATACATAATATACTAAACTGACATATGCATGTTAAATGTATGTAAAATACTATATCATGACCAAGAAGAATTTAAACTAGAAATACAAAGATGGATAAACATTAGAAATTCTAATTATATAACAACATGTGAAAGCCAATTGGAAAAAATTAAGTTGGATCCACACAAAACACAGGTAAATTTCAAGGAAGAAAACATTGGAGAATTGTAGGGAAAGCCTTTCTAATTGTGATTTAAAGTTTAGGAACTGTGAAAATGTACTTACTTACATAAAAATTAATGTCAATGCAAAAAAATAAGTAAACTCAAAATGTAAATTTTATTTTGGTAACAAATATTGCAACTCATATTACTCATATTGCAATTCATATTAATATATAAAGAGCTCCTAGAAAAATCAGGAAGAAAATGGACAAATAACAGTAAAGTGTATTAATCTTAAGTGTACAGTTTAATAAAATTTGTCAAACCTGTACAGTGCATATGACCACGACCTAGAACAAAACACCTCCATTTTGCCAGAATGTTTTCTCATGACACTTTCTACTCAACTGACTTATTCTGACCAGGTAAGCAACCAGTATCCTTATTTATATCAGATTTGTTTGTTTTTAGTATGCTTCTGAAAACTGGGAGCCCAGAGGTATTTACCATTATGTCACTGCTTTCATTTAACATAGCACTGCAGGTCCTTTGCAGCGTAATATGACAAGGAAAGGAAATAAAAGGCATAATATTTGGAAAGGAAGAAATTGAAACATTTCATAAAGAATGCAATCATCCAAAAAATCCAAGAGAATTTACAATTATTATAACAAATGACAGAGCTCAACACATTTGTCAGATATAAGATGAAAATATCCAAGCCCATACATTTTTATCTACCAGCAACAACTGAAATGATACTTAAATTTTTTTTTCCATTCACAGCAGCAATAAAACCAAAAGGTACACAAAAATAAATAAACCCAACAAAATAATTTGGAAAGCAACTTGGCAAAATCCAGTAAAGTTGTAGGTGTGCTTACTATAAACTCAGAAAGAACACTTCTAGATATATCCTGAGAACCCTGATACTTGTATTAGGAGGAGCAGGTAGGGAGATTCTTGTTGCAGCCTTGCTTCTCATTACACACTGAGGAACAAACACAGAGACACAATACAACACAAAAGTCCATCAATAAAGAATGGATATGTAACTAAATGGAATAATAAGCAGTAGTTTAAAATGAATATTTTAAATCTCTATGTATCAAGGTAAAGAAGCAATCAAATACTTAATGTTGAGCAGAAAAGAAAAGCACATTGCAAAAGGTTAAGACAGTATGATAAGAATTAAAAACATGGATGGACCTAGCAATTATCATACTAAGTGGAGTAGAGTAGAAAGACAAATATCACTTATATGTGGAATCTAAAATATGACATAAATGAACTTATTTGTAAAAAACAGAAACAGACTCACAGGTTTCAAAAACAAAGGTCTGGTTACCAAAGGGAAAAGGGGGTGGGGGAGGGATAAATTAGGAGGTTGGGGTTAGCCGATACAAACTATATAAAATGGATAAACAATAAGATTCTACTGTGTAACACAGGGAACTATATTCATTATCTTGTAATAAATTATAATCTAAGAGAATATGAAAAAGAATATATAGAGACACACAACTGAATCGTCTTTGTTGTGCAATAGAAAACTAAATAAATTAACTTATGGTACTAAAAGGCATAGAGCTCAAAAAATAATTAAAACCATAAAATAATACTGTTTATGAATATATTTAGGGGATAGACAAGGACACAGACAGCATCTATATAAAGTTATTTACAGGCGAGAGAAAAGGAGAATCAGAGGTCAGAGGATGAAACCCTTAACTGCCTGTAAAAAAATTTTTTTTTAATCTAGGGAACAATGCTAATACTTATTGAACGCAAGTGGCAAGAATGTGGTGATATACCATGACGTATTTTTGTATATCTGAAATTCTTTCTATTCTATAACCTGATAGGTAATGCCACACACGGAGTAAAGACGCAGGTGCGCAGCCTACAGGCCTCAATGAACTCACCTGCAGATTGGAGATGAACAGCACCTGCTTGCGCCCCTCTCGGCATTGGCGTCAGGATATGAAGACGTTCCATAAGCAGTGAAGTTCCATGCCGCTAACATTATATTGAGGTTTACGACTGTACTACACACTCTGCTCTTGATAACCAGGCATCTACTTCCTAGCCCAGGCTTGTCAGCTTTTACCCAAAGAGGCCCCGCAATACTCCAGCCATGGTTATCAAAACTACCACCGACCGCTGCACATCCTTACAAGCCTCACCAGTTCCCATTGACCCCCGCTGCTTCTTATCTGCCCCCACCAACTCCCATCTACCCCCGCGCCTCCTACCCATCCTCCCACACCAGCCTTCCCCAGCCTACCTCCAGGACAGGTGGGACTAATTCCAGGTTGCCTAATGCAGAGAAAGACTAGAGCCTTGGATCTCATCAGAAGGGCTCAGATATCCCCCAAAAGCATATCATTCCGCTTCTTAGCCCTGCTCCTCATTCCTTCCCAACTCAGAGCCTCAACAGTCTGGCCCTTTGCCTCAAAGCCAGGTGGGACTGGAAGCAGTCATCACAGTGGTGCCCATGGGTTAAAGGAGGACTTCTCTGCTTTTCTGAACAGATCTTTTTTTGTTTTTTGTTTTGGCTGCGCCATGTGAGGCTTGCCAGCTTGTGGCATCTTAGTTCCCTGACCAGGGACTGAACCTGGAGCCACCGCGGTGAAAGCACCCAGCCCTAACAACTTGACCAGGGACCTCCCTTCTGCTTTTCTTTTGGAGCAAATTTTGCAGATTTAAAAAACATGATGGTAATGATCTCCAGGTTAAGCTTCTGATTCATGTGGGAGGAGGTTGGGGTTGGTGGTACATCTCTGTGAATGGGAGCAGCAAACCGGCTTACCCAGAAGAAGAAGATCAGCATAGGAAAGGTGTGGATCTCCAACCTTTCTCCTGAGAAACTGACGGTGCAAAGTAATGGAACTAGTTCCCATGAGCCAGGAAGATTCACTTACAATTCCTCTGTGAGTGTGTGTGTGTGTGTACACCACAGGTACTGTACTTAATGATTCCACACACATAATCCCCTTATAACAATCCTCTGGGGTTATGTCATTACACTTTCTTTAAAGATGTAGAAACTAAAGCTCAGAGAGGTTAAACAACTTGCCAAAACTCATTTAGATCATTTATGGCAAAGCCATAATTCAAGGCCAGAACTTCCTGCTCTAAGAACATGACTTAATTCATCACCTCTTCTATTTTATGGAGGGCCCAATTGAGATGGTGCTTTCCTGTATATTAAAAAACATCCCATTGACTGATTTAATCATTGAGAACTGGGGTCCTGCCTGTGTTCTCTCACTTTTAATATAATGTATGATTACTGAAAGGTGCTCCATTCATGTATGCAGGCCAAGTCATATTCAGGAAGTCAAGCTTCCTTTAATCTGGGAAATTCTGCAAAGGAACCAAAGAGCAACGGCTTCACCAGAGTTGGCATCTTCTTAAATTAGTAAGCAGCTCGGATCTGGGAATAGGTTGGTGGGAAAAAATGGAATTTTCTGCAAGTTTACATGTAATGACCTCATATGTAATATCTGATCTTTGTTGTAATACAAGCACACCACATTTCATTTTTTTCCATTAAAACCTTATAGATGAGGAAACAGAGGTTTATAAAGAGTATATAACCTAGGTCGGGAAGATCGCCTAGAATAGGAAATAGCAACCCGCTCCAGTATTCTTGCCTAGAGAATCCCATGGACAGAGGAACCTGGCAGGCTACAATCCACAGGGTTGCAAAGAGTCAGGCATGACTGAGCAACTGAGCATGCACACACACACACTTGCCCAAAGTCACTCACCTAGTGTCAGAGCTGTGACTGTGAACACGTGATGCTGTCTGGCTCCAGCATCCCAGAGCACAGCCTCTACCCTGAACTGGAATAGCAGGAATTCACCCCTCAGAATTTGCACCTTTGCTGCCAGGCTCTTGAGAGTGGGAGTGAGGCTTGCACACAGCCATCCTAGGCCTTCTCTAGCAGGAGAAGGATGCACTTTTTGAGCTGCTCTTTTTCACCTGCTCTGGGTCTACTAACTATGGGAAGTGCATCTCTGGGAAAATTCTTTTTTTTTCCTTATCCATCATATAGTCTTTCCCTATTGCTATACACACAGTCTGTGGCACGTTTGTGCTGTGCCTTTCTTCTGTCTCACCTTCCATCAGAACCTGACGCCCTGTATCCTGCCTCATGTGGGTGGAGTGGAGGAGCCCACAGAAAAATGTAAATGAGAAGGTTCCTCCTCTCATCTCAAGGAACATATGATAATCCCCCAAGCAAATATTTTGGGAAAAAAATCCTCATTCAGAAAATAACTTCAGTGGAAAGCTAAATCATCATTACTATTTTAAGTTAAAGATGGGGAATTTAACAAAGGCAGGGAAAAACCAAGTCCACCTCCTGTTGTGCTAATTTACTCCATCATTAAAAAAAAATTTCTATATTGAAAATAACACAGATATATTGTGTAACTGAAGGCAAAATTCTTCTGAGTTTTAGGATAAAACCAAAGACATTAAAAAAAAATGTCAAATTTGTTTGTAGCAGGGTGCTTTAGTCTACACTCCAACAAATACTCATTGGGAGTCTCCTACGTGCCAGGCACAGTTCAGAGCTCCTAGTTAGAGCACTGAGTAGGGCAGCACCTTTCTGTTTCTTCCAGACCTTGAAGTCTAGTAAGAAAAACAGATATGAGAGCAATACTTCTAAGTGTGCTGAGTATTTCAAAAGGGAACACAGAGGCATAAGAGCATTATCTAGGGGAATGGTAACTTCAACCAGGATTTAGGGAAGACTTTTTGGAGGAAGTGACTTTAGAGCAGAGATTGGGTAAGCGATGAATGGGGAAATAAGATACATGAAATTTCACAAACAAGAGAGAGCATGGGTGTCCTAGGAACTGAGAAGGCAATGGAGTCAGTGGTTGGGGTGGGGAAGCAGGATTTTGAGGGGGAAGTACCTAAAAAAGAAAGTATGTAAGGCACTGACTTCTTGCACTACAATTGTAGCACAGCCTCCCATAAAATAGGAATAGTCCAACATTAGGCAAATAAACTGTTTAACAAATATTATTCCATATGGAAAATTTACATTCTAAAAGAGAATGCCAGCCCATAAAACTTGAGAGAACCAAATGAAAACACCATGAAGCAGTAAGAGAATTCAGAGATGAGTTGCAATGTTAATATATATTTAAAATCATAGCTTTTCCTAACCATTACCTGTTAAAAATTATGGTAAAAGATCTAATTTAAAATATCAACCAAAAAATAAAAAATAAAAATAAAAAAATCAACCACAAAGGATCCTAGGGATAAATGCAACACATAATTTGCTGTATTAAAAACACTTTAACAAGATATTGACAGACCTAAATATGACTTAAGAAATTCAAAGACAAACTGTGGTATTTGATGGAAAGATATCAGTTCTTCCTAAATTAGTTTATACAGGTAATGAAATATCAGTTTAAAAATTACATTTTTCAACTTAATATTAAGGTTTGTTTGGAAACAAGAAGATTAATCAAAAAGCTTCTTTGAAATGAAAAATAGAAAAACTAGCCAAGTCTGACACCAAAACTACTTTAAAGCTATAATAGTGAAAAGTTTGTTATTAAGGAAAAATATATTAGTAAATAAGAATAAAGCCAATTCATTCAAAGGATCATATGCCATAATCAAGTCAGAATTATTCCAGAAATGCAAGGATGGTCAACGTCAACCAATCAATGTGACACACCACATCAACAAAATTAAAGATGAAAATAATATGATCATCTCAATAGATGCAGAAAAAGAATTTGATAAAATTCAATAATATTTTACGATAAAAACCTCTCAACAAAGCAGATATACAGGGAAAGTACCTTACTATTAAAGATGATATATGTCAAGTCCACAGCTAACATACTCAATGGTGAAAAGCTGAAAGCTTGTCTTCTAAGATCAGGAATAAGAAAAAGACATCCACTCTTGCCACTTTTATTCAACATAATATTTTAAGTCTTCGAGTAATTAGACAAGACAAAGAAATAGGAAAAAGGAAAACTTGCTATTTGCAGGCAATCTGATATCATATATGGAAAACCTTAAAGAATCCATCAAAAAACTGTTAGAACTGAAAAATGAATTCAGTAAAGTTGTAGGAAACAAAATCAATATCCCAACATTTGTTGCATTTCTCTACACCGATAACAAATATCAGAAACAGGAATAAGAAAATAATCTTTCATAAATACATCGAAAGAATAAAATTCCTAGGAATAAATTTAAGCCAATAAAAGACCCATATGTTGAAAGCTACAAGCTATTAATGAAAGAAATTGAAGACACAAATAAATGGAAAAATATTCAGTGCTCATGGATTGGGGGAATTAATATGCTAAAGCAATCTTTAGATTCAGTGAAATTTCTATCAAAATTTCAATAGTATTTTTCTCAGAAATAGAATAGACAATATTAAAAGTTGTATGGAGGCATAAAAGACTCCAAATAGCCATAGCAATATTGAGAAAGAAAACCAAAGCTGGAGGTAGCATGCTCCCTGATTTCAAACTATATTACAAAGTTATAGTGATTTTAAAAAATATGGAATTTGCATAAAAATAGACACATAGATCAATGGAACAAAACTGAGAGACCAGAAATAAATCCACACATATATGGTCAATTGATTTACTACAAGCAGCCAAGAATATACAGTGTGGATATTGGATACAAGAATATACAATCAGAAGAATCAATATAATCAAAATGAGTATATTACCCAAAGTGATCTATAGATTCAATGCAATCCCTATCAAGCTACCAATGGTATTTTTCACAGAACTAGAACAAATAATTTCACAATTTGTACAGAAATACAAAAAAAGAAAACTTTGAATAGCCAAAGCAATCTTGAGAAAGAAGAATGGAACTGGAGGAATCAATCTGCATGACTTCAGACTATACTACGAAGCTACAGTCATCAAGACAGAATGGTACTGGCACAAAGACATAAATATAGATCAATGGAACAAAATAGAAAGCCCAGAGATCTGGGCACCTATGGGCACCTAAATCTGGGCACCTAAATCCATGCACCTATGGACACCTATTCTTGAACAAAGGAGGCAAGAATATACAATGAAGAAAAGACAATCCCTTTAACAAGTGGTGCTGGGGAAACTGGTCAACCACCTGTAAAAGAATGAAACTAGAACACTTTCTAACACCCTATACAACAATAAACTAACATGGATTAAAGATCTAAATGTCAGACCAGAAACTATAAATTCTTAGGGGAAAACATAGGCAAAACTCTCCCTGACATAAATTACAGCAGGATCCTCTATGACCCACCTACCAGAGTAATGAAAATAAAAGTAAAAATAAACAAATGGGACCTAATTAAACTTAAAAGCTTTGCACAATGAAGGAAACTATAAGCAAGGTGACAAGACAGCCTTCAGAATGGGAGAAAATAATAGCAAATGAAGCAATTGACAAAGAATCAATCTCAAAAATATACAAGCAGCTCATGCAGCCCCAAACCAGAAACATAAATGACTCAGTCAAAAAAAGGGCCAAAGAACTCAACAGACATTTCTCCAAAGAAGACATACAGAAGGCTAACAAGCACATGAAAGGACGCCCAACATCACTCATTATCAGAGAAATGCAAATCAAAACCACAATGAGGTACCATCTCACACTGGTCAGAATGGCCGCTATCAAAAAGTCTAGAAACAATTAATGCTGGAGAGGGTGTGGAGAAAAGGGAACCCTCTTAAACTGTTGGTGGGAATGCAAACTAGTACAGCCACTACGGAGAACAATGTGGAGATTCCTTAAAAAACTGGAAATAGAACTGCCGTATGACCCAGCAATCCCACTGCTGGGCATACACACCGAGGAAACCAGAATTGAAAGAGACACATGTACCCCAATGTTCATCACAGCACTGTTTGTAATAGCTAGGACATGGAAGCAACCTAGATGTTCATCAGCAGATGAATGGATAAGAAAGCTGTGGTACATATACACAATGGAATATTACTCAGCTATTAAAAAGAATGCATTTTTTTTTTTTTAAAGAACACATTTGAATCAGTTCTAATGAGATGGATGAAACTGGAGCCTATTATACAGAGTGAAGTAAGTCAGAAAGAAAAACACCAATATAGTATATTAACACATATATATGGAATTTAGAAAGATGGGACCGATGACCATATATATGAGACAGCAAAAGAGACACAGATGTAAAGAACAGACTTTTGACTCTGGGTTCAAAAGGTGAGGGTGGGATAATGAGAGAATAGCATTGAAACATGTATATTACCATATGTGAAACAGAACACCAGTTCAAGTTCGATACATGAAACAGGGCACTCAAAGCTGGTGCACTGGGACAACCAGAGGGATGGGATGAGGAGGGAGGTGGGAGAGGGGTTCAGGATGAGGGACACATGTACACCCATGGCTGATTCATGTCAATGTATGGCAAAAACCACTACAATATTGTGAAGTAATTAGCCTCCAATTAAAATAAATAAATTTAAAAAGAAAAGAATATACAATGTGGAAAAGATGTATGTATGCTTGGTCTTTCAGTTGTGTTTTATTCTTTATAACCCTATTGACTGTAGCCCACTAGACTCCTCTGTCCATGGAATTTTCCAGGAAAGAAAACTGGAGTGGGTTGCCATTTCCTACTCCAGGGGATCTTTCTGACCCAGGGATCAAACCCACATCTTTTGTGTCTCCTGCGATGGCAGGCAGATTCTTCACTACTGAGCCACCTGGGAAGGCATAGGCCCCTCAATAAATAATATCAGGAAAACTGGACAGTCATGTGCAAAAGAATGAAACTGGACTACTGTCTCACACTATACACAAAAACTAACTCAAAATGGATTAAAGACTTGAAAATAAGACCTAAAACCATAAAACTCCTATTCAGTAAGCTCCTTGACACAGATCTTGGTGACGATGTTTTAAATCTGACACCAAAAACAAAAGCAATAGTGAAAATAAACAAATATGAAATTAAAACACTTCTACCCCTCAAAGGAAACCATTAACAAAATGAATACACAACATTCCAAATGTGAGAATATATGTGCAAATATATCTGATGAGAGAATAATAGCCAAAACATATAAAGAGCTCATTTCAACTCAACAGCAAAAAAAACAAACAACAAACAAAAATATTCCAATTAAAATATGGGCAAAGCTGTGAATAGATTTTTTTTTAAAGGAGTCAAACAGATGACCAAGAGGTACATGAAAAGATGCTCAACATCATTATTAGGAAAATGAAAATTAAAAAATCATAATGAGATATCACCTCACACCTGTTGGAATGGCTTTTATCAAAAAGCAAGAAATAACAAGTGATGGTGAAGATGTGGACTTTGCTCACTGTTTATGGGAATGTGAATTAGTACAGACACCATGGAAAACAATATGAAGTTTCCTCAAAAATATTAAAAATAAAACTACCATACAGCCCAACAATTCCACTTCTGAATATTTATCTGAAGAACATGAAACCACTAAAAGCTCTATGCACCCCTATGTTTACTGAAAACCACGTGGATGAACCTGGAGGGCATCACAATAAGTGAAGTAAGTCAAATAAGGACAATTATGGTACAATCTCTCTTATATGTGGAATCTAAAACACAAACAAGCAAACAAAAAAACAAGCTCATAGATACAGAGAACAGATAGGTGGCTGCAAGAGGTAGGGAGTGGAGGGGTGGAAGAAATAGGTAAACTGTATGTGTATATATATATATATATATTTTAGTTTAAGTAAATTAAACTTCAAACATTTTAAAATAATCCATAAACAAAACTTAATTCTTAAAACAACTTAATATAAGAAATGGTAACTCTTCAAAAAGTGAGGAAAAGGTGATTTGTGAATAAATGGTGTTGGAGCTGATTAGAGAAAATAAAAAGCTAAATCCCTACCTCATTTATTACACTAGCATCAATATAAGAGAGATCAAAGATTAAAATGTAAGAAAGAAACTATAAAAGTTCTGGAAGAATAAATAGCTAAAGCCTATATAGCAGGAATTGAGAAAGCTTTTGGAAGAAGGAACAAAAACCCAGAGATCACAAAGGAAAAGACTGAGAAATTTTACCATATTAAAATTTATGATTTTTTAAAATAAAAATGTACCATAAGTCAAGAGGAAAGACAAATGACAAGTTGGGGAAATATTTAACATATGTGACTGGAAAGGGGCTAATTTCTTTCATTCTTAAAAAGCTCATGCAAATAAAATAGAAAAATGATGAACAATGCAGATCAGCGGTCAATTATTAAAAGTGAAATAAAAAGTAGTCAGTAGATATGAAAATATGCTCAACATTACTCATAAGTAAAGACATGCAAATTAAACAGCAACAAGAGACCAGTTTCAACTCAGATCGTGGGAAACTAAAGTGATGAGGTTCTATTCTGAGAAGGCTATGGAGAGGCAAACAGTGTAAAAGGTGAAACAAGGGCTTATGAACTGGTTCATTTCTGGGGGGAAAAAAAAAACCAAACAGCAAAATTCGTCTAATTTTAAAGGTACTGCTCTAGACTGAATGTCTGCATCTTGTCAAAATTCATATATTATATCCTAAACTCCCAGTGTGATAGTATTCGGAGATGATTAGGTGTTAAGGACTGATGCTGAGGCTGAAACTCCAATACTCTGGCCACCTCATGCGAAGAGTTGACTCACTGGAAAAGACCCTGATGCTGGGAGGGATTGGGGGCAGGAGGAGAAGGGGACGACAGAGGATGAGATGTCGGGATGGCATCCCTGACTCGATGAACATGAGCTTGGGTGATCTCCGGGAGTTGGTGATGGACAGGGAGGCCTGGCATCCTGCGATTCATGAGGTCGCAAAGAGTCAGACTGAGCGACTGAACTGAACTGAACTGAGGCGTTATTAAGAAGGAGGTGATTAGACCACGCAAGTGGAATCCTCATGAATAGGGTTGCTGCTGCTGCTGCTAAGTTGCTTCAGTCATGTCTGACTCTGTGTGACCCCATAGATGGCAACCCACAAGGCTCTGGGATTCTCCAGGCAAGAACACTGGAGTGGGTTGACATTTCCTTCTCCAATGCATGAAAGTGAAAAGTGAAAGTGAAGTCGCTCAGTCATGTCCAACTACTTAGTACCCTCTCAAGAGACACCTCCCTCCAGTGAGTTCCCTTACTCGTTCCACCATGTGAGCACACAGGAAAATGATGGCCGTCCATGAAGCAGGGAAGTTGCTCACCACACACTGTTATTTCCTGACACCTGGATTTTGAACTTCCCAGTCTCTAAACCTGTGAGAAATGAATTTCTAAGCCACCTAGTCTATGGTATTTATCATAGCAGCCTCAGTGGACTAAGACAGATATTTAACTTAACAACTACTTTGCTAGGAATTTATCTAGGTAAATGGACCTAAAGATGTTGGTCAAGAAGTATAGAAAAGTGTGTACATTGTGGCATTATTTGATTACCAAAAGAGAAGAAAGAAACCCACCAATTAGGGGTCAAATAAAGCATGGGGTTCTCCTATGATGATTCTTATGCAGGTAGAAAAAGAATGAAGTAGATTTGTAGGTACAGAGACAGGGAAAAAAGAAGTGCAGACCTGTGTACAACATCATCCTTTCTGTGTCACTTTTATAGAAAGAAATGGAAACAGATAAGTAATGATAATAGGTAGATACAGAGGGAAGGAGCGGAAGCAACACACACTAGTATAGGCATAAACACTTTCTGAAAGCAATCAAAAATATTTCATCTGTGGGTACCTTTGGGCAGAGTCATGGGACTGAGCTCAGGATGCAGATTTACACACTTCATTTTATAGTTTATATAAACAAACTATATATATATATAGTACGTGTACTATATATATATACTATATATATATAGAAAGGGTATCTACTTTCATTTATTAAGCTATATACATAGATTACCTGGGTAGTGAGATATGGACATCTTTTTTCTTCCTTGTCTGTAGTTTTTTTTTTTTTTAAACAGTTTGGTGGAGGTAATAAAGAAACAGGTAAGGTCTTAACCCAAAGGAACAGATCTCAGTGGTGACCTGTCTGATATTGTTAGAGCCCCAGGAAGAGGTATTTCTAGAGGGGACTTTCCAGAATCTCACAGAGTTCTCCACTTGCCTTGCATGATGATGGTCCTCCCATCATTGGCTCCCTCCCATGGCTCCCATACACAGCCATCAGGGAACCTGGCTTCAGCATCAACAGGGTTAAAGGAAACCAGGCTTCGAAAAGAATGTCATTATGATCTATGCAAGCATTTCCTCTCTATAGATAAACCTCAGTAAGAAGACAAAACAGATACAGGCTCACCTCATGCCTCTTCTTCGCCTCCACCTAGTTGGGCAGACTAACTGCCTAACTGTGGACCCTGAATGCCCCAGTGGTGAAAACACGCAGAGCTTCAGCTGGATACTCCAGGAACATGTGCTGTGATACTGCTCAGTCTTCCCCGCACCACCAATTTCTGAGGCTCTTCCTCACCTAAATCCTTCTTGGGAGGCAATCCTGCCCCAGTAATCAGTACTGAAGCAACTCTCGGAGGGCAGCTCTGTGTATAGCATCACATGGGTGCAAGAGATGATAAAACACATTCCGTATCCTCAAAGAGGGCTTCCCTCATAGCTCAGCTGGTAAAAGAATCTGCCTGCAACGCAGGTGGATTCCTGCGTAGGGAAGATCCCCTGGAGAAGGGATAGGCTACCCATTCCAGTATTCTTGGGCATCCCTTGTGGCTCAGCTGGTAAAGAATCCGCCTGCAATGTGGGAGACCTGGGTTCTATTCTGGGGTTGGGAAGATCCCCTGGAGAAGGGAAAGGCCACCCATTCCAGTGTTCTGACCTGGAGAATTCTATAGTCCATGGGGTCACAAAGAGTCAGATACAACTGAGTGACTTAAAAAAAAAAAACTCAAAGAACTCCAGGATACTTTTAGGTGCCTCAGAAAACAATTAGGTAGCCACATGAAAATAGAGATCTACAGAAAGAATTTCATGGGATTTATCTGGTGGTCCAATGGCTAAGACTCCATGCTCCCTTTGCAGGGGGCCTGGGTTTGATCCCTAGTCAGAGAACTGATTCCCACATGCTGCAACTAAGAGTTCACATGCTGCAATGAAAAACCAAAGATCCCACACAGCTGGCCACAAATAAGACCTGGCACAGCCAAATAAATAAATACTTAAAAAAAAAAAAACACTTAAAAGGAAAAAATTCAGCCCAGAGCTTGAGATACAGCAGAAATTGCTGGTTGACTGACCCAAGCAGCTAACTTCATCTATACAGCAAAGGGTGGCCCTGTGACACCATTCAGGCAAAGAGGTATGAACAGAAATCTCTGGGTTAAAAAAAAAACATTTGCAAAAAGGACACACCCAGTTACCATGTTCCTTTGGGCTTTGCCCATGACTGCTTTTTTCTTCATTTGGAGATAGGGTCCTGAGCCTTAAAGGGAAGTCGGCATCTTATAACCAGTGGCAACATGCATGAGAGTGAAGCCAAAATGTTTCAAAGAGCAGAGTTTAGGAAATAAAGAACCTGAGTCTCCAAAGACATGAGTGGGCCAGTGCACCAGCTCTGATTACCCATATCCAGATTTTTTGTTGTGTGAGAAAAATAAGCTTCCCATTTGTTTAAACTGCTACTGTGTATGTGTTAGTCGCTCAGTCATGTCTGACTGTTTGCGACCCCATGGACTACAGCCTGCCAGGCTCCTCTGTCCATGGAATTCTCCAGGCAAGAATGCTGGAGAGGGTAGCCATTTCCTTCTCCAGGGGATCTTCCCGACCTAGAGATTGAATCCAGATCTCATGCACTGCAGGCAGATTCTTTACCATCCGAGCCACCAGGAAGCTGCTACTAATTGGACATTTTGTCTTTGTTTAGTTTATTAAGTCGTATCTGACTCTTTGCAACCCAATGGACTGCAGCTTGCCAGGCTCCTCTATCCATGGAATTCTTCAGGCAAGTATACTAGAGTGGGTTGCCATTTCCTTCTCCAGGGGTTCTTCCTAACCCAGGGATTAAACTGGCATCTCGAGCCGCTATGGAAGCCCTTTGGATGTTCTGTTATTTGCAGTCAAATTCGTTACTAACTGACATACTTGGTCATGAGAGGAAATAGGTCTGATACAGCGGAAAGTGGTTGGAATTGAAAGATTTGACTTTGAATTGCAGTACTGTGGTTTATCTGGATAAATTATTTGCTTAACTTTTCTGGTCTCTGTCTCTATAGGTATAAAATGGGGCTAATAAAGCTACTCAGTTGATGACAAACCTATTTTGCTGACAAAGGTCTGTAATAGTCAAAGCTATGGTTTTTCCAGTAGTCATCTATGTATGTGAGACTTGGACCATAAAGACGGCTGAGTGCTTAAGAACTGATGCTTTTGAACTGTGGTGTTGGAGAAAACTCTTGAGAGTCCCTTGGACTGCAAGGAAATCAAACCAGTCAATCCTATAAGAAATCAGTCCTGAATATTCATTGGAAGGATTGATGCTGAAGTTGAAGTTCCAATACTTTGACCACCTGATGCAAAGAACTGACTCATTGGAAAAGACCCTGAAGCTGGGAAAGATTGAAGGCAGGAGGAGAAGGGGACAGAAGAGGATGAGAGGGTTGGATGGCATCACTGACTCGATGGACATGAGTTTGAGCAAGCTTGGGGAGTTGGTGATGGACAGGGAAGCCTGGTGTGCTGCAGTCCATGGGGTTGCAAAGAGTCAGACACAACTGAGCCACTCAACTGAACTGAACCTATTGAACCCACAGAGAAGATTCTCTCATTCTTTCCCAGTGGGATAAGGCACTAGGGTGTGACCACTGTGTGTCACGTAGTGAATGCGGCGGGGGGAGGGGGGCCCTCTGTCCTGTCTTGGGTGTGTTCTTGGATGTTCTCCTAATCTCTCTTCAGTTTGCTCATCTTGAAAATGGAAGTGTGTGGAAAGGACTAGGAGATGGAATACTTGCTTAGTTAAGCTCTGGATTTCAATCTCCTGCTATTTATTGATGCCTTACAGCCCATAGTATATAAGAGTGAACATCTGATAGCTTGTTTTTCCCATACATGTCTACTGAGCACCTCCTCTGTACCAGGCATTAGCTTAATCAGTGGAAATACCACTGTGAATAAAATAGACAACATCTTATATCCTGATGAGAAAGACAGGCAGTAAATAAGAAAAGCATAAAGAAACTGGATAATTTCAGAACGGGACAGGAGCTCTGAAGAAGAAAATAGGACTAGGTAATGGAAGAGAGCATGCCTGGGGTGAGGGAACTGCTTGAAAAGAGATGAGTCAGGATAAGCCCCTCTGAGCTGTCACCTTTGTGCTTAGCGGGAAGGAGGAGCCAGTCTCATCCCAGCCTTCTGCCTGGATACCTGGAGTGGTCCTCACAGCATGTATGCTTCCAAGTTGGCAAGCTCCAAGTCCATGATGGCATCCTCATGGGCCAAGACTCTGGGTTTTCATGGCCCATTGGAACCAGGGTGGGTACAATCAAGCCTAGTCATAGCCAAAGGAGAGAATGAGGAAGTAGATGGCTGTGCAAGCCAATCCAGGAAGGCAGGCAGAAAATATTATACTTTTATCTATTTTTCAATCTCATCTTTTTCAGTTTTTTAGAAGGGGTATTCTTTATAAAGAATATGATGTTTCTGGGACAACAATAATGTGTTGTTGTTGCTCAATCACTCGATCTTGTCCGACTCTTTGCAACCCGCTAGGCAATCTTCTAATATGAGACCATGCAGCTTGTAGAAAAAAAGGACCAATGGGTTTAAACCACTGATAATGGTAACTGTTTGTTACCTCAGTAAAACTTAATCAGTCTCCTGATGAGAGAGATTATGGTTTTTATTTTCTTCTTTGTTATTACAATTTTTGACTTTTCTCCTTTGGCTAAAGCCAAAACATGGGCAGAATTTCTGTGTCAGTCCAGAGTCTCATTACAGGAGCACCTAGATTAGAAAGGCTAATTTTCGTTATTTTCCAGGTTGGCCATGGACCTGACCCTGGCACAATGTGGGGTTTGCTGGCAAGAAAGGAGGAGAAATCAGTGTGAAGAGAAGAAGGCAGGGCTGACGGCACACAGCTGCACTGGCTCATCAGGGGACAGCCCTGGACTGGCTGGAGGCTGGAGGCCTAAGGACAGCAGGTATTGGGACAGAAAGTAAACATATTTTTTAAAAAGTGTGTTTATGGGAATCCCTTAGTGTTACTGCCAGCCTCGTTTTAAGTTTAGAGCCTTCTGTCACAGAATACAAGGGCCCTCCTATCTGCTCTCTCCACTTTCTGATCCACAGCCTGTTCCTAGAACAAGCCTCATGGAGGAGCAGTTTGATGGTGTCACTCTTCTGCTCAAAAACCTCCCCCTTGAATAAAAAGATAAGGTGAAAGATCCTCTGAGTGACTGTAGGGCACCCTAAAATGAGGCTGTGGATAACTTAGCTGTGTTCCCTCCTCCCTCTCCTCAGGCTCTTCCTCCCCCCCAGCAATGTTCCTCACATCACAACCCCTCATGTCACACCCCCTCAGACCTACCCAGCCCGGACGTGTCCAGTCACCAGTAGGAAGCCTTCCCAGAGGACCACAGCCCCAAGGAGCACCGTCAGGACCCCAGAGCACTTATGTTCTCTCCAGCAACCTGGACTACACTGTTCAGATACAACTTGTGATCCAATCTAACAGACAGAGAGCATGTCTTGCACATCTTTGTCCAAAAGCCCAGTATTTTGGACAAGAAGTTGCCCCATAAATGCTTGGGTCATGGTCAAATGAAGGTTCCCTGCTCTGGCGGGGAGGGCGGTCAATGCCAATTACCTCTGAACTACCACCCCCAGCTCTGCCTTTAGAAAACCTCCTCAAAGGCAGCATTTCCTCCAGAGCTTTGAAGGGACTTGGGAGACACAGGCAATTATGTCAAACTCATTCTTTCTGTCTGTTCTTAAACGTTGGTACAATTGTCTGATCACACAGCACTATTGGGGAAAAATTTTTGTTCAAGTATATATTTTTAAAATGTGGTGTACTCCACCTAGTGCTTTACTTAAAGAATAGTGATATTTTGAGAATTGTGTTATGTGCTCAGTTACTCAGTCGTGTCTGACTGTTTGTGGCCCCATAGACTATAGCCCACTAGGCTCCTTTGTCCATGGAATTTTCCACACAAGAATACTGGAGCAGGTTGCCATTTCCTTACACCAGGGGATATTCCCCATCCAGGAATTGAACCTGTGTCTCTTCCATCTCCTGCATTGGCAGGTGGATTCTTTACCACTGTGCCACCTGGGAAGCCCCACTTTGAAAATTAAGGGGAAGAAAAATCCTCTACGAAGAGATTCTATTGCATAGAATTTCCCATAAACCTTTGGGAACAGCTCACATAATCTTGAAAACCCCAAAAGATCCATTAGGATGGTTATTGTTTAAAGAAAAACAGAAAAATAAAAACCCAAAACAAGTGTTGGTGAGAAACTGGAACCCTTGCACTCTATTGGTGGGAATGTAAAATGCTATAGCCACTGGGGAAAACAATATGTTAGTTCCTCAAAAAATTAAAGTAGAATTATCAAACGAACCAGCAATTCCATATCTGAATACATATCAAAAAGAACTGAGAGCAAGAATTCTAATAGATATTTGTTCTAGTGTGCCATGTCCATAGCACATTATTCATAATAGCGAAAAAGTGGAAGCAATTCAAATGTCATTGACAGATAATGGGTAAGCAAAATGTAGTGTGTATATATGGACAGTGGAGTTATTCAGCCTTAAAAAGGAAGGACATTCTGACACATACTACAACGCAGATGAACCTTAAAGACTATATTAAATGATAGAAGCTAGTCACAAAAGGACAAATTCCACCTTCTGTGAAGTACCTAGAGTAGTCAAGTTCATAAAAACAGAAAGTAGAATAGAGGTTGCCAGTGGCTTGCTGGAGAGGAAACAGGCAGTTACCATTTGATGGGTATGCAGTTTTTGAGTAGTAAGATGAAAAAGTTCTGGAGAAGGATGAAAAGTTCTGGTGATGGTTCAGAACACCATGAATGTACTGAATGCCACCAAATTGTACACTGAAAAAATGGTTAAGGTGCTTAATTTTACATTATGTATATTTTGTCACAATAAAAAAAAAAACAAGGAAACATGATAGGCTTTTCAAAATTCAAGAAATTATAGAGAAACAGCTTGTATTTTCACTAGACGTTTTTTAGAAATGAAATAGAAATAAGAGACCTTTTCTTCTAGGTTAGAGAGAACACAGCCCTGTGACCTTTCTCCCCAAAGTCCTTCTTCCAGGAATTGATTGGGTTTGCCCTGAGCATTATCACCTGTTGCCTTGGAACCTGAAGATTAAATGAGTCTAAAACTTTGTTTCTCTCCTCTTCTAAATGGAACAAAAGACATATATACGTGTTGATTCTGTAAGCATTTTTCTTGTAGTCAAAGACTGATCAATCGTGACCTAAACCTGTAATTCCTTGCCTATTCCTAAAATCAGTATTGCAAGCCAATCACAAATTTTCCCCACTGAGACATGATGCAGATTCAGAATCCTCCCCAACACATTTCTGTAACTGTAATACTATTAACTGGGTGTTAGCATGAAGCCAGTGTAATTTCCAATCACTAGGTTTGGAGGACCTCCCTCAGACTTACAGGCACCTGTATCATATGAAAACCCAAGGTAGGGAAAGAAAGAAAAGGAGAGAGGGAGAAGGAAAGAAAGAAAGAAACCCAAGGCAGGGTTTGGTATCAAAAGCCGTGGCCTGCTGAAGAAGAGGTGAGTCCTAACTCTGTTCAGTAAGTAAATGGTGGTATAAGGCCTTCCAAGAACCCGAAGCCAGGCTTAGCCATGAGCCAGCTTCTTAAGCAAGCCTCCAGCGCCAGGCAAGTGCCAGTGAAAAAATGATGATATAAGTAAAAATCAACATTAACTTGATTTCCCCCTGCAGTGTGTATAAAATTATGTAATGTAGAAATTAAGGAAGAAAAACAGAAACCCAGAGAGCCTGCTGTGTGTTGATGTGGACCTTCTTGGCTAATATTTTTCTTGGTTTAAAAGAACTCAGAAGGCGGAACGTCCATCTTCAGAAGAGCTACTGGATTCTCTTTTTCCTCCCATCTGGTTCTAAAGGCCACATCACTTTTCCCCTTCTCTGCATCCCTCCTGACTCTTTCGAAAAATGTTCTCTGTTTTTTTTTTTTTTTTTTTTTTTTTGCCTACCTCTGCCTCTGGCTCTGGCTGCAGTTTCCCTGGCTCTGATACCTACTGCAGAAGTCCCTTAGGGCAAACAGGCCTGTGTGGACCTCAGCTTGGGTGGCTTCTAGTACCTTCTCCTGGGTCCCACCCCCTGATCCATGAGCCTAACAGTCTGGAGCCAGGGAGCAGTTCTAAAAAAGAAAATCCAAGGTCTCCTTTCTCCTACTTTGCTAAATGTTTTAAATATGGAATCCTATTCATCATCTTAATAATTCTGTGAAGTATTATTCCCATTTTATAAATGAAAAATCTTACAAAAAGTTAAGTTTCTTAACATGAAGTATCTAACCCAAAGTCACACAACAAGCATGGGGATAAAACTGGGACTCCAGCTCAGCTCTGTCCTCATCTGAAGCCTGTGCCCGTAATGAGATGCCTCCTAAGCATTCAACATGATTCTCATCTCGATTCCCTTCCCTCCATGTCCTGGCCTGAAGTGTTCCTGCAGTCTTTTAGGAATCTCTGAGTTAAAGGAATAAAACTCTAATAATGGGTTTTTTGGCAGTGCGGTGGACTCAGCCTTTCTTGGATAGGACGGTACATGCTGGAGAGCCCGCAGGAGGAATTAGGGCATTCCAGTTGTATCCTGGCCGTGCCTCTGACTCACAGATAGGGAAGCCTCGGAGTCACTCAGACTTCAATATCCTCAAAAACATGAAGGTATATCCTCGATAGGGCTTCCCAGGTGGCACTAGCAGTAAAGAACTTGCCTACCAATGCAGGAGACATAAGAGACATGGGTTCGATCCCTGGGTCAGGAAGATCCCCCGGAGGAGGGCCGCAAACCACTTCAGTATTCTTGCCTGGAGAATCCCGAGGACAGAGGAGCCTGGTGGGCTACAGTCCAAAGGGTTGCAAAGGGCTGGACACAACTGAGGTGGCTAAGGACAAAGCATAATATCCTCAATAACGTGAAGGTTTTCAAAGTAGGAGAAGCTTTCGAGGATTTCTAATACAACATTCTAAAAATCCTAAATTCCATTCAAAGTTTATTCATTCTTTCATTCACAAACACTTACTGAATGCTTACAATGCATCAATATCTCCATTGGATTCACAACAAAAAAACATCCCTGCAGTATTGCTTTAGTAATCTTTCTCACTCTTTAAATAAACTAGATACTTTTTAGTTACAGAGTGAAAAACTGAAGTCCAGGCTAGTGAAAAAGCTATGATGTCCAGGTTAGTTTAGGAACACTCATAAAACCAACTTACTTCCAACTGAAGTCTCCTGGAAGAGCAAGAAATCACGTTTCCCTGGGCTTTCTGGACTTGAAAATCATAAGAAATCTGGTTTGTTTTTTTTTCCCTCTAATGTTTGTATCTTGATAGTCATTTTTCCCTATTTAGAAAAGTAGAGGATTTTTTTTTTCCTCAAAAGGTCAGTTGTTAGAAGAAGGGAACTTCCTCAGCTTGATAAGGGGCTATCTACAAAAATCCACAGCTTATATCATATTTAATGGTAAAAGACTGAAACCCTTCATCTTAAGATGACAAAAAACACAAGGATGCCTGCTCTTACAACTTCCATTCAACAGTGTACTAGAAATTCTGGCAAGTGAAATCAGGCAAGAGAAAGAAATAAGAGGCATCCAGTAGGAAAAAGAAAATAAAACTACCTCTATTAGCATGTGACATGATATTAAACAGTGAAAAGTTTAAAGAATCCAGGCCAAAAAGAAAAAAAAAAACTATTAGAGCTAATAAATGAGTTCAGCAAGGTTGTAGACTATAAGGTCAATATTAAAAAGTCTGTTGTATATCAGCAGTGAAAAAAAAATCTTAAAATGGAATTAAGAAAATTCCCTTCATAATAGCAATAAAAATAAAACATTTAGCAATAAATTTAATCAAAAAGTACAAGATATATATTGAGAACTACAAAACATTACTGAAAGAAACTTTAAAAGAGCTAAATATGTGGAAAGACACTTTTTATTTATGTACTGGAAGACTTAGTATTGTAAAGATGGCAATATTCCCCAAAATGATTAATAGGTACAAAGCAACCTCTGTCAAAATCCCAACTATCTTTTTGCAGAAATGAAGAAATTGATCCCAAAACTCATATGGAAATACAAAGGACTTGGTCAAAACAATCTTAAAAGAGAACAAATTTGGAGGACTCATACTTTTGGATTTTAAAACTTTCTACAAAGCTATAGTAATTAAGAGGGTATGGTATAAAGACAGAAACATAGATCAAGGGAACAGAACTGAAAGTCTAGAAATAAACCTATACATTTATATGTCAATTGATTTCTGACAGGGTACCAAAACTATTCATTGGGGAAAAAATAGGTTTATTAACAAATAGTACTAGGACAACTGAATATCCATATGCAAAATAGTGAATTTGGACCACTATCTCATACTATACATAAAAATTAATTCAAAGTGGATCACAGATCTAAATGTAAGAATAAAACTATAAAACTTATCAACTATCAAAAAAGTAAAACTACAACTCAAATGAGAGAAAATATTTGCAAGTCAAAATATTTGATTCTAGTCTAGTATTTGAGTCTAGTATCCAAACTATAAAAAGAACCCATATAACTCAACAATAAAAAGACAAATAACCCAATTTTAATGAATAGACATTTCTTCAAAAAGATATACAAATAGCCTGATACCTCAACTGGCAGAGCATCACACTTTAATCTGAGGGCCCAGGGTTCAAGTCCCTTTCCAGGAGCCAAAAATAAAATTAAATTAAATTTTAAAAAAAAGACAATATACATATAAACAATAAGCACTTGAAAAAAGTGCTTAACATCATTAATCATTAACAGAATGTAAATTAAAACCACAATGAGATATTATTTCAAAGAAAAAAGGAAAATAAGTATTGGCAAGGATGTGGAGAAACTGAAATCCTCCTGCATTACTGCTGACAATGTTTAATGGTGCAGCCAACTTGGAAAACAGTATGACAAGTTCTCAAAAGGTCAAACAGAGTTTAACCACATACTCCAGCAATTCCATTACTAGATATATACCCAAGAAAATGGAAAACAGATTTTCAACCAAAAACTTGTACATGAATGTTCATAGCAGCACTATTTACAATAGCTTAAAATGGAAACAACCCAAATGTGCACTGATATACAGATAAATATATGGTATGTAATATACAATGGAATATTATTCAGCCATGAAAGGAGTGCTACAATATTCAAGAACCTTGAAAACAGTATGCTAAGAGAAAAAAGCTTGATACAAAAGGCCACATACTGGATGATTTCATTTACATGAAATGTCTAGGATAGGAAAATCCATTGAGACAGAAAGTAGGTCAATGGTTGCCAGGGACTAAGGGTCAGGGCAAATGGGGAGTGACTGCTAACAGCCATGGTTTTTCTCTACTGTGTGAAAATGCTCTGGGATTACACAGTGGTGATAGTTACACAACTCTCTGAATATACTAAAGGTCACTGAATCATACATTTTAAATTGGCGAATTTTATAGCAATCTGAATCATATCTCAATAAAAAAGGTCAGTTGTAAAAATAATTTCTATTCAACATTAATAAAAACTAAAAGAGTAAAAAGTTGCCTATTTTTTTTTTTTAAATTTATGTTTTTGTCAAGGAAAGAGATTTTGGTTTCATTTCTATCCAGCTGATCAGGAGACTAATATTAGGATCATACCCAACGGCTAAACCAGCAAATGGTAATGAAGGCCAGGAAATTTTTAAAATATTGTTTCTGAGAAATGTGATTGTGTTAGTTTGAGTTTCCCCAGAAACATACCCTAAAACAAAGATTTATGTGCAAATGGTCTATTAGGAAGTGAAGGAAATACCAGCAGGCGAGCAGGAAAGTGAGTCAGGGAAGGGAAGGCAGCCAATGAAGTGTGCACTATCAAGCACATCAGCAGAGGGGAGAGCTTGACCCTATTGAGGAGCCCCGTGAGCCAGTGTAAATTGTGTTTCAGAGTCACCCTCACCCCCAGGGACAAGAGTTGGGATATTCATGCTGCAATTCCTGTCACTGGGTGAGGGTTAGTTCCTCCAGCAGCAAGAGAAAGCCCTCAAGCAAAGAGACCTGGATGCTGGTAGCTGTAAACTGGGCCGGCTTGCACTGAAGTGGAAAGGCCCACGGAGATATGAGAAACTGGATTAGAGTTTTCACCTCAGCACTTGGGGCAAGCTACCCAGTTTTCTGAGACACATTTCTTTATATGCAAAATATGGGAGGGACGGGGTAAAAAACATAATCTCAAAGAGTGTTGTGAGTATTAGAAAACATATATGAATCTCAGTAGGTCTTTTAAGTTTTCAAATTTTACTTTAAAAATATATAGATGACAATAATACACTGAATAAAGATAACCTGTAAAGTCGGAATGACGTCTTGCTAATCTTCTTTGCTCACTGAGCTCTTGAGTGATGGACATAACCCAGGAGCTCTGCCAGATTTTCTTGAAAGAAGATTCAATTTTGTTCATCCATCTATGAACATACAGTCGTGTGGCAAAGACAGCTTTATGTTTATCAAAATGTGTTACCTCTTTCTGGGTTCACAGATTACTTTCCTAAAGCCCCCTTGTACTTAGGGGAGGTCATGTGACTAAAATGTGTCCAGGCTTGGTCCAAAACTCGCCATAAGCCCTGTCCTGTGTTCTTTCCCGTCTTCCGATTGGATGAAATGGAGAAAATTGCCAAGGTGACTTTGGAAGCCACATGTTAAAGATGGCAGAGGGTGGATTTCTGGATAGGCAACCTGATCTCCTTTCCTGTACTGTGATGTGTGCAAGAATGCTTGATAATTGTATTAGGTTCCTGTTGTTGTTGCTTAGTCAGTCAGTTGCATCTGACTCTTTTGCGACTCCATGGACTGTAGCCCACCAGTCTCCTCTGTCCATGGGATTTCCCAAGCAAGAATACTGGAGTGGATTGCCATTTCCTACTCCAGAGGATCTTCCTGATCCAGGGATCGAACCTGCATCTCCTTCATTGGCAGGCAGATTCTTTACCACTGAGCCACCTGGGAAGCCAAACCACTATAAACTTGGGGGTTTATTTGTTGAAACAGCTACCGTTACCCTAATATACTAGAAAGATTTCCACCTTGGGGGTTTTGGATTAACACTTGATTAATAAGGTTTCACTAAGCAGAACCAAATTTTTCAAACATTCTGATTAACTATAGCTGTATTGGAAGGACTTATAACCAAATAGGGTACTGTCACATGTAATCAGTGTGTTATGAATTCAGTTTGTAAACAACAGGCTTTCAAAAGCAGCCCACGAACTGGAAAATGCATCATCTCTTTTGGCTAGCCCTAGGGAGAGAGAGCAGGGAATCATGTCCCCATCACATCAAACATTTTCTACCTGAGAATCTTCATCCTTGAGCATTTCTAAGGTGATGGTAGGTAGGAAGTATCAGACACATTTTGTGTAGAAGGGCATTTGGGGTGAGACATTTCTTCTTTTCTGATCTAATGAAAGATCAACTGAGAGAAATAATCGAGACTCTGTGCTTTACTTTGTTTACTTTTTGCTTATTAATTAGTTCAAAAAGACAATAAATGCCACCTCTGTTCCAGTTGAATATTGTTGATACAATACAATAAATATTGTTTATCTATTGTTGAATAACAAACTACCCCCAAGTTAGTGGCACAGAATAGCCCTTTTATTATTCGTCTAGACTCTTTGGAATTCAGACAGGGCACCATGGGAATGGTCTGTTTCTCTTGTTGCTCCAAGATGTCTGGAAACTCAGGTAGGGAGACTGCATGGCTGGGAGTTGGAACCATCTCCAGGTAGAGGCTTCCTTCTTCACATGCTTGGCTTTCAGGCTGGGATGGCTTAATGGTTGGGCTCAGGTGGGGCTGCTGACTGGACAACCTGAACATGGCCTCTTCACGCAGCCTGGGTTTCTCACAGGATAGTTGGATTTCGCACCTGGCAACTTGGGCTCTTCCAGAGACCAAGGCAGATGGTGTAAGTCCTGTTATGAACCAGCAGTAGAAGTCACAGAGAGTCACAGCCATCATACTCTTTAGCCTAAGAGTCCCAAAGCCACCCAGATAAGGAGAAGGGGCACAGATATTAATCATCTCTAGATATGCTGAATGTCAGAGACTGGCAACTGTTTTAACACATTCATGATTTTTAATTCCACAAATATAACTGCTATTAATATTTTGGCTTGTTACCATCTTTAAAAATCTCCAAATATTATAAAAATGAAAGAAAAAATTTTGGTATAATTTTGTATACCAGTCTTTCATTTTTAACCCAGTGTCCTGAGCACTTCTTCATGTCATTAAAAATTCTTCACAGATAAAGAGTACACAATGTTCTACAGCAAGAATGTATCATAGTTTATTTAATGTTCCATTCTTTGTGTGACATTTGACTTTATAAGTGACATGAATACCTTCACTAACCCGAGTTACAAATATTCAGGTCTAGTTTTTTTCTTCTTTGTAAAACTTGAAGTATAATTTACATACAGTACAGGGAACAAATTTTATGCATACAGATTGATGAATTTTTACACGTCTATGTACTTGAAACACACACAAATATAGGTATAGAACATTTTTATCACATGGAATTTCCCTTGAAATCCTGTCCCAGTCACCTTCCTCCACCCAGATGTAATCACTATTCTATCTTCATTAAGTAGTTTTGCCTGTTGTTGAATTTCTCATAAGAAATGAAAGCATATGTACTATTTCTGGTCTTCTTTCATTCACATAAGTCTTTGAAATTCACTCATGTTGTTGCATGTACATAGTTTGTTCTTTTCTTCTTGCTGAGATATTCCATTGAGTGAATATACCATGATAGATTTATTCATCGGCAGAGCTGATAGACATTTGGTGTTTTCTGTGTTTGAGCTATGATGTGATAAAGGGGCTACATTCTTGTGTATCATTATTTGTGGACACATTTACTTAATTCTTTTGGAACCGAATTCCACCTAAAAGTGGAATGTATATGTACCTTTAGTGGTTACTACTCAGCTGTTTTACAAACTATTTAAACCAATTTACATTCCCATAAGCAATATAAGGGCTTCCCTGGTGGCTCAGATGGTAAAGAATCTGCCTGCAATGTGGGAGACCTGGTTTTGATCCCTTAGACAGGAAGATCCTCTGGAGAAGGGATGGTAACCCACTCCAGTATTCTTGCCTGGAGAACTCCATGGACAGAGGAGCCTGGCTATAGGCTATAGTCCATAGGGTCACAAAGAGTTGGATATGACTGAGTGACTAACACACACACACACACACACACACACACACACGCAAGCAATGTAAACTAATTTACATTCCCATAAGCCCTGATTCTGGGAGGGATTGGAGGCAGGAGGAGAAGGGGACGACAGAGGATGAGATGGCTGGATGGCAGCACCAACTCGATGGACATGAGTTTGAGTGAACTCCGGGAGTTGGTGATGGACAGGGAGGCCTGGCGTGCTGCGATTCATGGGATCGCAGAGTAGGACACGACTGAGCGACTGAAATGAACTGAACTGAAGCAATGTAAGGGCTTCCCTGGTGGCTCAATGGAAAAGAATCCACCTGCAATGCAGGACACGTGCACTTGATCCCTGAGTTGAAAATATCCCCCGGAGCAGGAAATGGCAACCCATTCCAGTATTCTTGCCTGGAAAATCCCATGGACAGAGAGGAGCCTGGTGGGCTACAGTCCATGAGATCACAAAAGAGTTGGACATGACTGAGAGACTAAATAAAAACAAGCAAAATAAAAGTTCCAGGGGCTCCATATCCTCGACAACACTTGGTATTTCCAGTTTTTACAATTTTAGTCATTCTAATGAGTATCAACTGCTATTTTACTGTGGTTTTCATTTCCCTGATGATTAATACTGCTTAGTACTTTCCCCACATGCTTATTAGTCATTTGGATATCCTCCTTTATAAATTGCTTGCTGAAGTCTTTTACTAGTTTTAAACTGTAATCTTTTTTGTCTTTTAAAAATTTATTTGCAGGTCTATATTCAAATATATTTGGTATATTTGTTTTCTTGATGAAGTCTTTTGATGATTAAAAATTCTTAAACAATTCCAGCTTATTAACTTCTTATGATTAATGGTTTTTGTATCCTGTTTAAAAAATCTTTACCTATCCCAAGATCATCAGCATGGACACACTTTTTTTTCCTCTAGAAAATTTCAGCTTCAAGTTTATATGTTGCATTAATTTTTGTAGCTGGTGTGAATAATGATTAAGGTTCTTAAAAAAAAAATACAGATATGTATTCCAGTATCATTTATTGAGTGAGTGAACTGTTCTCCACTGAATTAAAAAAAGGGCCTTTTTCATAAATCAAATGACTGTACACGCAAAGGTCTATTTATGGCCCCATTCAGTTCCATCAATTCATTTGTCTATTCTTGAGGCTCCAACACATTATCTTAATTACTATAACTTTATATAATATTCCAGGAAATGAGTGGGGGGTGGCTAGAGACTGAGTTTGGCCTTGTGACTGATGTTTCAACCATTCATGCCTACATAATGAAACCCTGAGAAGACTCTGGATCCCGAGGCTCGGGTGAACTTCTGGTTGGCAGTCATACTTCGGTATGCTGGGCGATGTGTCTGAGGATAAGAAAAAAGCTTCATGTTTGGGACCTTCCCAGACCTCACCACATATGTCTCTTCATTTGGCTCATCCTTATTTATATCCTTCAAAATAAAACTCTAATAAAAAGTGAAGTACTTTCCTGAGTGATGTGTGTCATTCTATCAAATGACCAAACCTAGGAGGATAGTGGGAGCCCCTGAATTTGTATCCAGTTGTTAAGAAGTGTGAGTGGCCTGGAAACCCTGGAGCTTGTGGCTGGTGTCTGAAGTGAGGGGAGTTTTGTGGAGAACTGAGCCCTACAGTTGTGAAGTCTGCACTAACTCCGGGGTAGTCATCAGAATTGCATTGCAGCCACATGCAATGTTAAGGATTGTTTTGTCTTTTTAGGGAACTGAGCCCTTTTTTATTACACAATGCCTCTTTATCCCTGATAAGTTCCCTTGTTATGAAGTTGGCTTTGTCTGGAATCAATATGGCTACTCCAGATTTCCTTTGATTAGTATTAGCATGCTTTGTCTTTCTCCATTCCTTTACATTTAATCTATCTGTGTCTGACTTTCTTGTTGACAGCATATAGTTGGGTGTTGTTTTTCTGTTAAATCCCCTCTGAAATCTCTGTCTTTTAATTGGTATATTTAGACCACTGACAGTTAAATTGATTACTTGCATGGAGTTTAAGTATCTTGAAACAACATATTTCCAATTCCTCCCTCCTGTTCCATTTAACATTGCTTTCATTCATTTCACTTATACTTAAGACATAACACTCAATACATTGTCACTATTATTATTTTGAACAAACTGTTATCTGTTAGATCAATTAAGAATAAGAAAGATTAAAGATTTTATTTTACTTTATTTCTCCTCTAATGATCCTTTTTAAAAAGTAGACCTGAATTTCTGACCTATGTCATTTTCCCTCTCTCTGAAGAACTTCTAATATTTCTTTCATGGCAGGACTACTGGCAATCAATTCCCTTAATATTTGTTTGTCTGAGAAAGTTATTATTCCTCCTTTACTTTTAATGAATGATTTCATGGGATACAGAATTCTAGATTTGTAGGCTTCTTTCCCACTAACATTTAAAATACTTCACTCTTTCTTCTTGCTTGTATTCTTTCTGAAGAGAAGTCTGATGTAATTTTTATCCTTATTCCTCTGTTCCTCTGTTGGTAAGTTGTTTTTGCCTCTCACTTTCAACATTTTCTCTTTGTCTTGTTTAGGTATAGTTGGTTTTTTTTCCCTTTGGTATTTATCATACTAGGCATTTTCTGAGCTTTCCAGATCTGTGGCTTTGTGTCTGCCGTTAATTTGGAAATTCTCAGTCATCACTACTTCAAATATTTATTCTGTCCTCTTCTCTTGTTTTTCTCCATCTAGTATTCCCATTAAATTGTACATTATTATACATTTTGTAATAGTCCCATAGTTCTTTTCTTTTTTCTCCTTCAAAAATTTCAGTTTTTGAAGTTTTATTCACAAGCTCACTGACATTTTCCATGACCATGTCCAGGCTGCTAATAAGCCCAACAAAGGCATTCGTCATTTATTTCACAGTTTTTGATTACCAGTATTCCCTTTTGATACTTACAGCTTCAATATCTCTGCTAATATAACCCATCTGTTCTTATGCAATGTCCACTTTACCACTAAAACCCTTCACATATTAATCATAGTTATTTTAATTCAAATCTCTGCTGTGTCTGTTTCTGGTTCTGATATTTGTTTTATCTCTTCAGATTGTTAGGACTTTTTCCCTTTTAGCTTTCCTTCTAATTTTTTTTTTTTTAATTGAAAGCAGACATGATATACTGGATAAAGGGAACTGATTTACATAGGCCTTTAGTATAAAGTTTTACATCTATCTGACCAGGAGTTAGGTGGTTTTCAAAATTTGCTGTAACTGTGGTGTCAGAGACTAAAATTTTCGCTAGTGTCCTTATTTTTGTATCCCTCATTGTTTGAGGGTTTTCCTACAGACTTCTTAAATAGGATCTGAGGTCTGCAGTTCTTTTAGCTGTAATTTCTGTTCTACTATTACACAGAAACTGGATTGATGTGGTAGTACAGTATGTGTGTGGAGGGAGGGGGAAGAGTTTTCTATAGTCCTATAATTAGATTTTAGTCTTTTAGTGAACATGAGTTGGGTATTTCCCTTTCCCCAAGGTGGTTAGGCTTTGGTAAAACCTCAGTAGATTAGACATTTGTAAATTAGTTTCCCTTGAGGGTAGGCCTTGCTGAGGAGAACAAGAGCTCTGGATATATTTCAAAATGGCTACCCTTCCCCTCTCCCTGCTGGAAGCATGAAGGCATGTCTCTCTAGTCTTCATAGTGACAAACTTATAGGACTCCTGGAGATAAAAGTGATGAATGGGTGGAAGCCTCCCTAAAAGTGGGCTTTCTCAGAGTTTTTATTTTTTTTATTTTTTATTTTCTCAGAGTTTTTAACTGTCACACTTGTCTATACTGAGTCAGGAGCAATTTGTCAGTATAGTTCAAAATATTCCTACCAATGGTGGCTGCAGTGAAGGATTTCTGTTCTAAGAGCTGTGACTTTCTATATCCATTTGCCTGTTGCTCCAGTTTTCAGGGCAACAATTTCTCCTGTGACTCCCAATTCTCTGATGGATCTAGGAAGTGTTGTTGATTTTCACTTGGTTTAGCTTGATTGTCATAAGTACAGGAATGACAACTTCCAAGTTCATTACATGTTGGACCAGAAAACAGAAGTCCACCAGATCTGCTTTTAAAACCTAAATTATTGAGCCCTTATGTCCATAGTAGTAGGAGGTAGCATTTCTTTATTTTGGAGCCCCTGGCAGTATTATCCTAGAATTTCAGTGTATAGTCTAGTTAGTTGAGCTTTCCTCCCACAGGGAGGAACTACAGAATCCAATCAATCCATTAATAGACTTCCCTTTTTATTCTTTATTTTACTTTACAAGGCAGGAGCCACAGGAGATGTGGGTTTGATCCCTGGGTCGGGAAGATCCCCTGGAGAAGGGAATGAAAACCAACTCCAGGATTCTTGCCAGGACATTCTCATGGACAGAGGAGCCTGGCGGGCTACAGTCCATGGGGTTGCAAAGAGTGGGACATGACTAAGCATTCATGCATGGCTACAATGACTGTATTAGACTATGTTACCACTGAGAAGTCCTGGTTCTCTGGGGCCAATGCATCACGGCCTTCTACTGCCATGATGCCTACTGATTGTCCTCTGACCTCAGCAGCATGTTTGTCTACATGTGCTCCACCTCTGGGTTCCTGGGGTTATAACTGCCCTCTTCATACATTTAGCCAAAGCCCCAAAGTGAAGCAGTCATGCCAAGCTGGGGTAGGTCATTTAATAGAGGCATCTACAAACCCCTGTCTTCATGGTGAATTCCCTCTCACTTGAGCTTTCTTTCCTATAAATAAGCTCACTCAGGACCACCTCAGTTTATCTTCTCTTCAAAAGGGAAGAGATCGGGTCTGATCCACTGATTTGCTCACTTGCTATCCAGAGACTAGTTCTGTGCTCCAAGAGGCAGAGAGAGAGGCAGCAGAGTTAAGGCACCTGTGCTCTTCGGAGACTGCCCTGATGCTACAGCCAAATGGCTTGCATTTGCACAGACCTAGAAGCATCTGGGAATTTATATCCTGCATTCCCCACAAAAAGAGGCCCTTTACCAATAGAGAAAACCCAGTTCCCTTGCCTGAGACTGAACAATTGAGACATGTAATGAGTACTCCCAGGGGTCCCTGTATGATCAGGGTGAAGCCACCTCATATCCTTGGTTTCCCTCCTTTCCTTGTCCTGCTTCTTCCACATCCTCACCTGTCTTTCTGGAAACACTTCCCTAGTCAACCATTTCCTTATGGCTTTCTGCTCCTGGAGAATTCAGCTCAAGACACCAACAGAAGTTTCCAGGTGATGACCACTTTTTGATCTCACATTTTCCCCTAATCTACTCCAAAGGGACTTGCTTCCCCCAGGTGAAGTGGCTGACATTTAAACGGCAGCTGCTCATACAAATAAATAAAGTTTCTATTCCTGCCAAACCACATTCTTCACTATTGGTTATTTCCAATCTTTTTAGTTATCATGTTTTCTTGTGCCTTTAGAGGCCTGAAAAGGTCAGGACCCACAGTAGAAAAGTAATTCATTTGATCAACCACTGTATTCAAGGAAGCATGCTTGAATATTTACTCTAAAATCAGTTAAGACTTTTCTTTTTTAAAAAATGTTCAACAGCTTTATTGAGGCCTAACTGACATACAACAATAACTGCACATATTTAATGTACATAATTTTATAAGTTTTGACATCTGCAAACACCCATGAAACCACTACTGCAGTCAGGACTGAGCATATGTATCATCTCCATGCCTCTTCATACCCCTTTATAATGTCTCCCTTCCACTCTTGTCACCTCTCTCCCAAGTAGCCATTAACCTGCTTTCTATCAGGACATATTAGTTTGCATTTCCTAAAAATTTATATTAATAGAACTGTAGACTATGTACTCTTTTTGTTGCTGTTGGAACTTCAAATCAGCATGGAAACTCAGTCTGGAATTTCACACTTAGCATAATTATTTTGAATTTCATCCGTGTTGGTACTTGTATCAAAATTCATTCCATTTAATTGCTGAGTAGCATTCTGTTGTATGGATATACCACAATGTTGATATGTTAACCTGTCAGGATACTTGGGGTTGTTTCCAGTTTGGGGTGATTACAAATAAAGTTGTTATGAACATTCATTTGTACTCCTTTGTATGAACATGTGCTTCCTTTTTTCTCTTGGGTCAATGCTTACACATGAAAATACTTGGATCACATTGCTGCTATATGTCTAATTTCTTAAGAAACTGCAAAAATGCTTTCCAAAGTGGTTATGTCATTTTCTCAGTTCAGTTCAGTTGCTCAGTTGAGTCTGACTCTTTGCAACCCCATGGACTGCAGCACACCAGGCCTCCCTGTCCATCACCAACCCCCAGAGTTTACCCAAACTCACGTCCATCAAGTCGGTGATGCCATCCAACTATCTCACCCTCTGTCATCCCCTTCTCCTCCTGCCTTCAATCTTTCCCAGCATCAGGGTCTTTTCCAATGAGTCAGCTCTACGCATCAGGTAGCCAAAGAATTGGAGTTTCAACTACAGCATCAGTCCTTCCAATCAACACCCAGGATGGATCTCCTTTAGGATGCACTGGTTGGACCTCCTTGCAGACCAAGGGACTCTCAAGAGTCTTCTCCAACATCACAGTTCAAAAGCATCAATTCTTCAATGCTCAGCTTTCTTCACAGTCCAACTCTCAAATCCATACATGACTACTGGAAAAACCATAGCCTTGACTAGATGGATCTTTGTGGGCAAAGTAATGTCTCTACTTTTTAATATGCTGTCTAGGTTGAATATAACTTTCCTTCCAAGGAGCAAGCATCTTTTAATTTCATGGCTGCAGTCACCATCTGCAGTGATTTTGGAGCCCCCCAAAATAAAGTCTGCCACTGCTTCCACTGTTTCTCCATCTATTTACCATGAACTGGATGCAATGATCTTAGTTTTCTGAATGTTGAGCTTTAAGCCAACTTTTTCACTCTCCTCTTTCATTTCCATCAAGAGACTCTTTAGTTCTTCTTTGCTTTCTGCCATAAAGGTGGTGTTATCTGCATATCTGAGGTTATTGATATTTCTCCTGGCAATCTTGATTCCAGCTTGTGCTTCATCCAGCCCAGCATTTCTCATGATGTACTCTGCATTTATTCTCATCAGTATATAAAAATTTCAGTTCCTCTGCATTTTCACTAAATCTTGGTATGGTTGGTCTTTATAATTTCAATTTAATTGTAATCTAATAGGTGTGTAATAGTATTTAATGGTTTTAATTTTCATTTTTAAATTGAAGTATAGTTGATTTATAATAGTTTCAGGTGTACAATGCAGCAAATTCAATCTTTTTACAGATTATACTCCATTTGAAGTTATTGTAAAACAATGGCTATATTTTCCTGTGTTGTACAATGTATCTTGGTTGCTTATCCATTGTATACACGGCAGTTTGGGTCTCTTAATCCACTACCCTGAACTTGCCCCTCCCCACTTTTCTATCTCCACTAGTAACCACTGCAGTTAAGGCTTTCTGACTTCTCCTTTCCCAGCATCTCTTTTTCTCTTCCAGTGTCTTAATTCAGGCAAAAATGCCCATCTATCTCTTCCAACCCAGTCAAAATCTATTCCTGAGAAAATATTAAACCAGTCAGTGGGGGAAAAGGCAGTTTCTACTTTTCTTCTCTCAGTGAGGAATGGGGAGGGGAATACTAAGATATTTAAAATAGACCCTTTTCCTCCATAATAAAAAGCTTTGGATGTTGTTCAAGGCATTTCAGAGATTAGGAAGAGAATTTTGCAGCATAAGGTGACCTTGAAGATAACCCCTGGCATCTGTCCCTAATAAGTCAAAGTCAGCAGTAGGCAATTCCTCATTTACAGAGTTCATTGATGAATCACAGTGGAATGGGGAGGAACTCTCTCTAGATGGGCCTCCCTCCACCCCCTTCTCAGTACCACACCTGGTGCTTGTGAGAGCTCAGGAGCAGGTGACTTCAGCTTCAGCTCAGCAGCAGAGGTGGCCAAGGGAAGTCTACATGGTGTGGTGGACGAGATGTCAGATTCAGCAGAAAATGACCTTGGTTAAAAATTCTGGCTTTGCACTTGCCCCTCAAGAAAGTCACTTAACCTCTCTAAGGCTCCAATTCCCTGGCTGTAAATGAAGATGAAGATACTAATCTCCAAGAACTGTTATAAAGTGTAGAAATGATATCAAACACGTACTAAAATGGCTAGTACCAAATAAACACCTGAAGAACATTAATCCCCTCCGCCCCCCACCTCCCGTACTACAAGGTTCAGTAAATGATGTTGCATTTATCTGAGACATCATTCTGCTTTCCTGGTTCAGAAAGTGAACCCTAATTAACTCCCCAAATTAAACTTCCAGAACATAAAAATTAGAAGTTACTTTTCTATTACCTGTTCAACCCATCCATTCTGCAGACAATAAAACTGAGGCCTTGAGGGTTTGGGACACTGTTCAAAGCCTACTGTTTCTTCTCTACTGCTCTTTGCCCTACACCTTGTTAATTATCAGCTTTTTGAACTCTGTGTTTACAGATCCTGATTAATGTTTAGCTCTTTGTATCTCCAATATTATTTTGTGAGATGTGGCCACATGGGGTTATTCCAGGTCTTTTGCACAGGTCTTCCCAAAGGACAATGCTGTAGATTCTTCACATCTCTCCAGAGGTGCCAAGTTCGTAGGTGGTCAGTGCCAGACACTTCCTTCCTGAGAGGTCTATTCTCTGGACATGTTCATCCTCTGGCAGAAAAGCCATCTCCCATGGCCACAGTGGTGAAGCTAGGAAAGAGTCTCACAGAGGCTGGAACAGCTCTGTTGGCTTCCTGGCCTTTAGCGGGTGACTTTTTCAAACACTTGTGCTCGGGAGGCAGCCCCCCTTTGTCTCAGTCTCAGGGTTTGTGGGCGACCCAGAGGTTCATAGCAGAATCTTCAAGGCCAGAGTCCTCAAGTAACTTGGGAAACTTTCTCACCAACCAGTTCACTCTTTTCTGCAAAGAAGCCCCACAAGTATCCAGGGTCTACTGGTTCCTCCTTGAGGACTAAAATTATGAAAACAGCCCCACCAGAACACAGGAGGGCCTAGAAGCTTTCCAAAGAGTTGTCCTCACAGCGTGGAATTCAGTGAGTTCCACCATGGTGAACAGGATAGATGTGACTGAACCCCCCTTGGATCCTTGTCAAACCACAGCACCCCACTGCAGCATTACCCCCCTACCCCCTCCCCTTGCTTCTGGGATAACCTTGGGAGGAGATTTCAAACTCTTAAATGTTGGTGGGTAAGGTTAGGTAGACACATTAGAATCTGGTTTGAGGTGGGTGCCAGAGGACAGATTTGAAGACTCCCCATATGACTCTGATGAGTTACCCCCACCTGCCAGGTTTAGATTTAACAAATAAAAACAGGACACCCAGTTTAATGAGACTTTTGGATAAATAGTGAATACCTTTTAGTATAAGTATGTCCTATGCAATATTAATAGGGCTTCCTAGGTGGCTCTGTGGAAAAGAATCCACCTGCAGAATTCTTTAGGAGAATGCAGGAGCTGTAGCAGACTCAGGTTCAATCCTTGGGACATGAAGGTCTCCTGAAGAAGGAAATGGCAACCCACTCCAGCACTCTTGCTGAAATAATCCTATAGACAGAGGAGCCTGGTGGGCTATAGTCCATGGGGTCACAAAGAGTTAGACATGACCGAGTGACTGAGCTTGAGCTCCATGTGATATTAAAGACATACTTACTCTAAAAAACTATTGTTTATCTGAAATTCAAATCCAACCAGGCATTATGTTTTTTATCTGGAAACTCTCCTACACTCTCCCCCTCAAACAAGAAAGTGACATTTTCAAATATCATCCTAAAAAAAAAATACATTCACTGTCAAAAGTACAGAAAAATATAAAAAATTAAATTAAAACCAATCATAATTTTACCACCCAGAGTTGTTAGCATTTTGGTTTATTCCTTGTCTACACATACACACACTTATGTGTGTGATTTATTGTCAGTTATATACTTTTGAAATTTGGATTATATCAAACATCCAAATATTCCCAGCTCAGCATGTAGTGGAGGGAAAGCAACAAATCTCAGACCCCTCCATCCTGGCAGACAGCAATTAGCTACCAGATGCTTGATGGTAAACACCCTGCACCAAGGTGTATGTCCAGACCCACAAGAGGCATTCCAGGAATGCTTGTTGATTAAGTGAATGAGTAAATGAATGAATCTCTGTAGAATCTGTGAGCATCTTAGCCCAAGCACAATATCCACATTTCCACTGAACACCTTCTGCTGAATAGGAGAGGTGCTGCTTGCACTTCAGTGAGGAGTTGATAATTTAAAGCTCAGCCTTCTGGCCCTGATTCTGAACATAGGCCAAGTCCTGATTTTGCTTTAAATTTCACAAACAGTATCAGTACCAGGTCCCATGGTTAAGTACTATGGACACAGAAATGAATAGGATAGAGCAATTACTTTCATGTGAGATCATATTTGTTTGGGTGGTGGTGGGGGGGGGCGAGACAGATAATGAGAGAAAGTAAATAAACAAACATAATTTCATACAGTGATAAATAAGAACCAAAACCATTGCAGCCATACAGCTTGTTCACACTAACATGATCCAACTATCTGACACTCAGCATTAATGTAACTTCCCTTGTTACTTCCCTTCCCAAGTGCTTCCTTTGTGGCTCAGCTGGTAAAGAATCCACCTTCAATGAGGGAGACCTGGGTTCAACCCTTGGGTTGGGAAGATCCCCTGGAGAAGGGAATAGCTACCAACTCCAGTATTCTGGCCCGAAGAATTCCATGGACTGTATAGTCCAGGGGGTCATAAACAGACACAACTGAGCGACTTTCACTTCACTTCATTAATGTGACAGCAACATTCTAGAAAATTCCAGTCCAAAATATGGAGTTGCAAACGATGTTACTGTTTTAGGATTCCTGAAAAATCCACTTATCTGAACAACACACTCTTCAACTAATGTCTCAGGACAACCCAACTTGTCTATTTACTCTTCAAGGCCCCTGCAAAGCCCTCACCTTGCTATGTTCATCAGTCCTACACTAAGATATCACAAACTGCCCAGTTCCAGTCAGGACTCCACACTGAAAGATCCAGCTTAAACTAGACCCTTAAAATCTCAATACTCCACCCTGACCTCCACCTTCTAAGAAGTTTCTACAATTCCATCAAAGTGATGATATCCTTTATTGCTTTGTGCAGTCAGCAGGCCACTGCAGTAGTCTGTGTAGGAATCAGCAGTCCACATGAGTGGTATGAAGTAAAAGAAGTAGAGCCATTCAATGCATAGTGATGGAGGTGAGGCTGGCAATGGTGGTACTTTCATTTAGATGAAAGCCTCTGAAAAGTGGTAACATTTAGATGAAAGCCTCTGAAAAGTGGTAATATTGAGGTGAGATCTGAATGAAGGGAAGGATCTGGCCTTGCCATATCCTGGGGCAAAACCTTCCAGGCACCAGGAATAATAAAAGAAGGAAGGTTGACAGTAGAGAAAAGGAGTTCAGAGAGGTGGAAGGTAGATGGATACCAGATGATGTAGCTCATTGCAGGCCAATGGAAGGAGTTTTGATTTGATGCTAAGTATAACGTTAAAATAAATACCTGGAAGATTTTAAGCAGGAAAACTACATTCTTTCATCTGTCCTTCTGGCCAGTGAATGTTAACCAAGACACTTCTCTTGCCCAGCATCTGTGGGCATGAACTGCACTGGAGATTTAAGCTTTCTAGAGAACAGATAGACACAAACAGCCAGCGTGCAGAACACCAACTTCTGTACATTACAGGAAGTATGAGGAGGAATTGGTGACTCTTAAGCCATAGGATCAGAAGAGTGACCCTTCCTTGTCATGGTTCTGGTTCCCACAGGCCCAGGTTCAATGTAAGTACAGTTTGCTTGATGGCAACTTCCAGTCTCTAAGGTCCAGAGAAGGCTATTACAAACTCAGGCTATGGACTCCCCAGGAGCAGCCAGCTCCTTGTTTTTAGCTATGTGCCTCAGGACCACAGTCAGTACCTGGGATAGAGTAGGACCTCAATAAAGGTGCTCAACAAATCTTGGAATAGATGGTCTGCTTTTTAGGTATTTATATCCATCCAATTCCAAAAAGTTATGCAATTGTATACAGAGCTACGTATATTATTAAAATACAAAAAATAAATGAGAAAATCAGAGGAAGGAAATGTGAAGGTAGGGGAAAAAAAGGTCATGGTTAAAGCTATGGTTAAAAACCCTTTAGCGAGTAGTTTTGAACAGAGGTGAATTATAAAGTCTTCTTAGCAGCCAGTGAAAAGAGACCAAATGTCAGTTGCTAGATTCACAGAAATAACACTAAGAACAATGAGAAACCAGGGGTTCAGGAAAAGTCCCCAGTTCTTTCTTGTATTGAGTTAAAGAAAAATTTTTTGGGTCTTCATAAAGTGATTTTCTGTGAGATAGTATATTACAACATCCCTAAAACAATACAGTTTTCAGTTTCAAATGGCTGTTTCTTGAAACACTCCCAGGGAGCACTGTTCAGGCACATCAGAGCCTAATTCAGTCAAGGTGACAGGGCCAGGGAGGAGGCAGAGCAAGTAATCCTGCCCCATTTCTTGCTGGTGACTACAAGGTTGAATACCAGAGCGACAGAGATGGAGACTGGGGAGCAGGGAGGACGAGGATGGTTGGAACCTGAGGGTGCTTGAGCCTGGAGGGGCCGGGCACATGCTTGCATCTTGCACACCTCTGGAAAAGAGCAACTCAGAATACAGGAGACACCGTCCCCCTATTCTCTGCATGGAGCAACTTGCCGCCCTCCCAGAACAAAATGAAGGGGAGGGAGGCCCCCACAGAGGAGGGATTTGTGGAGGGGGGACTCTTCATGAAGTGCTATAGTAAGCACCTCATATTTCAACTCTGTGAAGAAAGCATCTCCTGGCAGACAAGCTCATAGAATGTGTGCAGTGAGTGGCTGGGTTGTGCAGAGCCTGCCTACAACTCCATCAGAGTCCTCCACTTCCTGGGCCATAAAAATGTGCTCCTGACTGATGGCTAACATACGAGGTCACAATGGTTTCCTCTGGATGTGTGTGTGCTCCACTTTACAGCTCCCCTAGAATTATCAGGGGCAGATGATGCCTCCACTGCTATTGCATAAGTACTGACTCTCAGTGGCTTCTTCATGAAAGAGACCATTTGATTTGGAAAAGAAAATCATGGCATATTCAAAACAGAGAAACAACATTTCTTTCAAGAAATACTATTATTGAATGATTGTAAGCATAGTTTAAGTTCATTTCATTTTCTACCAGATCTGTGTGTGGAGACATGACCTGTGCTGTGCTCTGATAACATCAGGGACTTGAAAGCAGAGCTTTACCTTTTGCAAAGTTCACTGTCAGTGCTTGTGGATGGGAAAGTGGAGGCTCGACAAATGTTAAGTGATGTTGCCAATGCCACACAGGTGGCTCCTAAATTCTCAGCTTTCTTTTTTTTAATATAAATTTATTTATTTTAATTGGAGGTTAATTACTTTACAATATTGTATTGGTTTTGCCATACATCAACATGAATCTGCACGAGTGTACACGTGTTCCTCATCCTGAACTCCCCTCCCACCTCCCTCCCCATACCATCCCTCTGGGTCATCCCAGTGCATCAGCCCCGAGCATTCTGTATCATGCATTAAGCCTAGACTGGCGATTCGTTTCATATATGATATTATACATGTTTCAATGCCATTCTCCCAAATCATCCCACCCTCTCCCTCTCCCAGAGAGTCCAAAAGACTGTTCTATACATCTGTGTCTCTTTTGCTGTCTTGCATAGAGGGTTATCATTACCATCTTCCTAAAATCCATACATATGCATTAGTATACTGTATTAGTGTTTTTCTTTCTGGCTTACTTCACTCTGTATAATAGGCTCCAGTTTCATCCACCTCATTAGAACTGATTCAAATGCATTCTTTTTAATGGCTGAGTAATACTCCATTGTGTATATGTACCACAGCTTTCTTATCCATTCATCTGCTGATGGACATCTAGCTTGCTTCCATGTCCTGGCTATTATAAACAGTGCTGTGATGAACATTGGGGTACACCTGTCTCTTTCAATTCTGGTTTCCTTGGTGTATATGCCCAGCAGTGGGATTGCTGGGTCATATGGCAGTTCTATTTCCAGCTTTTAAGGAATATCCACACTGTTCTCCATAGTGGCTGTACTAGTTTGCATTCCTACCAACAGTGTAAGAGGGTTCCCTTTTCTCCACACCCTATCCAACATTTACTGCTTGTAGACTTTTGGATAGTAGTCATTCTGATTGGTATGAAATGGTACCTCATTGTGGTCTTGATTTGCATTTCTCTGATAATGAGTGATGTTGATCATCTTTTCATGTTTTGTTAGCCATCTGTATGTCTTCTTTGGAGAAATGTTTGTTTAGTTCTTTGGTCCATTTTTTGATTGGGTCGATTATTTTTTCTGGAGTCGAGCTGCAGGAGTTGCTTGTATATTTTTGAGATTAGTTGTTTGTCAGTTGCTTCATTGCTATTATTTTCTCCGTTCTGAAGGCTGTCTTTTCACCTTGTTTAGAGTTTCCTTTGTTGTGCAGAAGCTTTTAATTTTAATTAGGTCCCATTTGTTTACTTTTGCTTTTATTTCCAGTATTCTGGTAGGTGGGTGATTTATGTCGGAGAGTGTTTTGCCTATGTTCTCCTCTACGAGTTATATAGTTTCTGGTCTTACATTTAGATCTTTAATCCATTTTGAGTTTATTTTTGTGTATGGTGTTAGAAAGTGTTCTAGTTTCATTCTTTTACAAGTGGCTGACCAGTTTTCCCAGCACCACTTGTTAAAGAGATTGTCTTTTCTCTATTGTATATTCTTGCCTCTCATGTCAAAGATAAGGTGTCCATAGGTGTGTGGATTTATCTCTGGGCTTTCTATTTTGTTCCATTGATCTATATTTCTGTCTTTGTGCCAGTACCATACTGTCTTGATGACTGTGGCTTTGTAGTAGAACCTGAAGTCAGGCAGACTGATTCCTCCAGTTTCATTCTTCTTTCTCAAGATTGCTTTGGCTATTTGAGGTTTTTTGTATTTCCATACAAATTGTGAAATTATTTGTTCTAGCTCTGTGAAAAATACCGTTGGTAGTTTGACAGGGATTGCATTGAATCTATAGATTGCTTTGGGTAGTATACTCATTTTCACTATATTGATTCTTCTGATCCATGAACACGGTATATTACTGTCCATCTATTACTGTCCCCTTTGATTTCTTTCACCAGAGTTTTATGGTTTTCTATATATAGGTCTTTAGTTTCTTTAGGTAGGTATATTCCTAAGTATTTTATTCTTTTTGTTGCAATGATGAATGGAATTGTTTCCTTAATTTCTCTTTCTATTTTCTCATTATTAGTGTATAGGAATGCAAGGGATTTCTTGTGTTGATTTTATATCCTGCAACTTTACTATATTTGTTGATTACCTCTAGCAATTTTCTGGTGGAGTCTTTAGGGTTTTCTATGTACAGGATCATGTCATCTCCAAACAGTGAGAGTTTTACTTCTTTTCCAATTTGGATTCCTTTTATTTCTTTTTCTGCTCTGATTGCTGTGGCCAAAACTTCCAAAACTATGTTGAATAGTAGTGATGAAAGTGGGAACCCTTGTCTTGTTCCTGACTTTAGGGGAAATGCTTTCAATTTTTCACCATTGAGGAAAATGTTTGCTGTGGGTTTGTCATATATAGCTTTTATTATGTTGAGGTATGTTCCTTCTATTCCTGCTTTCTGGAGAGTTTTTATCATAAATGGATGTTGGATTTTGTCAAAGGCTTTCTCTGCATCTATTGAGATAATCATATGGCTTTTATTTTTCAATTTGTTAATGTGGTATATTGCATTGATTGCTTTGCGGATATTGAAAAATCCTTGCATCCCTGGATAAAGCCTACTTGGTCATGGTTCATGAATTTTTTAATGTGCTGTTGGATTCGGATTGCTATAATTTTGTTAAGGATTTTTGCATCTATGTTCATCAGTGACACTGGCCTGTAGTTTTCTTTTTCTTTTTTTGGCATCTTTGTCAGGTTTTGGTATTAGGGTGATGGCGGCCTCATAGAATGAGTTTGGAAGCTTACCTTCTTCTGCTATTTTCTAGAAGAGTTTGAGTAGTATATGTGTTAGCTCTTCTCTAAGTTTTTGGTAGAATTCAGCTGAAAAGCTCTCTGAACCTGGGCTTTTGTTTGCTGGAAAATTTCTGATTACAGTTTCAATTTCCATGCTTGTGATGGGTCTGTTAAGATTTTCTATTTCTTCCTGGTTCACTTTTGGAAAGTTGTACTTTTCTAAGAATTTTTCCATTTCTTTCAAGTTGTCGATTTTATTGGCATATAATTGCTGATAGTAGTCTCTTATGATCCTTTGTATTTCTGTGTGTGGTCTGTTGTGGTAACTCCATTTTCATTTCTAATTTTATTGATTTGATTTTTCTCCCTTTGTTTCTTGATGAGTCTGGCTAATGGTTTGTCAATTTTATTTATCCTCTCAAAGAACCAGCTTTTGGCTTTGTTGATTTTTGCTATGGTCTCTTTTGTTTCTTTTGCATTTATTTCTGCCCTAATTTTTAAGATTTCTTTCCTTCTACTAACCCTGGAGTTCTTCATATCTTCCTTTTCTAGTTGCTTTAGGTGTAGAGTTAGGTTATTTATTTGACTTTTTTCTTGTTTCTTGAGGTATGCCTGTATTGCTATGACCCTTCCCCTTACCACTGCTTTTACAGTATCCCACAGGTTTTGCGTTGTTGTGTTTTCATTTTCATTCATTTCTATGCATATTTTGATTTCTTTTTTGATTTCTTCTGTGATTTATTGATTATTCAGCAGCGTGTTGTTCAGCCTCCATATATTGCAACTTTTAATAATTTTTCTCCTGTAATTGAGACCTAATCTTACTGCATTGTGGTCAGAAAAGATGCTTGGAATGATTTCAGTTTTTTTCTATTTCCCAAGGTGAGATTTATGGCCCAGGATGTGATCTATCCTGGAGAAGTTTCCATGTGCGCTTGAGAAAATGGTGATATTCATTGTTTTGGGGTGAAATGTCCTATAGATATCAACCTACGTCCAAGGAGTGGTGGCTGTGCAGGAATAGGTGGGACTAAAGGAGCTATTACATGTTCAAGGTCAGGAGGGGCAGTGGTGAGGAGATATCCCTCGTCCAAATAAGGAGCAGTGGCTGTGGTTTACTGGAGCAGCCATGAAGAGATACCCCACATCCAAGGTAAGAGAAACCCAAGTAAGACAGTAGGTGTTGCAAGAGGGCATCAGAGGGCAGACACATTGAAACAATAATCACAGAAAACTAGTCAAACTAATCACACTGGGACCACAGCCTCGTCTAACTCAATGAAACCAACCCAGGCCCGCGCAGCAACCCAAGACAGGCAGGTCCTGGTGGAGAGGTCTGACAGAATGTGGTCCACTGGGTAAGGGAATGGCAAACCACTTCAGTATTCTTGCCTTGAGAACCCCATGAACAGTATGAAAAGGCAAAATGATAGGATACTGAAAGAGGAACTCCCCAGCTCAGTAGGTGCCCAATATGCTAATGGAGATCAGTGGAGAAATAACTCCAGAAAGAATGAAGGGATGGAGCAAAAGCAAAAACAATACCCAGCTGTGGATGTGACTGGTGATAGACGCAAGGTCTGATGCTGTAAAGAGCAATATTGCATAGGAACCTGGAATGTCAGGTCCATGAATCAAGGCAAATTTGGAAGTGGTCAAACAAGAGATGGGAAGAGTGAACGTCGACATTATAGGAATCAGAGAACTAAAATGGACTGGAATGGGTGAATTTAACTCAGATGACCATTATATCTACTACTGCGGGCAGGAATCCCTTAGAAGAAATGGAGTAGTCATCATGGTCAACAAAAGAGTCCGAAATGCAGTACTTGGATGCAATCTCAAAAACGACAGAATGATCTCTGTTCGTTTCCAAGGCAAACCATTCAATATCACAGTAATCCAAGTCTATGCCCCAACCAGTAACACTGAAGAAGCTGAAGTTGAATGGTTCTATGAAGACCTACAAAACCTTTTAGAACTAACACCCCCAAAAGATCTCCTTTTCATTCTAGGGGACTGGAATGCAAAAGTAGGAAGTCAAGAAACACCTGGAGTAACAGGCAAATTTGGCCTTGGAATGCGGAATGAAGCAGGGCAAAGACTAATAAGAGTTTTGCCAATAAAATGCACTGGTCATAGCAAACACCCTCTTCCAACAACACAAGAGAAGACTCTACACATGGACATCACCAGATGGTCAACACCAAAATCAGATGGATTATATTCTTTGCAGCCAAAGATGGAGAAGCTCTATACAGTCAACAAAAACAAGACTGGGAGCTGACTGTGGTTCAGATCATGAACTCCTTATTGCCAAATTCAGACTTAAATTGAAGAAAGTAGGGAAAACCACTAGACCATTCAGGTATGACCTAAATCAAATCCTTTATGATTATACAGTGGAAATGAGAAACAGATTTAAGGGACTAGACCTGGTAGATAGAGTGCCTGTTGAACTATGGACAGAGGTTCGTGACACTGTAGAGGATACAGGGATCAAGACCATCCCCATGGAAAAGAGATGCAAAGAAGCAAGTGGCTGTCTGAGGAGGCCTTACAAGTAGCTGTGAAAAGAAGAGAAGCAAAAAGAAAGGAAAAAAGGAAAGATATAAACATCTGAATGCAGAGTTCCAAAGAATAGCAGGAAGAGATAAGAGAGCCTTCCTCAGAGATCAATGCAAAGAAATAGAGGAAAACAACAGAATGGAAAGACTAGAGATCTCTTCAAGAAAATTAGAGATACCAAGGGAACATTTCATGCAAAGATGGGCTCGATAAAGGACAGAAATGGTCTAGACATAACAGAAGCACAAGAGAGTAAGAAGAGGTGGCAAGAATACACAGAAAAATTGCACAAAAAAGATCTTCATGACCCAGATAATCATGATGGTGTGATCACTCACCTAGAGCCAGACATCCTGGAATGTGAAGTCAAGTGGGCCTTAGAAAGCATCACTATGAACAAAGCTAGTGGAGGTGATGGAATTCCAGGTGAGCTGTTTCAAATCCTGAAAGATGATGTTGTGAAAATGCTGCACTCACTATGCCAGCAAAGTTGGAAAACTCAGCAGTGGCCACAGGACTGGAAAAGGTCAGTTTTCATTCCAATCCCAAAGAAAGGCAATGCAAAAGAATGCTCAAACTACCGCACAAGTGCACTCATCTCACACGCAAGTGAAGTAATGCTCAAAATTCTCCAAGCCAGGCTTCAACAATACGTGAACTGTGAACTTCCTGATGTTCAAGCTGGTTTTAGAAAAGGCAGAGGAACCAGAGATAAATTGCCAACATCCACTGGATCATGGAAAAAGCAAGAGAGTTCCAGAAAAACATCTACTTCTGCTTTATTGACTATGCCAAAGCCTTTGACTGTGTGGATCACAAGAAACTGTGGAAAATTCTGAGAGATGGGAATACCAGACCAACTGACCTGCCTCTTGAGAAATCTGTATGCAGGTCAGGAAGCAACAGTTAGAACTGGACATGGAACAACAGACTGGTTCCAAATAGGAAAAGGAGTACGTCAAGGCTGTATATTGTCACCCTGCTTATTTAACTTCTATGCAGAGTACATCATGAGAAACGCTGGGCTGGAAGAAGCACAAGCTGGAATCAAGATTGCTGGGAGAAATATCAATAACCTCAGATATGCAGATGACACCACCCTTATGGCAGAAAGTGAAAAGGAACTAAAAAGCCTCTTGATGAAAGTGAAGGAGGAGAGTGAAAAAGTTGGCTTAAAGCTCAACATTCAGAAAACGAAGATCATGGCATCTGATCCCATCACTTCATGGGAAATAGATCGGGAAACAGTGGAAACAGTGTCAGACTTTATTTTTTGGGGCTCCAAAATCACTGCAGATGGTGACTGCAGCCATGAAATTAAAAGAAGTTTACTCCTTGGAAGAAAAGTTATGACCAACCTAGATAGCATGTTGAAAAGTAGAGACCTTACTTTGCCAACAAAGGTCCATCTAGTAAAGGCTATGGTTTTTTCAGTGGTCATGTATGGATGTGAGAATTGGTCTGTGAAGAAAGCTGACCACCGAAGAATTGAGGCTTTTGAACTGTGGTGTTGGAGAAGACTCTTGAGATTCCATTGGACTGCTAGGAGATCCAACCAGTCCGTTCTGAAGGAGATCAGCCCTGGGATTTCTTTGGAAGGAATAATGCTAAAGCTGAAACTCCAGTACTTTGGCCAGCTCATGTGAAGAGTTGACTCATTGGAAAAGACCCTGATGCTGGGAAGAGTTGGAGGCTGGATGGCATCACTGACTCGATGGACATGAGTCTGAGTGAACTCCAGGAGTTGGTGATGGACAGCGAGGCCTGGCGTGCTGCGATTCATGGTGTTGCCAGGAGTCGAACACAACTGAGCGACTGAACTGAACTGGTCTATTTTATCATTTAAAGTTTGTGTTTCCTTGTTAATTTTCTTTTTAGTTGATCTATCCATAGGTGTGAGTAGGGTATTAAAGTCTCCCACTATTATTGTATTACTGTTAATTTCCCGTTTATATTTGTTAGCACTTGTCTCACATATTGCAGTGCTCCTATGTTGAGTGCATATGTATTTATAATTGTTATATCTTCTTGCATCGATCTTTTGATCATTATGTAGTGTCCTTCTTTGTCTCTTTTCATAGCCTTTGTTTTAAAGTCTATTTTATCTAATATGAGTATTGCTACTCCTGCTTTCTTTTTGGTCTCTATTTGCTTGGAATATCTTTTTCCAGCCCTTCACTTTCAGTCCGTATGTGTCCCTTGTTTTGATGTGGGTCTCTTGTAGACAACATATATAGAGGTCTTGTTTTTGTATCCATTCAGCCAGTCTTTGTCTTTTGGTTGGGGCATTCACCCTATTTACTTTTAAGGTAATTATTGATAAGTATGATATCGTTGCCATTTACTTTATTGTTTTGGGTTTCAGTTTATACACCCTTTTTGTGTTCCCTGGTGGCTCAGAGGTTAAAGCGTCTGCCTCCAATGCGGGAGACCCGAGTTTGATCCACGGGTTGGGAAGATCCCCTGGAGAAGAAAATGGTAACCCACTCCAGCATTCTTGCCTGGAGAATCCCATGGACAGAGGAGCCTGGCGGGCTACAGTCCATGGGGTCGCAAAGAGTCAGACACGACTGAGTGACTTCACTTCACTTCACCTCATGATCCCATTGCCATTTACTTTATTGTTTTGGGTTTGAGTTTATACACCCTTTTTGTGTTTCCTGCCTAGAGAAGATCCTTTAGCATTTGTTGGAGAGCTGGTTTGGTGGTGCTGAATTCTCTCAGCTTTTGCTTGTCTGGAAAGTTTTTTATTTCTCCTTCATATTTGAATGAGATCCTTGCTGGGTACAGTAATCTGGCTGTAGGTTATTTTCTTTCATCACTTTAAATATGTCCTGCCATTCCCTCCTGGCCTGAAGAGTTTCTATTGAAAGATCAGCTGTTATCCTTATGGGAATCCTCTTGTGTGTTATTTGTTGTTTTCCCCTTGCTGCTTTTAATATTTGTTCTTTGTTTTTGATCTTTGTTAATTTGATTAATATGTGTCTTGGGGTGTTTCACCTTGGGTTTATCCTGTTTGGGACTCTCTAGGTTTCTTGGACTTGGGTGATTATTTCCTTCCCCATTTTAAGGAAGTTTTCAACTATTACCTCCTCAAGTATTTTCTCATGATCTTTCTTTTTGTCTTCTTCTTCTGGGACTCCTATGATTCAAATGTTGGGGTGTTTAACATTGCCCCAGAAGTCTCTGAAATTGTCCTCATTTCTTTTAATTCATTTTTCCTTTTTCCCCTCTGATTCATTTATTTCTACCATTCTATTTTCTACCTCACTAATCCTATCTTCTGCCTCCATTATTCTAGTATTTGTTCCCTCCAGAGTGATTTTGATCTCATTTATTGCATTATTCATTATATATTGACTCTTTTTTATTTCTTCTAGGTCCTTGTTAAACCTTTCTTGCATCTTCTCAGTCCTTGTCTCCAGGCTATTTATCTGTGATTCCATTTTGATTTCAAGATTTTGGATCATTTTCACTATCATTATTCCAAATTCTTTATCAAGTAGATTCTCTGTCTCTTTCTCTTTTGTTTGGTTTGGTGGGCATTCATCCTCTTCCTTTATGTGCTGGGTATTCCTCTGTCTTTTCATCTTGTTTATATTGCTATGTTTGGGATGGCCTTTCTGTATTCTGGTAGTTTGTGGAGTTCTCTTTATTGTTGAGTTTCCTCACTGTGGGTGGGGTAGTACAGGTCGCTTGTCAAGGTTTCCTGGTTAGGGAAGCTTGTGTTGGTGTTCTGGTGGGTGGAGCTGGATTTTTTCTTTCTGGAGTGCAATGAGGTGTCCAGTAATGAGTTATGAGATGTCAATGGGTTTGGAGTGACTTCGGGCAGCCTGTATATTGAAGCTCAGGGCTGTGTTCCTGGAGAATTTGTGTGGTATGTCTTGCTCTGGAACTTGTTAGCCCGTGGGTGGTGCTTGGTTTCAGTGTAGGTATGGAGGCATTTGATGAGCTCCTGTTGATTAATGTTCCCTGGAGTCAGGAGTTCTCTGGCTTTCTCAAGATTTGGACTTAAGCCTCCTGCTTCTGGTTTTCAGTCTTATTTTTACAGTAGCCTCAAGACATCTCCATCTATACAGCACCACTGATAAAACATCTAGGTTAAAGATGAAAAGTTTCTCCACAGTGAGGGATACCCAGAGAGGTTCACAGTGTTATATGGAGAAGAGAAGAGGGAGGAGGGAGATAGAGGTGACCCAAATGAGATGAGGTGGAATCAAAAGAGGAGAGAGCAAGCTAGCCAGTAATCACTTCCTTATGTGTGCTCCACAGTCTGGACCGCTCCAGGATGTTCACAGAGTTATACAGAGAAGAGAAGAGGGAGGAAGGAGACAGAGGTGGCCAGAAGGATAAAGGGGAAATCAAAAGGAGAAAGACAGATTCAGCCAGTAATCAGTTCCCTAAGTGTTCTCCACTGTCTGGAACACACAAAGAGATTCACAGAGTTGGGTAGAGAAGAGAAGGGGGAGGGAGGAGATAGAGGTGACCTGGTGGAGAAAAAGGAGAGTCCAAAGGGGGAGAGAGCAGTTAAGCCAGTAATCTCACTCCCAAGTAAAAATGAGTACTGAAGATCAGGTTCTTAAAGGTACAAAATTGATAACAAATACCAAAAAGCAAAGATTAAAAATCTAGAGTAGAGGTTGGATTTTCAAAAATACAATATTAAAGAAAACAAACAAAAAACAAACTCACAAGCATTATAAAAAAAAAATATATATATGAAGTTTGCTTTAAAAAATAGGGTCTCTCTCTTTTTTTTTTTTTTTTGCAAAGTAATAGTAGGTTATAAAAATGAAAATTGCAGGAGTAATAGAGGACTTAAAATTTAAAAAAAATGTTTAAATAAAGAATGATAGTAAAAATAGTAAAAATTTATCTAGGACTTTCTCTGGTGTTGATATGGGCAGCGTGGGGTCAGTTCATTTTGGATAGTTCCTTGATTCAGCTTATATTTCTCAAGATCTATAGGCCCCTTTCTATGTAGTCGGTAATAACTACAGGGTTTTAATCTACGGCATCTGTCACTTCCAAGGCAGTTCCCTCTGTTTTAGCTTCATTTCCTGGTCTCTTCAGTGTCTAATTTCTGCCCTGACACAAGGGGGCTGTGGTGGACACTTTTTTAGGCTCATTTGTTCAGTAGTGCTGTGGGGAGGGAAGGACGCTACAAACAAATAACACTGGCGTGTGCTCACAGTGGCTCAGCCACACTGGGTTTACTCCTGCTTATGGCATGTGTGCTTTTCCTGTCTACACTGCTTAGGCTCTAGGTTGCTCAGCCAGGAACCGTCCGAGGCCAGCCCTGGGTTGTATGCACTTCCCAGGTCTAAGCCACTCAGGTTCAGGAACTCAGGTAATCCTCAGAGGTGCAGAATTGGTTGGGCCTGCGTTTTGTGCCCTTCCCAGTCTGAGCAGCTCAGGTGATTGGGTGTTTCGTGATTGCGATTCCTGCGACTTATTGCCACCACCCGCACCCCCGGTCATCACCCCCTCCACCCACCCACCACCATCCCTGACACTCGGGTGGACAACCGGCACACCTTCTCAGGTGGATGTTGATCATCCAGAATCCCAAGAAGGCTTAGCAATGAAGCCTGCTTGCAGTTTGGTAGATAATGCCTCTCTGGGGCCACGATTGCCCCTTCTGGCTCTGGCTGCCTGTCACCGGAGGCAGATGGTCTGCAGTCGGCTAGTTCTGCTCAGTCCTTTGTTCTGTGAGCAGGCCTGAAAGTATCTTGTGCTGCTGCTAAGTCGCTTCAGTCATGTCTAACTCTGTGCGACCCCACAGATGGCAGCCCACCAGGATCCTCCATCCCTGGGATTCCCCATCCCTGGGATTCCCCAGGCAATAACACTGGAGTGGGTTGCCATTTCCTTCTCCAATGCATGGAAGTGAAAAGTGAAAGTGAAGTCGCTCAGTCGTGTCTGACTCTCAGTGACCCCGTGGACTGCAGCCCACCAGGCTCCTCTATCCATGGGATTTTCCAGGCAAGAGTACTGGAGTGGGGTGCCATTGCCTTCTCCTTCAGTTCAGTTCACTTCAGTTGCTCAGTCGTGTCCGACTCTTTGTGACCCCATGAATCGCAGCACACCAGGCCTCCCTGTCCATCATCAACTCCCACAGTTCACTCAGACTCACGTCCATCGAGTCAGTGATGCCATCCAGCCATCTCATCCTCTGTCGTCCCCTTCTCCTCCTGCCCCCAGTCCCTCCCAGCATCAGAGTCTTTTCCAATGAGTCAACTCTTCGTATGAGGTGGCCAAAGTACTGAAGTTTCAGCTTTAGCATCATTCCTTCCAAAAAAACCCCAGGGCTGATCTCCTTCAGAATGGACTGGTTGGATCTCCTTGCAGTCCAAGGGACTCTCAAGAGTCTTCTCCAACACCACAGTTCAAAAGCCTCAATTCTTCAGTGCTCAGCCTTCTTCACAGTCCGACTCTCACATCCATACATGACCACAGGAAAAACCATAGCCTTGACTAGACGGACCTTTGTTGGCAAAGTAATGTCTCTGCTTTTGAATATACTGTCTAGGTTGGTCATAACTTTTCTTCCAAGGAGTAAGCGTCTTTTAATTTTATGACTGCAGTCACCATCTGCAGTGATTTTGGAGCCCCAAAAAATAAAGTCTGACAATGTTTCCACTGTTTCCCCATCTATTTGCCATGAAGTGATGGGACCAGATGCCATGATCTTCGTTTTCTGAATGTTGAGCTTTAAGCCAACTTTTTCACTCTCCTCTTTCACTTTCATCAAGAGGCTTTTTAGTTCCTCTTCACTTTCTGCCATAACGGTGGTGTCATCTGCATATCTGAGGTTATTGATATTTCTCCTGGCAATCTTGATTCCAGTTTGTGCTTCTTCCAGTCCAGCGTTTCTCTTGATGTACTCTGCATAGAAGTTAAATAAGCAGGGTGACAATATACAGCCTTGACGTACTCCTTTTCCTATTTGGAACCAGTCTGTTGTTCCTTGTCCAGTTCTAACTGTTGCTTCCTGACCTGCATACAGATTTCTCAAGAGGCAGGTCAGGTGGTCTGGTACTCCCACCTCTGTCAGAATTTTCCACAGTTTCTTGTGATCCACACAGTCAAAGGCTTTGGCATAGTCAATAAAGCAGAAACAGATGTTTTTCTGGAACTCTCTTGCTTTTTCCATGATCCAGTGGATGTTGGCAATTTATCTCTGGTTCCTCTACCTTTTCTAAAACCAGCTTGAACATCAGGAAGTTCACAGTTCACGTATTGTTGAAGCCTGGCTTGGAGAATTTTGAGCATTACTTTACTAGCATGTGAGATGAGTGCAATTGTGCGGTAGTTTGAGCATTCTTTTGCATTGCCTTTCTTTGGAACTGGAATGAAAACTGACCTTTTCTGTGACCCGGCGCACTAAGTGCGGGCAGCTGCGACCCGGTGCACTAAGCGCGGGGAGAGGAGTTACCCCACGTCCAAGGTCAGGGGCAGCAGCCCAGAGTGCCAGGCTGCCACGGCGCACGAACGGCTGAGAGGAGCTACCCCGCGTCCAAGGTCAGGGGCGGTGGGCAGGAGGAGCTATCCCGTGTCCTAGATCAGTGGCAGCCGGGAGGAGCCACCTCATGCCCGAAGCCAGGGGCGGTGGCCCTGAGGAGCCACCCCACGCCTGAGGCCAGGGGAGGCGGCCGGGAGGAGCAACCTGAGGAGCGGTGGCTGCATCGGTGGAGGAGGGCCTAGAGGAGCTATCCCACGTTGAAGGTCAGGAAGGGCAGTGGGTAAGGAGATACCTCTCGTCCAAGGTAAGGAGCAGCGGCTGTGCTTTGCTGGAGTGGCTGTGCTTTGCTGGAGCAGCTATGAAGAGATACCCCACGCCCAAGGTAAGAGAAACCCAAATAAGATGGTAGGTGTTGCAAGAGGGCATCAGAGGGCAGACACACTGAAACCATACTCACAGATAACTAGTCAATCTAATCACACTAGGACAGCCTTGTCTAACTCAATGAAACCAAGCCATGCCCGTGCAGCAACCCAAGTCAGGCAGGTCCTGGTGGAGAGGTCTGACAGAATGTGGTCCACTGGGTAAGGGAATGGCAAACCACTTCAGTATTCTTGCCTTGAGAACCCCATGAACAGTATGAAAAGGCAAAATGATAGGATACTGAAAGAGGAACTCCCCAGCTCAGTAGGTGCCCAATATGCTAATGGAGATCAGTGGAGAAATAACTCCAGAAAGGATGAAGGGATGGAGCAAACGCAAAACAATACCCAGTTGTGGGTGTGACTGGTGATAGAAGCAAGGTCTGATGCTGTAAAGAGCAATATTGCATAGGAACCTGGAATGTCAGGTCCATGAATCAAGGCAAATTTGGAAGTGGTCAAACAAGAGATGGGAAGAGTGAACGTCGACATTCTAGGAATCAGAGAACTAAAATGGACTGGAATGGGTGAATTTAACTCAGATGACCATTATATCTACTACTGCGGGCAGGAATCCCTTAGAAGAAATGGAGTAGTCATCATGGTCAACAAAAGAGTCTGAAATGCAGTACTTGGATGCAATCTCAAAAACGACAGAATGATCTCTGTTCGTTTCCAAGGCAAACCATTCAATATCACAGTAATCCAAGTCTATGCCCCAACCAGTAACACTGAAGAAGCTGAAGTTGAATGGTTCTATGAAGACCTACAAAACCTTTTAGAACTAACACCCCCAAAAGATCTCCTTTTCATTCTAGGGGACTGGAATGCAAAAGTAGGAAGTCAAGAAACACCTGGAGTAACAGGCAAATTTGGCCTTGGAATGCGGAACGAAGCAGGGCAAAGACTAATAAGAGTTTTGCCAATAAAATGCACCGGTCATAGCAAACACCCTCTTCCAACAACACAAGAGAAGACTCTACACATGGACATCACCAGATGGTCAACACCAAAATCAGACTGATTATATTCTTTGCAGCCAAAGATGGAGAAGCTCTACACAGTCAACAAAAACAAGACCAGGAGCTGACTGTGGTTCAGATCATGAACTCCTTATTACCAAATTCAGACTCAAATTGAAGAAATAGGGAAAACCGCTAGACCATTCAGGTATGACCTAAATCAAATCCCTTATGATTATACAGTGGAAGTGAGAAATAGATTTAAGGGCCTAGATCTGATAGATAGAGTGCCTGATGAACTATGGAATGAAGTTCGTGACATAGTACAGGAGACAGGGATCAAGACCATTCCCATGGAAAAGAAATGCAAAAAACCAAAATGGCTGTCTGGGGAGGCCTTACAAATAGCTGTGAAAAGAAGAGAGGCGAAAAGCAAAGGAGAAAAGGAAAGATATACCCATTTGAATGCAGAGTTCCAGAGAATAGGAGGAAGAGATAAGAAAGCCTTCCTCAGCGATCAGTGCAAAGAAACAGAGGAGAACAGAATGGGAAAGACTAGAGATCTCTTCACGAAAATTAGAGATACCAATGGAACATTTCATGCAAAGATGGGCTCGATAAAGGACAGAAATGGTCTAGACCTAACAGAAGCAGAAGATATTAAGAAGAGGTGGCAAGAATACACAGAAGTATACAAAAAAGATCTTCACGACCCAGATAATCATGATGGTGTAATCACTAATCTAGAGCCAGACATCCTGGAATGTGAAGTCAAGTGGGCCTTGGAAAGCATCGCTACGAACAAAGCTAGTGGAGGTGATGGAATTCCAGTTGAGCTGTTTCAAATCCTGAAAGATGATGCTGAAAGTGCTGCACTCAATATGCCTTCTTAGGCTAGGGCTTTTCACGTAGCTCTAGTCAGTCCTATGTTCTGTGAGCGGGGCTGGCGGTGAGTTAGGTTAGGGCTTTTCGCATGGTAGCTATTCCACCGTCTGATTTGCTAGCCCAAGTTAGTTCCTTCAGATTGCCCTTGGGCATTCAGGCCTGATCCTTACTCTAAGCAATGCAGCCCACACCTCCCTGCCCAGTCCCTGCTTGCTAGTGGCAGAGGCATCTGCACTGCTTCTCTGCTGGGGGAGTTACTGTTGGGCACGTAATCTGTGGGTTTTAATTATTTTTTTCCTCCTAGTTTTGTTGCCCTCTCTGGTTCCAAGGCTTGCCACAGACTCGGCAGTGAGAGTGTTTCCTGGTGTTTGGAAATTTCTCTCTTTTTAAGACTCCCTTCCCGAGATGGAGCTCCATCCCTACCTATTTTGTCTCTCTTTTTGTCTTTTATATTTTTTCCTACCTCCTTTCGAAGACAATGAGCTGCTTTTCTGGGTGCCTGATGTCCTCTGCAGGCATTCAGAAGTTGTTTTGTGGAATTTACTCAGCGGTTAAATGTTCTTTTGATGAATTTGTTGGGGAGAAAGTGGTCTCCCCATCCTATTCCTCCACCATCTTAGGACTGCCTCCAAATTCTCAGCTTTCAAATTCTTAGTTGAGAGCTGTTTGCACAGGAGGATGTCAATGCAGCAACTGGAACCCAGCAATTCTTCATCCCCCTCTTACCTTTTCCACTTTTCTGCTAACGGGATACTCTTAGACTGAGGGCTATGAGTGCTGCTGCTTCCACAGTCTTCACTGCTATTGCCATACCTGCTTTTCCATGAGTCCTACAGGGAAACGCTCTAAACACGTGTGCTTCATAAATACCTCAGACACCAACAAGGGTTGTGGAAGTTTGCTGAGCCTCAAATCACAAGGTTGGCATTAGAATCCTCTCCTAGCCTTCTGGTCCAGGCTTATCTGTGACCTCAGACCTGTCGTCTTGTCTCTTTTCTACACATTACCAACACCACGAGGTCTTCTGTGTACTCACATCTGAACCAAGTGAACATGGAGGTTTCAAAGCCTCTGGCTGCACATTCTGGTGAGGAATATGAGGCAGGAAAATATTAATAAATTTTCAGGCAATAAGGTCAAGAAAATAAATTCTTTGGAGGACAATAAGAGGTGGTTGAACACAATTACAGAGCTGGATTCAAACTGTTTGCAGTTTAGAATGAAAAGTCAACAGCCTTGCACTGTCTAGGGTACTCACAATGTTACTGGGCTTCTTCCATCAGGTGTATAATTTAATAATTATTTCAGGCCTAGAAATATATTCTGGCTTCATATTATATGATTTGTTTACGGTGCTATTGCATGTGACAGGGAGGAGGGGACAGACGGTGGGGTAGGGCAAAGACAGTGCCAACCAGTTCTGACCCTAAAGAGATTATTCTCAAAGCAAATATCAACTGGAGGTCGACCTGCTGAATAAACACACCTAAGTCAGAGAGGGTTGCCTGGTGCTACAAAGGACTATGGAAGAAATAGATTTATAGACATTTTCCAATAGGAGAACACCACAAATGTCTATGGGAGACTCGAGGAGAATAAGAAGGACATAAATGCAAGTCGATCAGGGCCCAAAGTATAGGAAAAGAAACACAGGTCCTTTCAAAGGACCACAGCATCAAGGATTGGAACAAAGAAGGTTTTGCCTCCTAGTAACCAGAACATTCTGTTAACCAGATGGGGCCATGCTCTAACATTTGTCTATTTGCAGACCCTGATCTCTGAGTCTCCTTCTAGCCAGCAAATTCCCCAGCTATGATTACTTCCAATATATGAGCTCATTTCTGTGCACTTACTCCCAATGGTCTACATTGATTTGCAGCTTTAATGAAGTAAGTTCCCAACTATCCTTGTTCATGAGCTATTACCTCAGTATTGATTGTAGTCTTAATTGACAATTACTTGAATGGGCTGGGCTATGCTGAGCTTTTATTAATTTTCCATTGTGATGCTCATTACTAAATTTCACTGCAATTGTATGACAATATAAACTCCCCACTGTGGCTAACTGAACTGGAAAATTCCACTGGCCATTTCTCAAGCTTGTTTATCCTAGAAAACAAAGATTTTGGTACTGTTAAATTTGATAACAGGATTCTAGACGTCAGTTCTCTGGGAAGAGAACTGTGACTTTGGCCGTGAAAATAAATGTTTGTTGAATTATTTTCCTTCACTGTTATTTCACAGGACACATGGTATCCAGAGACTTGATTCTTCCCTTCATTTCCTAGAAAAACAGTGAGATCCATGCTACTGTAAAATTATATTCATTCTTTCATCTTCCTTTCTTTTTTAAAATTAAGGGTGAGAAAGAGACATCGAGGTAGAAGAGATTATGTGGTTTCAGGAAATTTTCATTTTCTTCAGCTTGGCCTTGTAAATAGATAATGCCCCTTTCTCAAACATACAAAATCTCTGATTCTAAATTTTCTTAAAATGATGAGCAAAATGTACTAGACCTATCAAAGCCCTGTTGGAAATGAAAGTTTGAGCTTTGTTACCAAGGAGCTGTTAGACGTTTTTATCATAAATGAGTGTTGAATTTTGTCAAAACCTTTTTTTGTATCTATTGAGATGATCATATGGTTTTTATTCTTCAGTTTGTTGGCATGGTGTAGCACACTGAATGATTTGTGGATACAGAAAAACCCTTGCATCCTCTAAGATAAATCCCACTTGATCATGGTATATGCTCCTTTAAATGTACTGCTGGATTCAGTTTGCTAGTATTTTGTTGAGGATTTTTGCATCTACAAATAATAAATGCTGGAGAGGATGTGGAAAAGGGGAACCCTCCTACACAGCTAGTGGAAATGTAAATTGCTACAGCCACTATGGAGAACAGAATGGAGAGTCCTCAAAAAAAAAAAAAAAAAAAACAAGAGTTGACATTTGATCCAGTAACCCCATCCCTGGGCATATATCCAGAGAAAAACATGGTTCTAAAGGAGACATGCATCCCAAGGTTCACTGCAGCTTTGTTCACAATAGCCAAGACGTGGAAGCAGTCTAAATGCCCAGTGACAGAGGAATGGCTAAAGAAGATGTAGTGTATGTACACAACAGTGAAATAATGCCATCTGCAGTAACATGGGTGGACCTGGAGTTTATCACACCAAGCTAAGTAAGTCAGAGAAAGACAAATATATCACTTATTTGTAGAATCTAAAAAAATGAGGCAAATGAACTTATTTACAAAACAGAAGCAGAATCATAGACTTGGAAAATGAACCTATCGTTACTAGTGGTGACGGGTTGGGAAGGGACAGTTTGGGACTGACCTATAGTTGTTGTTCAGTTGTTAAGTCATGTCTGACTCTTTGTGACCCCAGGGACTCAGCACACCAGGCTCCTCTGTTTTCCACTTGTTGAGTCAATGATGCCATCTAACCATCTCATCCTTTGCTGCCCCCTTCCCCTTTCTGCCTTCCTTTTTCCCCAGGATCAGGGTCTTTTCCAATGAATTGGCTCTGCATCAGGTAGCCAAAATATTGGAACTTCAGCTTCAGAAACAGTCCTTCCAATGAATATTCAGATTGATTTCCTTTAGAAGTAACCAGTTTGATCTCCCTGCAGCTCAAGGGACTCTCAAGAGTTTTCTCCAGCACCACAATTTGAAAGGATCAATTCTGCACTCTTCCTTATGGTCCAACTCTCACATCCATACATGACTACTGGAAAAACCATGATACGTACATACTCCTATATTCAAAACAGATAACCAACAAGGATCTACTGTATCGCACAGGGAAATCTGCTCAACACTCTGTAATGACTTAAATGGGAAAAGAATTTGAAAGAGAATAGATACATATATTGGGGAATTCCTGGCGGCTCAGATGGTAAAGCATCTGCCTGCAGTGCGGGAGACCTGGGTTCGATCCCTGAGTTGGGAAGATTCCCTGGAGAAGGAAATGGCAACCCACTCCAGTACTCTTGTCTGGAAAATTCCATGGACTGAGGAGCCTGGTAGGCTACAGTCCATGGGGTCACAAAGACTCGGACACGACTGAGCGACTTCACTTCAGATACATATATATGTATAACTGAATCACTTTGCTGGACACCTGAAACACCGTTAACCAACTATACTCCAATATAAAATAAAATTTTTTAAATAAATAAAATGAAATGGAATCAGTGGAATTTAAGTGAATGAGATTACCCTCAATAATGTGAGCAGGCCTTATCCAATCCACTGGCAGTTCTTAAGAGCAAAAACTGAGCTTTCTTGGAGAAGAAGAAAAATTCTGTCTCAAGACCACAGCATTATTTCCTGCCTGAGTTTCAAGGTTGCCAAACTGGGCTATGGATTTCAGACTGGCCAATCCTCAGTATGAGCCAATTTCTTAAAATAAGTCTCTTCCTATACACACACATAAAATATAGATGGTACACTTTATGTTTATTATGCATGCATGTGTGCCAAGTCGCTTCAGTTGTGTCTGACTCTGTGCAACCCTATGGACTGTAGCCCATCAGGCTTTTTTTTTCTGTTCATGGGATTCTCCAGGCAAAAATGCTGGAGTGGGCTGCCACACCCTCCTCCAGGAGGTCACACACACACACACTATATACACACACACACACACATATATATATATACACACACACACACACTTTATATATATATATATTGGTTCTGCTTCTCTGGAGAACCCTGACTGATACAGCTCTCCAGGTGAGATGGTATATTCACTTCAGTTCAGTCACTCAGTCTTGTCCGATTCTTTGTGACCCCATGAATCACAGCATGCCAGGCCTCCCTGTCCATCACCATCTCCCGGAGTTCACTCAGACTCACGTCCATTGAGTCAGTGATGCCATCCGGCCATCTCATCCTCGGTCGTCCCCTTCTCCTCCTGCCCCCAGTCCCTCCCAGCATCAGAGTTTTTTCCAATGAGTCAACTTTTCGCATGAGGTGGCCAAAGTACTGGAGTTTTAGTTTTAGCATCATTCCTTCCAAAGAAATCCCAGGGTTGATCTCCTTCAGAATGGACTGGTTGGATCTCCTTGCAGTCCAAGGGACTCTCAAGAGTCTTCTCCAACACCACATTTCAAAAGCATCAATTCTTCAGTGTTCAGTTTTCTTTACAGTTCAACTCTCACATCCATACATGACCACTGGAAAAACCATAGCCTTGACTAGACGGACCTTTGTTGACAAAGTAATGTCTCTGCTTTTTAATATGCTATCTAGGTTGGTCATAACTTTCCTTCCAAGGAGTAGGCATCTTCTAATTTCATGGCTGCAATCACCATCTGCAGTGATTTTAGAGCCCCCTCCCAAAATAAAGTCTGACACTGTTTACACTGTTTCCCCATCTATTTGCCACAAAGTGATGGGACCAGATGCCATGATCTTAGTTTTCTGAATGTTGAGCTTTAAGCCAACCTTTTCACTTGTCCTCTTTTTCTTAGCTCCCCTTTATAATCACCTTTTTCCCAGTTGGCAAAATATGGTAGATGCTGAGAGATGCTTATTGACTTCCCCTTTGACAAAGGCCTAGATGCCTATGGAGGGTTGAATGGTGACCTCCCAAAGATACATCCATCTGGAACCTCAGAATTTTACCTTACATGGAATCAAGGTCTTTATAGATATCATTAAGGTAAGGAGCTTGAGACAAGATCATCCTTCATTATGGCAAGCCCTAAATCCAATGAGGAGTGTTTTTAGTAGAAAACCACAGAGACACAGAGCAGAAGGCCATTTGAAGACAGGGGCAGAGGTCTGAGTGATGCCTCTTTGAGCCATGGAAGCCCAGGAGTGCCGGGAGTCAGCAGAATCTGGGCGGGGGGAAGCATGGAACAGCCTCCTTCAGAGCCCCTAGAAGGAACCACCCCATCAATACCTTGATTTTGGACTTCAGGCTTCCAGAACTATGAGAGAATACATTTGTTACTTTTAAGCCACCAAGTTTGTGGCAACTGGATATGGTAACCTTAGTGAATGAACACACTGGCCCTCTTGCAGAGGTCCTCAGGGTTGGCCTCATCTACAGAGGCCCACCCTGCCTGAGGTCACACCTTCCCAGGACAGCCCCATATCTGGGGACCAAGTGTTTGGGGCCATAGAGCCATGCCATCTCAACTCGTCACCAACACAACTTTGGTGGTGGTCTAGTCACTAAGTTGTCTCCGACTCTTTTGCAACCCCATGGACTGTAGCCCTCCAGGCTCCTCTGTCCACAGGATTTCCCAAGCAAGAGTTACTCGAGTGGAATGCCATTTCCTTCTCCAAGGTATCTTCCTGATCCAGGGATCAAACTTGGGTTTCTTGCATTGCAGGCAGATTCTTTACTGATTGAGCCACCAGGGAGCCACCCCACAACTATAATGGGCAATAATCTCTTCAGAGCTGCCTCCTGGGTTGGCCAAGGCCTCCTCAAGTTTTTCCCAGTTCAAGTTTGTTTCCTCTCCTCTTCACAGGTGTTGATCCCTAATAAACATCTTGCCCCCACATTCTGAGTATCTGCATCCTGAGAACCCAACCTGCAAAACAAATTAAATGCATACTTTTTACCCATCTCAGATCCTATTATTGTGCCTTACTTCAGGGTGTTACAACTTTCTGGGTGACAATAAGACAATTCAAAATATTGATCTTGATGTGGCTGCAACAAAAAGGTTCCTATTCCCATTTACTTGTTTTTATAAACCAGGTATCTCAGACTTTATAAACACCAAACATAGAAACAGATTGGGTGCCAAACCCTATTTCATTCCAGCATTAAGTAATATTCACCCACACATATATGAACTAATTGGAAAAAATAAAACCTCATCTGTCTCACATAAGTGAAAGTGCTCAATCGACTCTTTGTGACCCCATGGACTGTAGTCTGCTAGGCTCCTCTGTCCATGAAATTCTCCAGGCAAGAATACTGGAGTGGGTAGCCTTTCCCTTCTCCAGAAGATATTCCCAATGCAAGGATCCAACCCAGGTCTCCCACATTGAAGGCGGATTCTTTATCGTCTGAGCCACCAGGGAAGCCCATCTCATATAGGTATGCACGTAAAATAAAATTTTATGTTTAATAATTATTCATAACAAATTAACAAGTATATTTAGATTGTTTTAATCAATTTTTCCAGAAGAAATTTAACACATATGGTCTTATGGGCACAGGAAATAAAACTTTCAATTTATATTTTAATTTATGTTGCAGAGAAGTCTGAAAATATGATAAATAAACACTTTAAATCAAGATTATATTCAAATAAAATTTTGTGGGAGAAGAGAAATTAAGAAATAAGTTCCAGAATAAAAAGGAAGTAAAATTTGCCAAATAAAAACTTGTTTGTGTATTTTTTCATGGTTGATGGTCATTATCAAATTGTAGTGGGGTTTAAATTCTACTGGAGTGATGTAAATCTTTTATTTTAAAATGCAACATTTACATCACTTTGCTATAATAACTATTAATCTTACTATTAAAAATTTTAGATGTTAACCTAAAATCTGATAGAGGGTAGATGATTTTCCAAAGAAATTTTAGGAGGTTCGTGAGTGAAAAGTTTGACTATCTGCAATTTGCATTGCCTGCTGGCACCTGTAGGCATTTCAGTATGACTTCTGCTTTAGCTAAACAACTGAATCTCTCTCTGCTAAAGCCTATGTTAATCCCCAAGTGCAGTTTCTGGGAGTATTATCTCCCCCAGATCTCTGAGGATTCAACATACTTGCTGGGGAAGAAGGGGCTGTATTTCTGATTTCCACAAAAGTTCTTTAAAGGCAAGGGCAACAGAAGAATGCTCCAAGGGGGAAAAAAAGAGACCCATTTACAAATTCTCCCAAAGGAATATAAGAGAAGCTCTCCTTTGGCACCCATCTTCCATCTTCTCCCTTTTCTGCATAGATTCCATTACAAGCAGGTGGAAGAGAATGAGCTATCTGAGCAAAAGGCATTAATTTCTGCACCACTGCTGTGCCTTCCACGATACTAACTGTAACTATGATTGCTCCTTATTACATGCTTATTATGGTCCAATGGGAAAATGAATTACCTTAACAGTTGACATAGAATTTTTTGTAAGAAGGGAATTGTTTTCTGAGGATCTCTTGATAAGCCCCCTTAGATACTGATTCTAAAAATCATCCATAAGATGCATAAGACAAGCAAGAAAATTTTAGTGGAAAAGTATGACAAATAATAACAACCAACACCTTTATAAATACTATGTGCCAGGCACTGTTTTAAGTACTTTACACACAGAAGCTCTTAAAATCCTCATAAACACTCCATTATCTTTGTTTCAAAGATAGGGAGCTGAGAAACAGAGAGAATGAACAATTTGTCTCAGTCCCAGAGTCTGTGCTTTTATCTACTATGCTTTTAACCACTGTGCTACGATATATCAGGACATTTTATAAAATGACAGTAATTAAACCAATATGGTGCCATTTCATCATAGAGTAAGGAAATAGAATAGAAATCCAAAACAGAACCATGTATGGAAAATTAACATATGATAATTAGACATTTCAAATCAGTAGCAAAAATGAAAATAAATTCCTGCTTCACACCTAAACCAAATTATATTCCAGATGGATAAAATGTATCAGATATAAGTATAAAAATGCAAATATATCAAAAATTTTAAATTCTAGGAAAAAATACTAGAATATTTTTATAACACTGGCATTTCCTTCTACATATATGAAGTCCAGTATCTATAGTTAAAAGACTTTCACATTTAGCTACAGAAATAGTAACATATATGGAAAAAATACACAATATCCAAGTTGGCAGAAAAACAATACTCTGAGAGAATTATTGCACATATATAATAAACAAAGACAACATAATATATAAAGAGTTTCTACAAATCAACAAGAAAAAAAGACCCAAACTACTCACTGGAATAAGAAATACAAACATGAATTATAGAAAAATAGATGTAAATAGTCAATTAATATAAACTATTGATATATATAAATAGGTTCGCTATTACAAAAGTTAAAGATCTGCAAAACAAAAAATATGGGATATCATTTTTAAAGAAAAAAATAAATTTTAAAGTATTTGAAAATATGGCAGATAGAAAACTAAAATCCTGTTGGCATATTGGTGGGAGAGTAATTGGCAAGCCTTTCAGAGAGAATGTTGGTAGTAGGGTTTCCCCGGTGGCTCGGAGATGCAGGAGATTTGGGTTTGATCCCCGGGTCAGGAAGATCCCCTGGAGAAGAGAATGGCAACTCACTCCAGTATTCTTGCCTGGAGAACTCAAGGACAGAGGAGCCTCGTGGGCCACAGTCGTGGGGTTGCAGAGTCAGACACGACTGAAGTGACTGAGCACGAGCTCAGCTGCTCTCTGCACCACATCTGCCCCATCCCATAAATGTCAAAACAGAGTCAAATCCATAGAAAGTGGTCAGTAAACTCTTCTGGCAAGCTGATTACCTTAGTGATTAAAACTGTCATGTGCTCTATCAAATATAACAAGTGATACTCTGTGTTTTCATTCATCTAAGAATAACCCCTCTTGATTTGCTTTTAAGCCAACTAGTAACTATTTTCAGTTTAGAACTAGTCAAAGAATCAATCTTGACCCAGTTGCTAGGAAACTCTCTTTGGTGAAGAAGTTAAGAATCAATTTCCCTATGCGTTAAAGAACATATTTAAGTAAACGACTTCCTCAAAAATATCGATTCATTCCAAAAGCATTTAAATAATATGAAAAAAGTTTTTTATGTGAAAGCTTCATCTTGACAGTGAAATAGATGCACACTTAAGAAAAACATATTTACCCATATTATCTACATCTTGTTCAGAGAGAAATAGACTTTAATGCAGTAATGGGACTATTTATGTAATGAAACTCTCATGGGTTCTTGCATAAATAATGATTCCTGAACTGTATGAGTTTTTATGTGAAATCTGCCTTTGTGAACTTTCATAAGAATTTGGTTTTGTGATTACATCAAAGGCTGAATTTATATTAGCAAATGTAGCTTTGTGAAGACATGAAGACATTTTCTAATAGAAACATCATAATTAGAAGCACATTTTCTCATAAGATTTGTTTTGAAAATGCCTGTGTCTCTTCATGGTCTAAATGTCTCTCAGAGGATCCTCTTGGTCAGCAACTGGCTTCACAAGCATTCTCGGACATAGGCTAGCCCTGCTCCAGGCAGGGGTGCCAGCCAGCCCGTGAAATGTTTCTGTAAGAACTTTGGCTGCCTTGACTGCCTAAAGCAAATGTTTGTTTGCTGCAGTACGTGAATCAAATGCTTTTGTGTGAAAACACTTGCTAGAGAAACAAATGTTTGTTTTGGTAATCAACATTTGGACTGTTGGAACATTACCACTTAAGATATTGGTTTGAGAAATATACATTTAATTTGGAAAGCACCAGTTAGGATCCAGCATGTGACACAAATCTAGGCTGTAAGGAAATGAGGTTGAAATTGGACCCAAATTTTTCATTTTCCTTTGTCAGATCTGACTAGGAAAATGGTGCCTTGTTTTACATGTTGCTATATAATGTTACTGAGCAACAGCATAAAAGGAAAAAATGATTTACTTCCTTCTAGAAGTGTATGACATAAATTATCAAAGATAACAGCAAGAATGTATTTATCTAGTATTAATATTTAAATGCCACTTTTCTATTAAACGTACCACATGCTCCATATTAATCTTTTAGCTCAGACTTAGTACAGATTGATGTGTCCTAAATGGAAGAGTTCTCTTTACAGTTCACTTTTGATTATCCAGGCTGACTGGCAGAAGGAAAGGTACAGATACTCCAAAACAGCAGGTGATATAGAAATAAGCTTTGGCTTCAGAGAGCATTAAATTTTTTAGCAGCAGAAAGAAACTAATTACATTTTAAAGGAGAGAGGTGTTCAGAAGGGAGGTTGGATGGCAAGAGGGTCATTTATACATTAAATATTATATTTGGTCATAGATAATCCAAAAATAGAAAATTGAACTATATTAAGGCCAAGGCTGCATACTAAACCAACATTTTTTAAATTAAAACATTTATCTTTTTAAAGAAGATACATCTTAAAGAATAGTTTTAGCTCCTGTGAAAACCAGGAGTACGTAGATGCATTTGATTTTTCACCATTATGTTTTTCTTCTTCATGAAAATAAACTGTGAGATCTAGATTCATCAGAAAATTTATGAGTCAATACCTATAATCAAATCAGCATGTACTTATCAAGGGCTTCACTGACGGTTCAGTGGTAAAGAATCCGTCTGCAATGCAGGAAGCATGGGTCTGGTCCCTGAGTCAGGAAGACCCCTTGGAGAAGGCAATGGCATCCCACTCCAGTATTCTTGCCTGGAAAATCCAATAGACAGAGGAGTCTGGTGGGCTATAGTCCATGGGGTCACAAAGAGTCAGACATAACATACTGACTGAGCATGCACACATACAGGTACTTCAAAATAAAATTATAGCCCCAGTTCTTTGCTGCTGGCCTTAGTCTTACTTAATCATTAGCTGGGGAAAAAAAACCAAACATTTTTAAGGAGAAAAAGAAGTCAGTATCCATTCAGAGTAACCCAATAGAATATTTGTCTGGACATTGAGAAATATGACTATATCCTGAATCCACCCATTGCAGTTTCCATTTATAAATTTCCTTCAGTTGAGAAGAGTTGAGAAAGATAAGTGATATAATTCATGTGAATTTGAAGTACTTTGAGCTTCTCGGAACTTAATAATTCAAAGTATTACAGTAAATTCCCATTTATTCTGAATCCAAACTACCAGAAAGCTGAAATAATGAGAACTTTTTGTGCAACATATGAAATGGTAATACCCCTGGAGCATTAAAAGATTCTAAATTCTTTTGAATCATAGAAAAATTAAATTTTGTTCAGTATAATTTTGTGGTAAGAATGTTTGAGAGAGTTCTAATTCTTTGAAGATAATAATTAATCCACATGTAGACTATGGTAATTCTTTTTAATTTTAATATAAAAATAGTATATTTGCAGTTCCAGGAAACTAGCTTTGTGCTTCTAGCCTAATCATATCCTAAAATGTACAGCACATGATTAAATTTTATAAAGTTTGATAACAGATCACATGTGTCCTACTTTATTAGCTATAATTCATTCACATGGTTTCAAGTAAGGGAAACTCACTCAATCGGGCTAAAGGAAAAGGCATGATTTATTATTGTGATACTGGTCTCTTTCATAGAATCCAAGCCAATGCTCAGGCATAAACTGGAACCAAGCTAGAGGTCTGTGAGAAATCTAAGAATTTACGTTTTCACTCTGCCTCTCATGTCTACTTTTCTTTGTCTATCTGACTCATTCATTTCTTGGTCTGCAAACCAACTTCTGTTCTTAGTCCCTCCACTAGGTGGAAAGATGGGTAACTGACATCAGGTGCTACTCAGCCTCCCTGGTGGCTCGGCTGGTAGGGCATCCGCCTGCCAGTGCAGGAGATGCAGCAGACACAAGAGACATGGGTTCGATCCCCGGGTCGGGAAGATCTCCTAGAGAAGGGAATCAGAGAAGCTTGGTGGGTTAGAGTCCATGCAGTCCCAAAGAGCCCAACACGACCAAGCATGCACGTCAGTTCAAGTTAAGTCAAGCATGTTAACAACACTTTTATGAAAAAATAACTATATTTAAAAAAATAAATGCAGGGAGGAAAGTACCATTATTTTGTGTGCTATGTGTGCTGGTACACTTCAGCTGTGTGACGCTTTGACCCCAGGAACCAGAGCCCACCAGGCTCCTCTGTCCATGGTTTTTTCCCAGCAAAATTACTTGAGTGAGTTGTCACACCGTCCTCCAGGAGATCTTCCTGACCCAGGGATCAAATCTGCGTCTATGTCTCCTGCATTGCAGGCAGATTCTTTACCTGCTGAGCCATCAAGGAAGCATTATTTTGCAGTTCTACAAATCTCATTAATGTCTAGCTTAATAAGAAACATGGAACAACAGACTGGTTCCAAATAGGAAAAGGAGTATGTCAAGGCTGTATATTGTCACCCTGCTTATTTAACTTCTATGCAGAATACATCATGAGAAACGCTGGGCTGGATGAACCACAAGCTGGAATCAAGACTGCTGGGAGAAATATCAATAACCTCAGATATGCAGATGACACCACCCTCATGGCAGAAAGTCAAGAGGAACTAAAAAGCCTCTTGATGAAAGTGAAAGAGCAGAGTGAAAAAGTCGGCTTAAAGCTCAACATTCAGAAAACAAAGATCATGGCATCTGGTCCCATCACTTCATGGGAAATAGATGGTGAAACAGTGGAAACAGTGTCAGACTTTTTTTTTGGGGGGGGAGCTCCAAAATCACTGCAGATGGTGACTGCAGCCATGAAATTAAAAGATGCTTACTCACTGGAAGGAAAGTTATGACCAATCTAGAAAGCATATTAAAAAGTAGAGACATTACTTTGCCAACAAAGGTCCGTCCAGTCAAGGCTATGGTTTTCCCAGTGATCATGTATGGATGCAAGAGTTGGACTGTGAAGAAAGCTGAGTGCCGAAGAATTGAGGCTTTTGAACTGTGGTGTTGGAGAAGACTCTGGAAAGTCCCTTGGACTGCAAGGAGATCCAACCAGTCCACTTTGAAGGAGATCAGCCCTGGGATTTCTTTGGAGGGAATGATGCTGAAGCTGAAACTCCAGTACTTTGGCCACCTCATGCGAAGAGTTGACTCACTGGAAAAGACTCTGATGCTGGGAGGGACTGGGGGCAGGAGGAGAAGGGGACGACAGAGGATGAGATGGCTGGATGGCATCACTGACTCGATGGACATGAGTTTGGGTGAACTCCAGGAGTTGGTGATGGACAGGGAGGCCTGGCGTGCTGCAATTCATGGGGTCACAAAGAGTCGGACATGACTGAGCGACTGAACTAGTACGAAACAGCCTGAATCTCATATATGCTTTTGCATTTAACCTTTTATGTTATTTTGGCTAAAGTATACATAGAAAACCAGCCTCACTGATTTTCTAACTACTACTTGTCTGAGGTTCATCTTTGGTTTCTCATTTTTGGATATTTGTTTTACTCTCTCTTACTGCCATAACTAACCACTTGTGGAATCTTTGTTCCTGACCAGACATCAAATTCTGAGCCTTTGGAGTGGGAGCATTGACTCCAAGACTATATTACCAGAGAACTAACCCTAGAGAGTATCAAGAAGTGAGAACTCACACAAAGGAAACCCCTTGAATATAAGATCAGGGTCACTTAACCACCAGTAGCTCCCTGTGCAGGACACCTCATCTAAACAACAAATAAACAGAATACAAACCAAATCATCAGCAGACAGGATTACCACCTCACTCAGCCTTGCTCAACAGAGGAAAAACAAACAAACAAAAACTCAGCACAAATCTTACCCTATATGAAGCTCACAAAAACCACTGGACCAACCTTAGGAGGGCAGAAAGCAAAAGGAAGAAAGAATTCAAAGTTCATCAAGGAAAGAATTCAACTTTCCTTGAAGCCTGGGAAATGGAGACCTCAAACACAATAACTTAAAAAAAGAAAAACGAAAAGGTAGAGAAATACTGCACAAATGAAGGAACAAACTAGAAACCCAGAAGTCCAAATAAACGAAGAAGAAATAGGAAAATTACCTGAAAAAGAATTCAGAACAATGAAAGTAAAGATGATCAGAATCCATGAAAACAAAATGGAGAAAATCCAAGAATCAATTAACAAAGACCTAAAAGAATTGAAGAATAAGCATACAGAGACAAACAACACAATTACTGAAATTAAAAATACTCTAGAAGAAATCAATAGCAGAATATCAGAAGCAGAAGAACAAATCAGTGAGCTGGAAGATAAAATGGTGGAAATAACTTCTGAAGAGTAGAATACAGTAAAAAGAATGAAAAGAACTGAGGACAGTCTCAGAAACCTCTGGGACCATATCAAATGCACCAAAATTCAAATTATAGGGGTCCCAGAAGAAGAAGAGAAAAAGAAAGGGTATGAGAAAATTTTTGAAGAGATTATAGTTGAAAAATTCCCCAATATGGAAAAGGAAATAGCCAATCAAGTCCAAGAGGCACAGAATCCCATAACCCAAGGATAAACCCAAGGAGAAACATGCCAAGACACATACTAATCAAACTGACAAAGACTAAACACAAAGAAAGAATATTAAAAGCAGCAAGGGAGAAGCAACCAGTAACATACAAGGGAAACCCCATATGCTTAACAGCTGATCTTTCAGCAGAAACTCTGCAGGCCAGAAGGGAATGGCAGGGTATATTTAAAGTACTGAGAGAACAATCTACAACCAAGATTACTGTACCCAGTAAGGATCTCATTCAAAATTGATGGAGAAATAAAAAGCTTTTCTGACATGCAAAAGTTAAGAGAATTCAGTACCACCAAACCAGCTTTACAACAAATGTTGAATGGACTTATATAGTCAAGAAATACAACAGAAGAAAAAAGATCTACAAAATCAACCCCAAACAATTAGAAAATGGCTATAGGAACATATATATTAATAATTACCTTAAATGTAAATAGATTAAATGTTCCAACCAAAAGAGACTGACTGAATGGATACAAAAACAAGACCCATATATATGCTGTCTACAAGAAACCTGCTTCAGATCTCAAGATACATATTGACTGAAAGTGAAAGGATGGAAGAATATATTCTATGCAAATGGGAAGCAAAAGAAAGCTGGAGTAGCAATCCTCATATCAGACAAAAGAGACCTTAAAATAAAGACGATTACAAGAGATAAGGAAGGACACTATATAATGATCAAGGGATCAATCCAAGAGGAAGACATAACAATTGTAAATATCTATGCACCCAACATAGGAGCACCTCAATACATAAAACAAACACTAACAGACATAAAAGGAGAAATTGACAGTAACACAATAATAGTAGGAGACTCCAACACCCCACGCACACCAATGGACAGATCATCAACACAGAAAATTAATAAGGAAACACAAGTCTTAAATGATACAGTAGATGAAATGGATCTCATTGATATCTTCAGGACATTCCATCCAAATGCAGAAGAAAACAACTTCTTCTCAAGTGCACATGAAACATTCTCTAGGATAGACCACATCCTGGGTCACAAATCAAACCTCAGTAAATTTAATAAAATTGAAACTGTATCAGGCATCTTCTCTGACCACAATGCTATAAGACTAGATATCAATTACAAGAAAAAAAAAAAAAAAACTAAGAAACACAAACACATGGAGCTTAAGCAACATGTTTCTAAATAACCAAAAGGTTATTGAAGAAATCAAAAGGGGGAAAAAATTCTAGAAAAAAAATGACAATGAGAACAAGACAACTCAAAACCTTTGGGATACAGCAAAACCAGTTCTAACAGGGAAGTTTATTGCAATATAATCCTACCTCAAGAAACAAGAAAAACATCAAATAGGCAACCTAACTTTACACTGGAAAATGGGAAAATGAAGCAGAAAAAAACCCCAAAATTAGTAGAAGGAAAGAAATCATAAAGATCTGAGCAGAAATAAATGAAAAAGAAATGAAAGAAGCAACAGTAAAGATTAATAAAACTAAAAGCTGGTTCTTTGAGAAGATTGACAAACCCTTAGCCAGACTCATCAAGAAAAAAAGAGAGAAGAATCAAATCAACAATATTAGAAATTAAAAAGGAGAAGTTATAATAGACAATGCAGAAATACAAAGGATTATAAGAGACTATTATGAACAACTATATGGCAATAAAATAGATGATTTGGAAGAAATGAACAGATTCTTAGAAAAGTTCAATCTTCCAAGACTGAACCAGGAAGAAATAGAAATTATGAACAACCCAATTACAGGCACTGAAATTGAACCTGTGATAAAAAAAATCTCCCAAAAAACAAAAACAAAAAGCCCAGGACCAGATGGCTTCACAAGTCCAAACATTTAGAGAAGAGCTAATGCCTATCCTTCTAAAACTCTTTCAAAAAATTGCAGAGGAAGGAACACTTCCAAACTCATTCTACGAGGCCACCATCACCCTGATACTAAAACCAGACAAAGACAACACACAAAAAGAAATCTACAGGCCAATATCACTGATGAACAATGATGTAAAAATCCTCTACAAAATTTTAGCAAAGAGAATTCAGCAACACATCAAAAAGCTCATACACCATGATCAAGTTGGGTTTACTCCAGGGATGCAAGGATTCTTCAATATAAGGAAATCAATCAATGTGACACACCATTAACAAATTGAAAGATAAAAAACCATATGATCATCTCAATAGATGCAGAAAAAGCCTTTGGAAAAATTCAGCACCCATTTATGATTAAAACTCCTAAAAAAATGGGCCTAGAAGGAACCTACCTCAACATAGTAAAGGTCATATTGATAAGCCTACAGCAAACACTATTTTCAATGGTGAAAAACTGAAAGTATTCCCCCTAGGATCAGGAACAAGACAAGGGTGTCCACTTTGGACACTATTATTCAAAATAGTTCTGGAAGTCCTAGCTAGAGCAACAAGAGAAGAACAAGAAATATAACGAATACAGATCAGAAAAGAAGAAGTAAAGGTCTCGCTGTGTGCAGATGACATGATACTGTACATAGAAAACCCTAAAGATAGTATCAGAAAATTACTAGAGCTAATCAGTGAATTTAGCAAAGTCGCAGGATACAAAGTCAATACACAGAAATCACTTGCATTTCTATATACTAACAGTGAAAAATCAGAAAGAACAATCAAGGAATCAATCCCATTCACCACTGCAACAAAAAGAATTAAATATCTAGGAATAAACTGACCTAAGGAGACAAAAGAACTGTGCACAGAAAATTATAAGACACTAATGAAAGAAATAAAAGATGACATAAACAGATGGAGAGATATTTCATGTTCCTGGGTGGGAAGAAAAGTTTCAATTAGCGATAATCGCGCCTCGGATAAACCTCATTGCCTACGATACTGCCACTGAAGATCATGGCATCTGGTCCCATCACTTCATGGGAAATTGATGGGGAAACAGTGGAAACAGTGTCAGACTTTATTTTTTGGGGCTCCAAAATCACTGCAGATGGTGACTGCAGCCATGAAATTAAAAGATGCTTACTCCTTGGAAGAAAAGTTATGATCAACCTACATAGCAGAGACATTCAAAAGCAGAGACATTACTTTGCCGACTAAGGTCCATCTAGTCAAGGCAATGGTTTTTCCTGTGGTCATGTATGGATGTGAGAGTTGGACTGTGAAGAAGGCTGAGCGCTGAAGAATTGACGCTTTTGAACTGTGGTGTTGGAGAAGACTCTTGAGACTCCCTTGGACTGTAAGGAGATCCAACCAGTCCATTCTGAAGGAGATCAACCCTGGGATTTCTTTGGAAGAAATGATGCTAAAGCTGAAACTCCAGTACATTAGCCACCTCATGAGAAGAGTTGACTCATTGGAAAAGACTCTGATGCTGGGAGGGATTGGGGGCAGGAGGAGAAGGGGACAACCGAGGATGAGATGGCTGGATGGCATCACGGACTCGATGGACGTGAGTCTGAGTGAACTCTGGGAGATGGTAATGGACAGGGAGGCCTGGCGTCCTGCAATTCATGGGGTTGCAAAGAGTCAGACATGACTGAGCGACTGAACTGAACTGAACTGGGTAGGAAGAATCAATACTGTAAAAATGACTATACTATCAAATGCAATCTACAGACTTAATGCAATCCCTATCAAATTACCAATGGCATTTTTCACAGAACTAGAACAAAACATTTCACAATTCACATGGAAATAAAAAAGATCCTGAATAGCCAAAGCAGTCTTGAGAAAGAAGAATGGAGCTGGAGGAGTCAAACTTCCTGACTTCAGATTATACTACAAAGCTACAGTCATCAAGACAGTATGGTACTGCACAAAAACAGAAATGTAGACCAATGGAACAAGATAGAAAGCTCAGAAATAAACCCATGCACCTGTGGGTACCTTATTTTTGACAAAGGAGGCAAGAATATACAAAGGGGCAAAGATAGCCTCTTCAATAAATGGTGCTGGGAAAACTGGACAGCTACATGTAAAAGAATGAAATTAGAACACTTCCTAACACCATACACAAAGATAAACTCAAAATGGATTAGGGACCTAAATGTAAGACCAGAAACTATAAAACTCTTAGAGGAAAACATAGGCAGAGCACTCGATGACACAAATCAAAGCAAGATCCTCTATGACCCACCTCCTGGAGTAACAGAAATAAAAACAAAAGGAAACAAGTGGGGCCTGATTAAACTTAAAAGCTTTTTCACAGCAAACGAAACCATAAGCAAGGTGAAAAGACAACCCTCAGAGTGGGAGAAAATAATAGCAAATGAAACAATTCACAATGGATTAATTTCCCAAATATACAAGCAGCTCATACAACTCAATACCAGAAAAACAAACAACCCAGTCAAAAAGTGGGAAAAAGACCTAAACAGACATTTCTCCAGAGAAGACATATAGATGGCTAACAAACACATGAAAAGATGCTCAACATTGCTCATTATTAGAGAAATGCAAATCAAAACTGCAGTGAGATATCATCTCACACTGGTCAGAATGACCCTCATCAAAAAGCCTACAAACAATAAATGCTGGAGAGGGTGTGGACAAAAGGGAAGGAACACTCTTGCACTGTTGGGAATGTAAATTGATACAGCCACTATGGAAGACACTATGGAAATTCCTTAAAAAAAAACTAGGAATAAAACCACCATTTGACCCAGCAATCCCACTCCTAGGCATACACCCTAAGGAAACCAAAATTGAAAAAGACACATGTATCCCACTGTTCACTGCAACACTAGTTACAATAGCTAGACCATGGAAGCAACCTAGATGTCCACTGATAAATGAATGGATAAAGAAGTTGTGGTACATATACACAATTGAACATTACTCAGCCATAAAAAGGAATGCATTTGAGTCAGTTCTAATGAGGTGGATGAACCTAGAACCTATTATACAGAGTGAAGTGAGTCAGAAAGAGAAAGATAAATACCATATTCTAACAGATACATACAGAATCTAGAAAAATGGTACTGAAGAATTTATTTACAGGGCAGCAATGGAGAAACAGATACAGAGAACAGAATTATGGACATAGGGAGAGGGGAGGTGAGGGTGAGATGTACGGAAAGAGTAACATGGAAACATATGTTACCATGTGTAAAATAGATAGGCAATGGTAATTTGCTGTATGGCTCAGGAAACTCAAACAGGGGCTCTGTATCAAACTAGGGGGTGAGATGGGGAGAGAGATGGGAGGGAGTTTCAAAAGGGAGGGATATAAATATACCTGTGGCTGATTCATGTTGAGGTTTGACAGAAAACAGCAAAATTCTCTAAAGCAATTATCCTTCATTAAAAAATAAATTAATTTTTTAAAAAAAGAAAAAATAAGAAAACTGGCCTCACATAGATATGTATTTGGTAAAGATAGCTTTTAGTAGCTTTTTAATATATTCATAGATAATCTTTCTTGATACTATGTGGAAGTCTAACAAGAGATAAATGCAATTTGAAATCATATCAATGAAAATTTTGTACTCTTACAATAGTATACATTAGTTTATATTGCAATTTTACCTATGCAGGATTTTGTAAGATCATGAGGTCATTTGGAAAATACTGGTTGGCTGAGTTATGTAGATTTTCCAAATGTTGATGAATTTCATTAAACATTATGTAAAAATCACAGCATCTAATATCACTACCAATCTTTTCATAAAAGATTTAAGTCTTGGGAAACTGTTCACATTCATGGTAACAGATACTAGTTTTCCAAAATTCTAATGTTCATTTGAAATCTTAAATTTCAGCATTGGAAACAAATAATTTCAATTGCATGTCCTGTAGAGACAGACTGACTTCATTCATTTTGAGAAAATGTCTGCCAAAGAAACAAATCCAAATAACCATAATTTGCCTGTCAGTTGTTCTTTTAAGTAAAAATGTTCCATATAAAAAGAAAAAGCATAGTTGAGCTCACAACACAAGAAACCATATAAGTGCTTTTCCTTGAGAAAACTGTCACACTTTGGTACAGAGGAGTACTTCATTCATATTCCTAATTATGAAATATAGGAATATTCATATTTTCTATTTCACCAGAATACTAAAAACACATGTAACCAAGCATCAGTGTTTAATAAAATTAATGTGCTGTGCTGTGCTTAGTTGCTCAGTCATGTCTAACTCTTTGCAACCCCATGGACTGTAGTCCACCAGGCTCCTCTGTCCATGGGGATTCTCCAGGCAAGAATACTGGAGTGGACTGCCATACCCTCCTTCAGAGGATCTTCTCAACCCAGGGATCGAACCAAGGTCTCCCGCATTGCAGGTCGATTCTTTACCATCTGAGCCACCAGAGAAGCCTCAAATTTTTTACTAATCCATCAGGGATATTTAACAAAACTATTTTTTTCCTCCCATATGATAGTGAAGGAATTGTGACTATTAAGTACAGTCTGGTGTTCCTGGTAACGTGCCAGTAGTTTTATCCATTAGTGCTTTTTCAAACCATCAGTGTAAATGTCAACATAATAAACTATGCAAATTATATTTTCAATGTTATTATGAAAATAGTTTTGTTTTCTCATATTGCTGAAAGGGTCTCTTCCATTACCGCTATTGCCAAGGTTTTGTGGACCATACTTAGAAAACCAGTTATATACCAACTTGCTAAATGTACATTCATATTAGCTGACATAATTCAGCAGTTAAATCTCATTCTTTTGGTGTAACATCTTGGCAATAATAACGTACACATCCATATTAAAAGGGAGACATCAAATTTTTAAAATTATAAACAAATTTAACTTTTAAGCTTATAATTTGTTTTTGAGAGAATTTTAAAACTCAGACTGGTAAAACTGGTTTAAAAACCCTCACAATTATAGAGTTCAATATAATCTCTAGTGGAAGAATATTTAGAACAATAAATGTTCTGGTTTCTGTTTGATGGATTACTTTGCAGGAACTGAGAAGGCCGTGGATAGAGCCACGTGGTAAGGCAATTTCCCAAATCACATAAGATTAAGAATGCAAGAAAACTCTTAATTCTTAGCTACCACAAATAGATTTGAAAGTTAAAACAATAAAAAATAAAAACAATTATATAAAGAAAAATGTTTAAAGGAAGCAGTTACCACATATAGTATTGGTTTGAAGTTATCACTGTTAATTTACTTAGAGATACAGAGCTAAGGAAAGGGTAGGTTAATCCAGACTCAGCAATTTACTAGCTGTGTAACCTTGAGCAAGTGAACCTCTCAGGCCTGTTTTTACATGTGCAAAATGAAAACAACAGTCCATACGTCACAGTCTTGTTGTATTACATGAACTAATTACAAGCTATTACACATGCTGAACAGTACCTGGTACATAGTAGATACTTAAAAATGCTATTTCTACCTTTTAAAGCAGTGGTACAGCAGAGAAATTCAATTGCTAGTCTAACAAGTTAGTCTTTATTATACACTCTAAAAGAATCATTGAAACAACAAGAGTTACCTAAAGTTAATAAGCCAACAAAGGTGACAAGATATAATAATAGCAATAATAATACCTTGTTCATCTAAAAGAAGGCAAAAAAAGAGGAAGAGGGAGCAATGAACTAATGGCTTGAGTAGAAAACAATAGCAAAATAAAAGATTTAAACTTTGTCATATAAAAAAATCACCTTAAATGTAAATGACCTAAATAAACATACTAATTAAAAGGCAGAGATTGTCAGATTGGATGAAAAAGCAAGACCTTAACTGTTTAATCCTAGAAGAAACTTGCTTAAAATATAAAGAACAAATGGAGTTAAATGTAAAAAAAAAAAAATGTAAAAGGCTTAAATGAGAAGCACCAGGATAACATTAATCAATAGAATGTAAGAGTGACTATGTTAATACCAGATGAAGTAAATTTCAGAGCACAGAGCAAAGTTAGTGACAAGGAGAAAGAAAGTCATTTCACAAAGAAAAAGGAATAAGTTGATCAGGAAGACATGAAAATCCTAAACTTTTATGAAACCAATAATGGATTTTTAAGATAGATGAGTAAAAACTGATAAAACTGCAAAGAAAAATAAATATATCCATGATTAGAGTTAGGGATTTCACCATCCCTCTCTCAATAATTGACTAAAAAGGTGGACAAAAGGTGGATAACAGGTACATAGAAGAGTTGAACAGCACAACTGAACTGAACTGACATTTATAGAACATTCCACTCAATGACAGAATATACATTCGTTTTAAGTACACATACATAGAACACTTATCAAGAGACACACCATTCTGTACCCTAAAACAAATCTCAACATGCTTAAAAGAATTCAGTCTATATATAGCATGATCTCTGACAGTGGCATTAAATTTGAAATCAATACCAGAAAGATCTGTAGAAAATCATAAAATGTTTAGAAACTAAATAATAGTCTTCTGCTAAAGCTGTACTCCTGGAGAAGGAAATATCAGCCCACTCCAGTGTTCATGCTTGGAGAACTCCACGGACAGAGAAGCCTGGCAGGCTATAGTACATGGGGTCACAAACAGTCAGACATGACTGAGCAACTAACACACAAAGCTGTAATTAGAGGAGAATTCATGCACTACATGCCTGTAATTAAAAAAAAAAGAAAAAAGAACAGTCACAAATTAGTGACCTCAGCTTTCACCTTAAGAAATTGGAAAATAAAGAGCAAATGAAATTCAAAGTGAGCAGAAGAAAAATAATACAGGATTAAGTGAAAATCAATGACCCTGAAAATGCAGAGGCAATTAAAAAATCAATAAAATAAAAACTGATTTTTTGAGAACCATAAAATTAAACTTCTAGTCAGACTAATCAGAAAATAAGAAAAGAAACAAATCAGTGCTATGTCAATAAATTTGACCGTTTGGATGAAGAGCATAAATTCTTTGAAAATACATATAGTTAGTATATACACATATATTTTCTAACTCTGTCAGTAGAGAGAGCTACAAGCAAGGATACCTCAGTAACAATGAGCACAGTGAGCTATCAGATTTTGGTTTCTAACACCATTCCCCAATAAAACGAACCAGGGCTCCTTGGAGAAATGGCTGATTCTAGGATTGGGGCAGGAAATACACAGATGAGCCTGGAGAATTCTGTAGTGCCAGAAGATGAGGAAGTGCTCAAACAAAAGTACAATGTCTGAGGTATGTCATAGGAAAACTGGGGCCAACTGAAACAGCTCGCCTAGATGAGGTAGTGTTTTACCACGTCTCACCACTCTCCTTCCTTCTTTCTATATTGTACTCTTCGGCAGGAAGTCACTATGTGCAGTCCTAGTTTATGGAATGGGAAGTTATATTCTACCTCCTTGAGAGAGGGGTATCTACATAAATTACAAATGTATAACACATATAAAGGTATACTGGAATTCTCCTTTGCTATTTGTGCATGCATGCATGCTAAATCACTTCAGTTGTGTCCAACTCTTTGCGACCTGACGGACTGTAGCCCAGCAGGCTCCACTGTCTATGGGATCTTCCAGGCAAGAATACTGGGGTGGGTTGCCATTTCCTCATCCAGGGGATGTTCCCGACCCAAGGATCAAACCCACAATTCCCGCATCTCCTGCATTGGGCAGGTGGGTTCTTTACCACTAGCGCCACCTGGGAAGCCTTGCTATTTACTCATTCATCTTTGTCAGTATGAATTCATGAATAGTTATTTTGTACTCTTTGTTACAATCCAAGACTACTTTATTTTGTTGCTCAAATAGTTTCAGCTTTGGCTACTGGGAGCACTTTCTTACTTTCTGGATGCAGTAAGACATTCCAGACTCATCTTGTGCTGTCCCTATGCCAGCTAGAGACTCCCTCATTTTTAAAGGGAGCTCCAGTTCCTTTTGTTGGAGAACAGTATTTAGAAGCAAGATCTGGGCACATTCATTTCAACTGGTACAGATAGATATGTAATAAAAATGGGTTCATAGTGACGCTTCCAATTCTAATCTATCACAGTAGGATATATTTTACCTTTTCCTTTTCCCTTTCCATATTTATAACTCCCTTCCCCAATAGTGGGAAACCTGGCTCCCAATATCTTCAATATATTTACTCATCTGTTCAAGCCTAAAATGAAAAGATTGTTTCAATGGAATATAACAACGTGGCACTTGATAAAGAGGTCAATCTCTGTAACAGAGGCAATGAAGGAAAAAAGTTAAGCATAGCTTTGGAGTTAGACCTTGAATCTATCACTTCTAAAGTGTTTACCTTTGGTCAAGCTACATCACTATTCAAGCCTCAATTTCTTCATCCATAAAACGATATTATCTACCTTATTGGGTTGTGTAAGGACTAAATGGGTGGCTATAGTAGATATTCAGTAAATGGGGGCTAAATGCTGTTTTGGTATATTTAGGGAACCCTCTTTAAATACTATGTAGAGTGAAAATCTTAAGGCCTCCTTGTGCCTACAACACTTTCTAGACTATTACCAAAGGAACTTAACAGAGGGATAAAAAATGAGGCTCACTTTCATTGCTAAAAGGCCAGAATGTCAGGCACACATGGCTTCTTGTGCTTTTTAAACATTTTGCCATGTATCTGAGTCACTTTTATATTTAGAAAGACAAATTTCATCTTATAAGGTGATATGGTTCATTAAGTTTCACTTAATATCTCCAATAAAAAATTTGAAGACAATGTCTGTGAAGCTGGTTTTCCTAAGAATACAGTGCCATATTCTATTATTTTATGGCATCAGAAGGAAACTCTGACCTGCTAATAATGTTCCTGTCATTATGTTCTCTTTCTCTCGATTTGTTCACTCAACAGATGCCTACCGAGCACCTAACTTGTTCCAAACACTACTGGGGACTCTGGGGATACAGCAGTCAACAAAACCAATAAAAAATCTGGGTCCTCATGGAGCTCACATTTTAGTGTCAGAATGTTTCACCTATCTATTGCTGCTTAATAAACTACCCCAAAACAGTGTCTTCAAACAATCTTCTATTTCCTCAAAATTCTATGATTTAGGAATCCAGGGCCTGGCTTGACAACTCCATTCCATGTAGTATCAGATAGTGGGTCATTCACTCGACTCCATTCATCTGATGGCTATTGGGACAGAAGTTCAAGATGCCTCTGCTCAATGTGGAATAAGACTTTACTATGTCTGGAGCCACGGGGTACTCACCTGTATATGGCCTCTCTCCACTTAGTTAGCCCGGCCCTCCTTACAGTGTGGTGGTCTTAAAGTAGTTGGTTTTCTCACACGGCTATTGGCCTCCAAGAGGAAGTATTCCAAACATGGAAGACAGAAGCCTAGATTCAAGTGGAGGGGAAACAGACTCCATTTCTTGAAGGCAGGGGTGGGGAGCAGCAATGTCACATTAGAAAAGAGTATATGGGATGGAAGTTAATGTAATTATATTTGGAAGCCATCTATCTCAGAGAGATAGACAACCAGTAAGACAAATAAGTAAAAATGAATTTTAAGGAGAAAACTGAAGGAAGGGTATAGAAAGTATGAGTTTGGGAAGAGAGTAACAATTTTAAGTCGGGTGGCTAGGGAAGTGAAGTTGCTCAGTCGTGTCCGACTCTTTGCGACCTGTGGACTGTAGCCCACCAAGCTCCTCCATCCATGGGATTCTCCAGGCAAGAATATTGGAGTGGGTTGCCATTTCCTTCTCCAAGGGTGGCTAGGGAAGGACTCATTTAAAAGTTTACATTTAAATTAAGACAGGAAGGAAGGGAAGCTAACTGGGGCAAGAACATTTCAGGCAGAAGAAACAGCAAGTGCAAAAGCTCTGAGGCAGAAACATGCCTGGCACGTTCAAGATTGCTAAAAGGCCAGAATGTCTAAGGCAAAGAGAGTGAGGCATCTCAAGAGCCGGAGATAGAGTTACAGAGGTAAGGGGCCAGTATAATGTATAGAGACTTACTGGTCATTTGGCTTTCACTCTGAATCGAATGGGGAGCCTTGAATGACTTTTGAGTATGGAAGAGATATAATCTAACTGGTGTCTTCCCAGGAGCCCTGTCTGCTATAAGTATAGACAATAGGAAGCTAAAGAGAAGTGGGGAGGACAGTTGGAAGACAACTGCCACAATTCAAGCAACGGATGATGGTGGTCTGAATTAGGGTGGAAGCAACAGGGATGTGGTAACTTGTTGGATTCTGGATATAAATAAATATTATAACTGTTAATGGCTATGTCTGGGTAACGAGAATCTTCAAAAGTGATGCTGGGATGTGAGAGGAGGGAGTAATACAAATCTTTTGTTTGTTTTAAAATTTTAATACCCTTCTATGTCATGTGTGTATATATATATATATAAACACATATAAAGCTGTGTCCTATATTTTTTATATGATTTAAAAGTCACATAAAATTTGTGTGGTTGGTGAAATGAACCAAGTTACCACAAGTCTTACCAGGAAAGCCTGTGTTGGATCAGGCTATCAACAATGTCCTTTTGAACTCTGATAATGATATCTACGACTGGGAATCAACTGGTAATTCCTAGCTTCAATTCCCCCCTTAGGCTTCTGTGAAATTTAGAGTGTGTAAACAGTCTCTCTAATTTACCTGTCACATCTTGAAAACAGTACCAAGAGCTCTCAGTGCTTACCTACCTCACAGGAAATTTGAGGTTGGATTAGATAAGGTGTTCAAATACTCTGAGTTACCACAAAAGACAGGTGCTCATGTAGGTAGAATATTATGAGTCCTGGAATATTAAGAGACATAGTAAAAATAAGCTGTTTCTGCGTTTTGATCACATAAGGCATTTTGATACTCTTGAACTATTACTCCTCATTTAGTCTGCTGTTAAAATGAGTGTTTCTCCCTAAATAGTATTCATTTTAGCATTTTTGTTCATGCCTTCTGTCAAACGAGATTTCTTCAGCCTTTGATTTTTTATACAGACTTACTTGACTTTATTCTTCAAAGCATTTAATTCAAAGTTCACTCTATCAGTGGGTGGATTAGTTGAGTAACTGAACTTCCACTCCTGAATGCCATAATAATTTGTTTTAATATTTCTCTTCACAGGAGACATGCTTACCAAAGACATGTACTAACGAACAATGAAGTGATTGTCTAGACAGCAGACATCTTTAAAAGAAACTATGCCAAAACCAATACAGAATTGTAAAGTAAAAATTAAAAATAAATAAATAAATTTAATTAAAAAATAAATAAATAAAAATAAAAAATTACATTAGTTATGAATAAAAAAAATAAAATAAAGTAAAAAAAAGAAAAGAAAAGAAAAAAAAATAAAAGAAAGTTACTGGTAAATTCTGAATGGAAAATAATAAGCAGCAACAGCTCTACAAAGCGTTCGTTCAGTGCCTCTCAAGCATTCTTCTAAAGCCATTATTGTGTGTTGGGTACTGTATTAGGGGCTAAGAATACAAGATAACACATGTCTTTTCCCTCATGAAGCTTATGTTCTGCCAGAGAAATGCTACATTGTATTTTAAATTTTGTGTGACTGCTCTAATGTTGTATTTGAGATGCTATGTGAGGAGGAATTTGGAGATTGATGGCAGTATTTGTTTCTGGAGATTATGCAGTTGATTATTATAATTTTGAAAAAAAAAAATGCCTTTACTCTCACAAAGGTGAAGAGGAAACCAGAAAGTCATTGCCAGTCAGAACCACAAAGGGTAGTCAGAGGAAAAGGTTGCAAGTTTCAGAAAAGATGAGACTGAATATGTAAGACAAGTTGAAATTAGGCTGATAGTTCAGGCATTTTGAAATTAAAATGCCATCCAATTAAAAAAAAAAAGACAACCTTTCTTAGAACTGGAACTTGTAAGAAATCAGGCTGAATGTTCTAAACACAATCTAAAATTAAAAAATAAAAGAAGTATGGCAAACTAGGGGCTGGAATAGATGGATATTATGGGTTGGGGGAGTGATTCTGCCTTGGGAAGGAGGTTGAAATAGATTGCCTCTGAGGTTCCTTTCTAGCCTAAGGAACTTAAAATAAGTACAGCAATTGTGAAGTTACATATTCTCAAGAGAAAGATTTCTCAACAACCAAATATACCCAAGATGCTAATATTCTATTTATATTTTATAATTATTTAACAACGTTCTTGAACCAGAGCTGAGTAAAGAAAATAGGCCTTGTTAATTACTGAAGAGAGAATAAAAGTATAGCTTTTACCAGATATTCTCTTGCCTCATTAGAAATATTACCATTCACTGGTCAAACAGCTGTCAGATTTAAAAGGTAAACCTCTGGTCAACAGTCAGCCCAGGACCCCTACCACCTGCCTCCCAAGTCCCCAGAAACCTCGCTAAAAACTTTCCCATTGCTCTTGCCTCTGTGTTCTAATTAATTTGCCACCGACACATCTGATTTAAGTGCCAACTTCAGACAACTCTTGTTTCGTCTTACATAATTTAACGTGACACTTCTTGCTTCTATAATTTATCATAAATATGACCTCCAGAGTAAAAATAAAAACTCACATTTTTGACTGGCAACCTCTCCAAGTTGACTGGCACTTAGGCATTGAGTCCTAAGCTAATAAGCATTTGGTTCAATCAGTTCCTCTATCTCTGATCCAAAAATTGCTCTTGGGGCAAAAATAGACAAACAGGACATAATCAAATTTACAAGGTTTTGTACAGCAAAGGAGACATAACAAAACGAAAAGACAACCTACAGATTGGGAGAAAATATTTTCAAATGACGTGACCAACAAGGGCTTAATTTCCAAAATATACAAACAGCTCATACAATTCAATAGCAAATAAAAATAATAATAAAAATAAACAACCCAATCAAAAAATTGGCAGAAGACTTAAAAAGACATTTCTCCAAGTAAGACATATAGATGGCCAACATGCACATGAAAAGATGCTCAGTGCTAACTTGCTTCAGTTGTGTCTGACTCTTTGGGACCCTATGGACTATAGCCCACCAGGCTCCTCTGTCCATGGGATTTCCCAAACAAGAATACTGGAGTGGGTCGCCATTTCCTTCTCCAGTGGATCTTCCCGACCCAGGGACTGAACTTGCGTCTGCCTGTGTCTCCTGCATTGCAGGCGGATTCTATACCCACTGAGCCACCTGGGAAGCCCACAAAAGATGCTGAAACCGCTAATTATTAGAGAAACAGAAATCAGAACAATGAGGTACTGTCTCACACTGGTCAGAATGGCCATATTTAAAAGTCTACAAATAACAAATGCTGGAGAGGGTGTGGAGAAAAGGGAACCCTCCCACACTGTCACATGCATGCTCGCTAAGTCACTTCAGTTATGTCCGACTGTTTGCAACCCTTTGGACTATAGCCTGCCAGGGTCCTCTGTCCATGGGATTTCCCAGACAAGAATACTGGAGTGGGTTGCCATGCCCTCCTCCATGGATCTTCCCAACACAGGGACTGAACTGGTGTCCCTTATGTCTCCTGCACTCGCAGGCAGGTTCTTTACCACTAGCGCCACCTAGGAAGCCCACTGCACTGTTGGTGAGAATGTAAATTGGTGCAGTCACTATGGAAGACAGTATGGTGGTTCCTAAAAAAATAAAAATAGAATTGCCATGTGATCCAGCCATCCCACTCCTGAACATATATCCAAACAAAACTATAATAAGATACATGCACCATGTTCATAGTAGAACTATTCACAACAACTAAAACATGGAAACAAACTCAATATCCATCAACAGATGAATGGATAAAAGAAGATGTGGTACACACACATAGGAATATTACTCAGACATAGAAAGAATGAAATAATGCCATTTGCAGCAACATGGATGAAACTAGAGGTTATAATACTAAGTGAAGTCGGAAAGAGAATAAATACCATATCATATCTCATAAGTGGAATCTAAAATATGACACGAACTTATCTACAAAACAGAAAGAGACTCAGAGGCACAGAGGGCAGACTTGTGGTTGCCAAGGGGGAGGGCAAAAGGAGGGGTAGATTGGGAGTTTGGGATTAGCAGATGCAAATTATTACATACAGAATGGATAAACAACAAGGTCTTACTGTATAGCACAAGGAACTATATTTAGAATCCTGTGATAAACCATAATGGAAAAGAATATAAAAAGAATTTCCCTATGTGTGTAACTGAATCACTCTGCTGTTATTTGAGAAATTAATACAACATTGGAAATCAACTATACTTCAATTTTTAAAAGTTCTTTTGGTAAAGACTTGCCTTACTTTCAAACTGTGATGAGACATCGAAGGAGGGGCTCTTGGGTTGGTTGGTTGTTTTTTTTTTTTTTACTTTATTTTACTTTACAATATGGTATTGGTTTTGGCATACATTGACATGAATCCGCCACGGGTGTACATGAGCTCCCAAACATGAACCCCCCTCCCACCTCCCACCCCACATCATCCCTCCGGATCATCCCCATGCACCAGCCCCAAGCAGGTTGGTTGGTTTTTAAAGAAGAGTCCAGGTTACCCTAACATCAGAGTTCATGGTATGATTATATATTACTGCTAGCTCTACATTGTAGCCACCCCAAGCTCGGCTGTTTCCTAGTGTATCAGATATTTCTTGTGCTCAGAACAACTTCAGTGGTTGGTACACTAATAATAGCCTTAGTAGCTAACATTTACTGTATACTTACTGTTTTCTTGGCACTTTAGACATAGTTTTACATACAGTTTCTCATTGAATCCTTGCAACAACACTCTGAGGAAGGTTCTATTATTATCATTTTACAGGGTTTGAGGCTTAGCAGACTTAGATACTAGCCTAAAGTCAGTCAGTGACAGCAGCACCCTTGGGACTGGAACCCAGAGTAGCGCTCTTTTGGCACAATGGAAGGAGAGTGTAAAATGTGATGAACCACGGGAGGGAGCTGGGTCATCACACCTTTGTTTTTCTCTACTCCATGCCTGGCTGCTCTGCCTAGGGGATCTCACTTTCACCTATCTTGCAGGCAGATTCTTTACTATCTGAGTCACCAGGGAAGCCCATTCATTCTTAACATATAGACATTCATCTTGTACTTCTTTTAAATTGAGGAAATATTCTATAATTCAGTTACAGTTTCTACTTAATGCACAGATACACTAAATGTTCCTTTCTATGTACCCACATGAAGTTTTGCTAAAGGACAAGTTAAATGAGTGACTTAGAAACAGAATTGATGAAGGGAACTGCTCTTGACTTGAACGGGACAAATATGGAAACTTTGCCACCATGGAGGAAGACAGAACACAGCAAACATCTTTGCATTCTTCTGTTTGCTAACTGGAATGGGTATTGGTACAATAGGAAATGTGGCTACCAGCCCTGTCAAGAAGATGTGTGGTTTAAGGAGATACATTCTCTCCTGGAGTCATAGGCTTAAGAATTAGTTGAGGGCTAACTAGTGGGCAGGGCTTCCCTGTGGCTCAATCCCTGACATGCAGGTTCAACCCCCGGATCAGGAAGATCCCCTGGAGAAGGGAATGGCAACCCACTCCAGTATTCTTGCCTGGAAAATGCCATGGACAGAGGAGCCTCATGGGCCATGGGTCACAAAGAGTCAGACACAACACAGTGACTAAACAACAACAATTAGTGGGGACAGACTTGAAGCACTGAAACTTTTGGTGCCTTCCTCCTGCCACTCTATATAATTCAAAAACAATTCTATACCAGCTGATAAATACAAATATTACACATGTGATGGAATTAATAGTTTCTTATTAAAAAATCTGGTCTGTCTCTTCCATGTGTGTAGGTTTTGTTGGATTGAGTGTTGATTATTTTTGCCTACTGAGTAATCTAGTCCTGAGCAATCTAGTCCTGAGCAGTTAAAATGTAAGGTTCTAGAAGGCGAATTAATTTTAAAAAAGAAAAAAAGTTAATCTAAAGCTCTTCGGCTTCTAAAGTGAATATCCAGCAATACTTCACCAACTCAAACAATACACTAGATGGGCCATTCTCAAATTGTTTTGGGGAACCCCAAGGTCCTATGAGAAGGTTCTGGGCCTGCTAGGAAGTGAGATGGATGACGAAGTAGGATAGAAGTCAAGGACCCTGCACTCCCTTCCCACCCCAGGCTAGCTCCACTTTGACCTATTTTACATATTAAAAAGCCTACAGAAGATTTTATTTGGAAATGAGGCTCTGTGGCTGAAATAAAACTAAACCCACTGTACCATTGTTATTTCAATGCTGGTTACTGGTCAGACAAATACTTTTTTTTTTTGACATGAACTAAACCCCATGAATCAATGCAACCAATCTATAAACTCTGTGAGGACAAAGACTAGTTTTCATCCTCCTCTTCATACACCCAGGCAGCTAACGGAGTACCACCTTTAATGGGGACTAGCAAAGTGCTGGCTGAATTCATACCTTTTTTATCCCCAAAAGATAGTATATAAATTGTACAACTTATCAGCTGATTCCCAGGAAGTTCATGGCAGAAAATTAAACAGACTATTTTCACTGGAATTGATAAGACTCATGGTACATTTAGTCTAACCCTTTCTGGGTTCTTTAGTCTAAGTACGTTATTTTAGTAATTGATTTGGCTGAAATCAATCTCAAGCATAATCATATCTCCAAATTTTCATTGAATTTACTTCTTTGGGGGGGGATGTTGCTGCATGACTTGATAAAGGTGTTGAAGTATACTGGGCACATTATTCTCATTTCCCTGAGATACTCTGAGTGATTCTGGGATGATATGATAGCAGGCCTGCTCTCACAAGTGACTATTTAAAATCACTTTTGGTACCACAAATTATAAAAACAAGCAAACAAAAATCCAGCCAAATCAAACAAAATAACACAGCTGAATTTCCTCCAGAGGGGAATAGGAATCATGGAATCCATTCAAGTGGACACATATAAATGAGGTTTGCCCTGAGCCCCTAGAGTTTCCTCCTTTCAATCTGATGACCGCTCTGTGTCACTCTTCACAGCCCTCTAGGGCTCTCCTTCCCTCTTGCCTACTGAAAAGAGAACTTGATAAATCTAGTCATACTGTGATGTTGCAGGTGAAAACAATTTAATGTCTCCCCTCTTCTTGCAAAAAGGCTGGCAGGTAAGAAAAAAATCGAGTCAATGGTGTCACATTAGTGACCTGGACACATGTGAGAAGTTTTTCTCTTCTTCAAAAAATATGTTTACAAAGCCAGGGGAGGCTTGATCTTCTCAGCGCCTTTATATTGACAAAGCAGGACTAATAAAGTGGTCCCTGTCTTTCATGAACTTAACATGTAGGGGTGGCATTTATAGGTTATTCATTTTTCTTCTTCTAAAGACAATTTAATGATGAGCATGGTCCCCAGTACTCAGTGTAGTTACTTCCACCCTTTCTACTCTAACAGAGAATAAGCCAGATGTGATCTGCACATACTAAGCCCATATGGCAGATTTCTTCAGCTACCAAATAAAAGCCAAATACTTAGGTCTGACATTCAAGGCCTTCCATGAACTGACTCCACTTGTCCAGTCAACCTTATTTCTCACTAATTCCTGCTGCTGCTGCTACGTCGCCTCAGTAGTGTCCTACTCTGTGCAACCCCATAGACGGCAGCCCACCAGGCTCCTCTGTCCCTGGGATTCTCCAGGCAAGAACACTGGAGTGGGTTGCCATTTCCTTCTCCAATGCATGAAAGTGAAAAGTGAAAGTGAGGTCGCTCAGTCGTGTCTGACTCTTCGTGACCCCATGGACTGGAGCCTATCAGGCTCCTCCGTCCATGGGATTTTCCAGGCAAGAGTACTGGAGTGGGATGCCATCACCTTCTCAGCACTAACTCCTAACCATACACAATTCAACCATTTCAAGCCCGTGGCATACCCACACTTGTTTTGCTTTTTAAAAATATACACTGCCATGGAAACAAATCCACCCAAGCCTACTGATTGAAATAATAGGGTTCTGGCCTGGAATTTCTCAAGAGGCTGCCATTATCTAGGCTTCTGGATCTGCATGTGAGTAATCCTTCAAAACTTGGTGTTGGTTGTGGAGGGGAAGTCTGTTTCTCCTCACATGGGTCTCTTCCAGGACTGTTGGAGTGTAACTGCTGCTTCCCTCAAAGTGAGTGATCCGGGACAGACTGCTTAGGTATGAGTTATCCTTTCTTCCTAGTTTCACAAGAATCTCTAGATTTAAGGGACTAGATCTGATAGACAGAGTGCCTAATGAACTATGGACGGAGGTTCATGACATTGTACAGGAGACAAGAATCAAGACCATCCCCAAGAAAAAGAAATGCAAAAACGCAAAATGGCTGTCTGAGGAGCCCTTACAACTAGCTATGAAAAGAAGAGAAGTGAAAAGCAAAGGAGGAAAGTAAAGATATACCCATCTGAATTTAGAGTTCCAAAGAATAGCAAGGAGAGATAAGAAAGCCTTCCTCAGTGATCAGTGCAAAGAAATAGAGGAAAACAATAGAATGGGAAAGGCTAGATATCTCTTCAAGAAAATCAGAGATACCAAGGGAACATTTCATGCAAAGATGGGCTCAATAAAGGACAGAAGTAATGTGGAACTAACAGAAGCAGAAGATACTAAGAAGAGGTGGCAAGAATACAGAGAACTATACAAAAAAGACCTTCATGATCCAGATAATTACAATGGTGTGATCACTCACCTAGAGCCAGACATCCTGGAATGTGAAGTCAAGTGGGCCTTAGAAAGCATCACTACGAACAAAGCTAGTGGAGGTGATGGAATTCCAGTTGAGCTGTTTCAAATCCTGAAAGATGATGCTGTGAAAGTGCTCTACTCACTATGCCAGTAAATTTGGAAAACTCAGCAGTGGCCACAAGATTGGAAAAGGTCGGTTTTCATTCCAATCCCTAAGAAAGGCAATGCCAAAAAATGCTCAAACTACCCCACAATTGCACTCATCTCACACACTAGTAAAGTAATGCTCAAAATTCCCCAAGCCAGGCTTCAACAGTATGTGAACCGTGAACTTCCAGACGTTCAAGTTGGTTTTATAAAGGGCAGAGGAACCAGAGATCAAATTGTCAACATCTGCTGGATCATTGAAAAAGCAAGAGAGTTCCAGAAAAACATCTACTTCTGCTTTATTGACTATGCCAAAGCCTTTGACTGTGTGGATTACAGTAAACTGTGGAAAATTCTTAAAGACATGGGAATACCAGACCACCTGACCTGCCTCTTGAGAAATCTGTATGCAGGTCAGGAAGAAACAGAACTGGTCATGAAACAATAGACTGCTTCCAAATTGAAAGGAGTACGTCAAGGCTGTATACTCACTCTGCTTATTTGACTTATATGCAGAGTAAATCATGAGACACCCTGGGCTGGAAGAAGCACAAGCTGGAATCAAGATTGCCGGGAGAAATATCAATAATCTCAGATATGCAGATGACACCACCCTTAAGGCAGAAAGCAAAGAAGAACTAAAGAGTTTCTTGATGAAAGTGAAAGAGGAAAGTGAAAAGTTTGGCTTAAAACTCATCATTCAGAAAACTAAGATCATGGCATCTGGTCCCATGGAGAAACAGTGGAAACAGTGACAGACTATTTTGGAGGGCTCCAAAATCACTGCAGATGATGACTGCAGCCATGAAATTAAAAGACACTTGCTCCTTGGAAGAAAAGTTATGACCAACCTAGACAGCATATTAAAAAGCAGAGATATTACTCTGCCAACAAAGGTCCGTCTAGTCAAGGCTATGGTTTTTCCTGTAGTCATGTATGGATGTGAGAGCTGGACTATAAAGAAAGCTGAGCACCGAAGAATTGATGTTTTTGAACTGTGGTGTTGGAGAAGACTCTTGAGAGTTGCTTGGACTGCAAGGAGATCCAACCAGTCCATCCTAAAGGAAGTAAGTCCTGAATATTCATTGGAAGGACTGATGCTGAAGCTGAAGCTCCAATACTTTGGCCACCTGTTGCGAAGAACTGACTCATTTGAAAAGACCCTGATGCTGGGAAAGACTGAAGGTGGGAAAAGGGGACAACAGATGAGATGGTTGGATGGCATCACCAACTCAATGTACATGAATTTGAGTAAACTCCGGGAGTAGGTGATGGACAGGGAGTCCTGGCTTGCTGCAGTCCACGGGGTCGCAAAGAGTCAGACACAACTGAGTGACTGAACTCAACTAGCTTCACAAGTCATATAGCACCACTTCCACCATACTCTATTTATTACTAGTGAATCCTGGAATCCAAAGGGAGGAGAATCAGGCTCTACCTTTGAAGATGTGTCAAAGCATCTGTGAAACTGAAAGTGAAAGTCACTATACAATCCATGGAATTCTCTAGGCCAGAATACTGGAGTGAGTAGTCTATCCCTTCTCCAGGGGATTGTCCCGACCCTGGAATCGAACCATGGTTTTCTGCAATGCATGCAGATTCTTTACCAGCTGAGCTATCAGGGAAGCCCTCAAAGTCTTAGGGGAAGCACACTGATTGAATCCGCCCACCCTGTCGAGACACCATAGTAACTATTTGCATGAGTTGTTTTATGACAGGAGGTCCTGGTAAGGAACAGGGAACTAATAAGCCTCCACCAAGCAGAAGAGTTTGGGAAAGGTCAAAAGGAGACACCATCTGTCCAACCACCTCCCAGAATCCTCTCTGGCATCCACCTTGGCTGAACAAGTCAGAATGATTGGCTAAGGACAACCTGGAAACTAATCCCATCACCATAAAACTCAAGACGGCAAGCCATGTGACAGAGCTGCTCTGGGTTCCCTTATCCTAATGCTCTCCACCCGGGTGCCCTTTCCCAATAAAATCTCTTGCTTTGTCAGCACATGTGTCTCCCCAGACAATTCCTTTCTGAGGGTTAGACAAGAGCCCAATTTTGGGCCCTGGAAGGGGTCCCCCTTCCTGCAGCAAAAGCATCTGTGGACATATGTTAAGCCACCTCAATGCTCCTGCCCCATTCTTCTTTCTGTTCCCTTGCTCAGAAAACTCTCTCCCATATCTGCAGAGCCCAATCCTAAGACTTTCTATATACATCGAGCAGCATTCCTGGTCTCTTGCCACCAGATTCAAACAGTATTCTGAATACACATCAGGGCAATTGAACATGTCTCCAGACATTGCCAAATTTCCCATGGAACACAAATTACTCCTGGCTTAGAACCACAGTTCTTAAGATCTTAAGTTCTGTATTCATTTTTTCACCCCAATATTAAAATATGTTGATGTAGTCACCACTCTAGGAAAACAAACTTTATTCTTTTAATCAGTATGCTGCTGGGACCCCAACTTTTCCTGTCCAAACTTCCTTAGTATCCCTTCACTCCTCTGGATTATTCAGCCAACTTATTTTTCTTATCTTCTGCTGCCTTTTTAAAAAAAAAAAAATAATTATTGTCTCTTGCCTTTTTATCAAAAAGAAATGCAATTAATGAAAACCAACTCATATTTTAAGCCTGGCTCAAATACTCATCCTCCCAGAAGTCCTTAGATGGAATCTTTTCCTCCCTTTCATATTTCTATTGTAATGCTCTCCATAGCCTGCTAGTACAGTCAAGTTTATATAAACCCAGACCTTCCCTCCCAAATGCCTCCTAGGGCCAGACATGATACCCAAACAGTATAGGCTGGATCTAACTGTGAATGACATCAATTTTCATTAGGGTCTTTAATATGAAGAAATACTTCAAGTGATCACATCACTAGGGAAAAAGAGTTTAGAGGTTAGTTATGGCAAAACATCCTCTCAATGCTCTTTTTTTTTTGGCTATTTCACCTTTATTAGAGGCTGTAGTACAATGAGGTTGATCACTCACTTTGGATCATTACTGATTACTTTCAAATCCTGTCTCATAAACTATGAGATTGTGGGCAAGTTACTGAATTGTTCTGTCCCTCAAATTGCTCATCTGTAAAATGATGGCTTTTATAATACTAGCTCATGGGGTTTAATCACAAAACAGATCAACTCAGAACTGTTCCAGCTGAATTAGGAGAAGGAGAAACACTTGGCATCATCCCTACAGACTGCAGTCTCTAAAGGCATGAACTCAGAAATCTACTGCTCTCTAGATTTGTTTGAGACAAACACCATTTTAGCGGTTCTACTGATACACATGTTGAGAGGTAAATAACAGCTCAAGACAACATGGCTAGTGATTTTTTCCAAGGGCTAGAATCCAGTTCCCCAATTCATAAACAAAGTGCTCTTACCACTAAATCTGCCAACGGTGGTACTTTCCCAGCATCAGGGTCTTTTCAAATGAGTCAGTTCTTCACATCAGGTGGCCAAAGCATTGGCGTTTCAGCTTCAGCATCAGTCCTTCCAGTGAATATTCAGGACTGATTTCCTTTAGGATGGACTGGTTGGATCTCAAGAGTCTTCTCCAATACCACAGTTCAAAAGCATCAGCTCTTCGGCGCTCGGAATTCTTTATAGTCCAAATCTCACATCCATATAGTTCAGTTCAGTCACTCAGTCGTGTCTGACTCTTTGCAACCCCATGAATCACAGGACGCCAGGCCTCCCTGTCCATCACCATCTCCCTGAGTTCACTCAGACTCATGTCCACTGAGTCCGTGATGCCATCCAGCCATCTCATCCTGGGTCGTCTCCTCCTCCTGCCCCCAATCTCTCCCAGCATCAGAGTCTTTTCCAATGAGTCAATTCTTCGCATGAGGTGGCCAAAGTACTGGAGCTTCAGCTTTAGCATCATTCCTTCCAAAGAAATCCCAGGGTTGATCTCCTTCAGAATGGACTGGTTGGATCTCCTTGCAGTCCAAGGGACCCTCAAGAGTCTTCTCCAACACGACAGTTCAAATGCATCAATTCTTTGGCACTCAGCCTTCTTCACAGTCGAACTCTCACATCCATATATGACTACTGGAAAAACCATGGCTTTGACCAGACAGGCCTTTGTTGGAAAAGTAATGTCTCTGCTTTTCAATATGCTATCTAGGTTGATCATAGCTTTTCTTCCAAGGAGCAACAGTTTTTAAATTTCATGGCTGCAGTCACCATCTGCAGTGATTTTGGAGCCCCCCAAAATAAAATCTCTCAGAGTTTCCATTGTTTCTCCATCTATTTGCCGTCAACTGATGGGACAGATGCCATGATCTTAGTTTTCTGGATGTTGAGTTTTAGGCCAACTTTTTCACTTACACTTGCATCGTTCACTTTCATCAAAAGGCTCTTTAGTTCTTCTTTGCATTCTGCCATAAGGGTGGTGTCATCTGCATATCTGAAGTTATTGATATTTCTCCCAGCAATTTGATTCCAGCTTGTGCTTCATCCAGCCCAGTATTTCTCATGATGTACTCTGCATGTACGTTAAATAAGCAGGGTGACAATATACAGCCTTGACGTACTCCTTTTCCTATTTGGAACCAGTCTGTTGTTCCATGTCTAGTTCTCACTGTTGCTTCCTGACCTGCATACAGATTTCTAAGAAGGTAGGTAAGGTGGTATGGTATTCCCATTTCTAAGAATTTTCCACAGTTTGCTGTAATCCACAGTCACAGGCTTTGGTGTAGTCAATAAAGCAGATGTTTTTCTGGAACTCTCTTGCTTTTTCTATGACCCAAGGGATGTTGGGAATTTGATCTCTGGTTCCTCTGCCTTTACTAAATCCAGCTGGAACATCTGGAAATTCTCAATTCATGTACTGCTGAAGCCTAACTTGAAGGATTTTGAGCATTACTCTGCTAGCATGTAAGATGAGTGCAATTGTCTGGTAGTTTAAACATTCTTTGGCATTACCTTTCTTTGGGATTGGAATGAAAATTGACCTTTTCCAGTCCTGTGGCCACTGCTGAGCTTTCCAAATTTGCTGGCATATTGAGTGTAGCACTTTCACAGCATCATCTTTTAGGATTTGAAATAGTTCAACTGGAATTCCATCACCTCCACTAGCTTTGTTTATAGTGATGCTTCCTAAGTCCCACTTGACTTCACATTCCAGGATGTCTGGCTTTACGTGAATGATCACATCATCATGGTTATCTGGGTCATGAAGATGTTTTTTGTACAGCTCTTCTGTGTATTCTTGCCGCCTCCTAATATTTTCTGCTTCTTTTAGGTCTATACCATTTCTGTCCTTTATTGAACCCATCTTTGCATGAAATGTTCCCTTGGTATCTCTAATTTTATTGAAGAGATCTCTAGTCTTTCCCTTTCTATTGTTTTCCTCTATTTCTTTGCACTGGTCGCTGAAGGCTTTCTTATCTCTCCTTGCTATTCTTTGGAACTCTGCATTCTAATGAGTATATCTTTCTTTTTCTCCCTTTCCTTTCACTTCTATTTTCACAGCTAGTTGTAAGCGTTCCTCAGAAAGCCATTTTGCCTTTTTTGCATTTCTTTTTCTTGGGGATGATTTTGTTCACTGCCTGTACAAAGTCATGAACCTCCATCCATAGTTCTTCAGGCACTCTGTTAGATCTAATCCCTTGAACCTATTTGTCACTTCCACTGTATAATCGTAAGGGATTTGATTTAGGTCATACCTGAATGCTCTAGTGGTTTTCCCTACTTCCTTCAATTTAAGAATTTGGCAACAAGGAGTTCATGATCTGAGCCACAGTCAGCTCCTGGTCTTGTTTTTGCTGACTGTGTAGAGCTTCTCTATCTTTGGCTACAAAGTACATAGTCAATCTGATTACAGTATTGACTACCTGGTGATGTCCATGTGTATTCTCTAGTGTTGTTGGAAGAAAGTGTTTGCTATGACCAGTGTGTTCTCTTGGCAAAACTCTATTAGCTTTTGCCCTACTTCATTTTGTACTCCAAGGCCAAATTTGCCTGTTTTACTCCAGGTATCTCTTGATATCCTACTTTTGCATTCCAGTCCTCTATAATCAAAAGGATGTCTTTTGAGGGTGTTAGTTCTATAAGATTGTAGGTCTTCACAGAACCGTTCAACTTCAGCTTCTTCAGCATTACTGGTTGGGGCACAGACTTTTATTACTGTGATACTGAATGGTTTGCCTTGGAAACGAACAGAGATCGTCCTGCCATTTTTGAGATTGCACCGAAGTACTGCATTATGGACTCTTTTGTTGACTATGAGGGCTGTTCCATTTCTTCTAAGGGATTCTTGCCCACAGTAGTAGATATAATGGTCATCTGAATTAAATTCACCCATTCCCTTCCATTTTAGTTCAGATTCTTAAAATGTCGATGTTCACTCTTGCCACCTCCTGTTTGACCACTTCCAATTTGCCTTGATTCATGGACCTAACATTCCAGGTGCACACCAGGAGAACCTTGAGACTGAGCCAGACCTGCCTTTGAGTGTTTGAGTGTCTCCTGTGGAGGTATGGGTCAGCAGTGGCCTGCCGAAGGGACAGGTGCTCTGGGAGCAGCTTGGGTATGGCATAAGCCTCTTGGAGGAGGTCAACATTAACCCCACCATAGAGCCACCAGAACTTACACAGGACTAAGGAAACAGACTCTTGGAGGGCACAAACAAAACCCTGTGAGCACCCGGACTCAGGAGAAAGGAGCAGTGACCCCACAAGAGACTGACCCAGACTTGCCCATGAGTGTCCAGGAGTCCTACTTAGTTTGACTTATTTTCTTGAGCTGGCATTAAAGCCTTGCTCATGGTCCAGCAGATGGTAACATTTCCCTACTTCCATTTTTCCTTCAGCCATACCAATCTGCTTATTGATTCTTGCCTTAACAGTAGGTTAACTGCCCTATCCAATAATTCCTTTCTACAAACTTCCATGACAATTCATCTCCCTTAACTTTGAATGGTATAAAATTAAACTCCTATAGCCTGTTGAATAAATTGACTTCTACTTATTTCTCCTAGATTTGAAAAATCTTTTTATGACATATTCTGACATCAAAGATATTCACAGTATGCAACTGTATACTGCTTAATTCATCATTTTAGTAGTAAAAAGATACAAAGGCTTTCTGCACTTGTTGAAAAATTGCTATGTACAAGTTGTCATACCCCTTATGGATCTCTCGCAGCACTTAAAATCAGATGCGTAACCCTATTATTGTGACTGTTCTTTTATAGTACCCATCATTGTTTTATGTATTAATCTTTTCAACTGATTTGTTAAGTTCACTGATGGTAGGTAGAGACGGTTTTCAGTGTCTGTATACAGATACATTTGTCATATATACTCGTGCTCATTCGCTCAGTCATGTCTGACTCTTTGTGAACCCATGGACTGTAGCCTGCCAGGATCCTGTCAATGGAATTTTTAAGGCAAGAATACTGGAAAGGGTTGCCATTTCCTTCTCTGGGGGTCTTCCCAACCCAAGGATCAAATCTGCGTGTCCTACATGGGCAAGTGGATTCTTTACCACTGAGCCACCTGGGAAGCCTGGTTATGTATATATATGAGGCAGGCAAATTTAAGCAGTAAGCCATACCAATAGTCTCTAATATAGTTGATCCCACCAACTAAACTGTGAACTTCTCAAGAATACGTATTTTTTTAAATCTTATAAACGAGTTTTATTATAAGGACAATAAGAATATGGACATATTTTATGTATCTTTTAAATTTTGGGGCATGGGCTTCCCTGATGGCTCAGCAGTAAAGAATCTGCCTGCAATGCAGGAGACAGAGGTTCAGCTGGCAACCCATTTTAGTATTCTTGCCTGGGAAATCCCATGGTCAGAGGAGCCTGGTGGGCTACAGTCCCTGGGTTTGAAAGAGTTGAACATGACTTAGCAACTAAACAACACAACAAATAAATTCTTAGGCACTGTAATTCCAATACGCTCTCATCAAGCATAAAGTGAAAATGAGGCAAGAGTTATCCTTTCTTTTAAAATTATACATCTGTATGTATATACACATATCACACACACAAGTACCAGCTCTTTCTTCTCATTCCTCTTTCTATATTTGTTACATGCTATGTATCAGGTTATAAAAACAATGGAAGAACATATGCCAGGCCCTGGGCTATGCATTACATGCATTATCTTATTTAATAATCACAATTATCCTATGAGGTGAGAACTATTGCCATCTTAAAGATTTCAAAAAAAAAAAAACCATGAGGTTAAAAAAACCTGGCCCTATCCCACAGCTAGATCACAGCAGAGCTAGAATTTAACCCAGGTCTAATTCCAGAATTCAAACACTTAACTACTGTGCATTGTGACCCAGGGCAAGGCTTCTATATTACATTTGTTTAGTGGGGTCACTACAAGGACTATTTCAGGAATAAGTGAGTTAAGTCACATGCTTAGCATAATACTTTACATATAATAAATCATCCTCCCTTATTATTATCATGAGAGGGTTAAAAGTCAAATAAGACATGCTCCCTGCTCTTGAAAAATCTAGCTTGGGGTAGGTAGAATTTTAAAATGGCCTCCAAGATTTCCTGCCCTATGAATATGACATCATGCCCATAACTATACCATAGTCAAAAGAGATTTTTCCAAATGTGATTAAGCTTACTAATCAGTAGACCTTGAATTAATCAAAAGAGAGATTATCCTGATGTGCTGTATCTAACTATATGAGCCCTTAAAAAGCAGCATTCTCTAGCTGATTGGACAGGAGAGATTTGGATGTGAAGGAGAATTTGGATGTGTCAGGTTTAATGAGCTATTGCTGGCTTTGAAGACTGAGGGTCCACATATAAGGACTCGAGAGTAACCCCTGGCCAATCAACAAGCATGAGGAATTGAATTCTGCTGACAACCTGAAAAACACTGGAAGCAGATTTTTTCCCAGAGCATCTAGATCAGAGTCCAGCCTGGCTGACACCTTGATATGGATTTTGTAGTATCCTAAGCAGAGAACCCATTGAAACCCATACAGATTTCTAATTTAAAGAAAGGTGAATTATGATATATTTAAAGTGATGAAAGCGAAGATCCTACAACCAAGAATACTTTTCCCAGCAAGACTCTTGTTCAGATTTGATGGACAAATTAAAAGCCTTCCAGACAAGCAAAAGTTAAGAGAATTCAGCACCACCAAACCAGCTTTTCAACAAATGCTAAAGGAACTTCTCCAGGCAGGAAACACAAAAGAAGGGAAAGACCCACACAGAATAAACCTAAAACAATTAAGAAAATGATAAGAGAATCATACATATAAACAATTACCTTAAGTATACATGGATTAAATGCACCAGCCAAAAGATATAGACAGGCTGGGCGGATGAAAACATGCATGCATGCATGCACTTCCATTTACCACAGCACTCTATCCAATCACCTAAACTGTATGTAATTACTTTATATTAAGTTAATCATGTTTCCATTATGGCTTGCAACTGTAATTATCTTTTATTTTTGTCTGGCTATTGACTGTAAAAACTGATAAACATCTTTTACTATTGTGATTATATAAATATTATTCACTTAATAACATTGTACTGACAGTCAACAGAAAATAGCAGAATTCTATATCACTGAAACTACGATTTTGTAGAAAAAACTCTAATCATTTTTTAAAATCCAGATGCATATCAGAATTATTTTGGAATTTTTTGAAAAATACAAATGCTCAAGTATTGCTTTTATTCTCCAAAGCTCTAGATGTGTTTCTAATGAGCATCCATGTTTAAAAACAACTGGACTATATGAAGGTTTTTACTTTTATCTAGTTTGTTTTACTTTTTCTATTTCATATTGTTTTACCATTTCATTTAGTTTATGTTTTCCAATTTCTTTTTTTTTTTTTTGCTGTTGTTCTTTCTCAAGCCTGTATCAAGCATAGTGGAAAAGCTTTTGCACACATACATATATATAAATGGTATTATAATATATACATTTTAGAAAACTTGTGAATTTTTGCCTGGCTAAAAAAATTTGTGACACATGGATTCCACTTGTACTTAGTATGAATAGAATGCCAGATTTGTAATTTATATTTACTCAAAACTTTGATATAGTTCCATGTATTTTACATCTATTATTACTGCTAAAAGACTAGAAAGTTTATTATCTTAGTGATTAAAAAAAAAAATTGAATGAGGCTGGAAACATCTAATCCAATTCGAGAATATAAAGAAATGCTATGTTGTAAAACAAACAAACAGGAAATTAACATGTGATATAGTATTATTAACTAAATTACAGATTTTGTTCAAATTTCACAAAATTTTATGCTAGTATCCATTATTTGTTTTCATAACTTCCTTATTCAAGATTCCACATTGTATTTAACTGCATTGAGCAGCTTCAGCTGCATGCAATAAATTCTGATAAACTCTTTTTATTTTTGTTGTTGCAAATATTTTCTGATTTTCAGGTCTACTATATCCTTCTACTTTTCTGTATATTCATTCTATTTATTTTGAGAATTTGATATTGAAACTCCAACTGAAATATTTTCTAAGGGTGTACCTATAGCTTCTTAGATACACCCATCATTTAAAAGTGGATACTTATTTTCTAAATACATGGGGTTTCTAAAGTATCTTTGATATTAATTTATCATTTTGATATTAATTTCTTATGTAAATGCTTTCTCCTCTGCAATCACCCTCTGTTTTTTTAGTCTTCTAACTTTATTGAGGCTCTCAACGGCTAAGTCAAAGATCTCTCTTGGTAAATGTCACATAGAAGTTGAAAATATGTGGCTTATTTTCAGGTATCTTTGATATTAATTTCTAAACATAATTCTACAGTGTTAAGAGAACACACTCTGTATGATTTCAATACCTGTAGACCATGAAAGTTTTGCACCTTAAGTCCATAGATATGTTCCAGTGTCTCCTATTTGATAGTCTATTGGAATTTGAATAGAATTTGTATCCTACTATTGTGTGAAAGTTGTATAAGGCTTAATAATGTTGAATTGGTTCATGATGATTTTCAGGTCTATTACATCCTACTTTTCTGTATATTCATTCTATTTAAGGATTTGATATTGAAACTCCAACTAAAATTTTAATTTACTTACTTAAATAATTATAAGATATAGTGGAACTACACATAACTCTGTTCTGTATTTTCCAAGCCTCCTGTAAAGGTACTACCACACTTTCATAATTTAAAATATAAAAAGAGAAAAAATAAAGAAATGCTAGATAATGAAAAGGATTTTCAGTCGATGATAATTTGTTATGTAGAAGAAGCACATAACATTAATATGTAGGGGAACACAAAAATACAAACAAGGACTTAGGCTATAAATGGAGGTATACATAGGGCATAAAGGAAGGAGTGTAAGGGCACAGAGTCTTTGTGAATTTTGTGGTGCTACTACTTTGAAAAATGAATAAAATCTGCTGACTATGGGTTGAGAGGAGAATGTGTGAAGAAGAGGAGAGGAAAGATATTCTAGGTAAAGAAAGGACAGCACAGATTGTTGAGGCAATGTCCCAAATGAGGACTACAAGAGGAAAGCACCTAGTAGGGTATGGTAGTTGGAGCTGGGTTATGATGCTTCCTGCAAACTGTGGGAAAGGTTTGGACTTTAACTCTGCTAGCACTGGCAGCACATTTTTAAAGAATCTTTTAAAATTAATTGGAAATGTCTGGATTGAAGACTTGACAGAGTACAGACACATATGTATGTGTGTATATATAGATATATATATTTCTATTTCTACATGTAATAAATATAAAATACATGTTTAAATACTTAAGATTAAAAGATGGATAATAATACTTTTTCTCCCCTGTAAAATTAAAATCACTCCAACTAATCAAGCTGAAAACATGTTTCTAAACTGGCTAAATGCAACATAAACACATCCATTCACAAAACCAAATTTTGTTTTCTTTTGAGTAAACAAAAATAAAATATATCCTGATACAAGACTCAGGAAAGTATCCATTTTCAACAAAATTATGTATTTGGATATCTTGAAACATGTTTATGACAAAGCATAATTATGTATATATATCTTTTCAGTATTTCTCTCCTTTAGTAGTTAACATTAAGAGACTACCACATCTCTCAAAGCAAATTGCTGCCATTTAAAACACAAGTTTAGCAAGATATGAGATGATTTTGCCTATCAAACACACCAAGATTGGTATTTTTCCTATTTTGAGATAAATAAAAATGTTGGTTAATATTTCTTTAATAGTTAAAGTTATGTTATTTGAACATTAAGGTACTTTGTTCATTTGAGTACATTTCTTAGCACGAGCTGCTGGGTATGTCTTTTCTGTTTACCCTGATTTCACAACACTGTTTACTTCTATCAGTTTAGCCTAGAGGACATACCTAAAGGAAAAAATCTAGAAAATGTTTTCATGAATCAGTCTTTTAAAGTATAGAAGTTTTAATCACATGACCTTGATTTATCAATTTCTAATAGTTAAATATACATATACACATAATTAATTCTTTTTAATCCAGAATCCTGACCTACATTAAGAAGGTAAAAATGATAAACAATGCCAATTATACAAATATTCCACAGAAAATAACATTGTACAATATTTTCAAATGAAATCTTATTTTTAAAAATTCAAAGGTAACACATTTCTATTATTAACCAAGAATAAGCACGATACACAATAGACCATTTTCTTTATAACTATTACTAGCAACAATGCAGTTACACATAAATGTGTAAGCATTTAAAAAGAGTGTCTTTGAAATGTAAATGCAAAAAGTCAACTCTACTTACATTATAAGTTTAAGACTAATAGAACACTGAAGACAACTATGAGAATATAAAAGGTCATGAAAGTTTAAATACTGTGTGATAATTCACTCTTTAAGAAGACAGTGAGTTTTGACAAATTCTAACCACAGGGACAGATATTCTTCCTGCCAAACCACTTTTCTCATTCATGGCGCAGCGTTTTATCTCTATCTAGTATGGTTGTTCCTTGTTCATGGGAACACAGGTGACTGCATTCAAATGGCATTTACCATAAATTGCACTGAACTGCCCTATAATTTCATTTGGACTGAATTAATTAACTTCTCAGTAGGTGGCTGAGGTACTGAACATAAGCCTAAAGAAATATTTGACTGCTTAACCTACCTTCCATGAATTGTCTCTAAATCAAGGCAGCTTCCATTTTAATAAACAGTACCAGGTAAAATATATTTAGTAGGACCTAAAGGGTAAAGATAAGGCATTTATAATAAATGGATTTAGTTTTCCACAAGCATGCATGTCCATTTAAAAGAAGTCAGGGGGCACGGCAGACAGTTAGGATTTAACAAAACTAATCAAGAGTTGGCATGGCTGATATTTTGAAAGACTGTTTACCTTAGGAGGTATGCATTTATATTAACAAAATGCCTTCTTTGTCCTTGCAAGATTTTTAATAAAAAGTTCACTACTTTGTAGCAATTAAAATACTATTTTAATGCTGTTTTAAGTAATTTATATCTCAGGACTTGAAATGTAAATGTAATTTTTAAAGATATTATCAGATCATCTGTATTATAATATCATGAAATACCTATTCTATTTATGATTCTCCAATTATAACATTATTAAAATCTGACAGCTAACTCTTTGTTTCAAATTTACAGTCTTCATATATCAAGAAGCAAATTAAAAGGACAAACAAGGAATCTGAAAAGTCAGCTCATAAAAAGCTGAAATGTTTTTTATTACGTGACATATTTTTCTCTGTCATAAACTTCCGGTTTAGGAAAATGAGAAAACAAACAGTTCTTTTGACAAACTCCTTGAAAAAGTATTTAACTCAGTATTTTTAGATTTTCTTTTTAACTGTGGAAAAAAGAAAAGGAGGGAGAGGAAGGGAGGGAAGAAAGGAGCCCCAACTTTGTATTACAGCTTTTGCTGGGAATGGAGAATGGGAAGAACTAACACTTAATGAGTAGCAGCTCAGAAGTACAGCTTAAGACTTCAGCCCAATTTTAAAGGCTTTTTAACACATAGTAAGATGGGACCCCAGAAACAGTCTGAATAATTTTAGGGGAGATGGCCGTTGGTCAGGCTTCATCTAAATGGTTCTAGGAAGAAAGGCTTCAGCCTTATTTCAAAGTGCCCACTGAGGGCACAACTGCTAGGTAATTTCTCTAAGAACATATTCTGGTTCCTGTACCATTTGAATCCTTCTTAATAATATGCATAAGAAGAAACAACAAGAATATAATTTGGAAGTTTTAACACTGGTTTATTCTAAGGAAGGCTTTAACTGAAAAAAAAGAATGTGCAGATGTCAGTTTCAGAAACCATTTTTCCTGCACATCTTCTAGCTTAGTAATTTAGTGGCAACAAGAGTCATAAATGCTATCAAAAACAGCAGTGAGGTTTAAAAATAAAAATTCAAACAATATCATCCTTCACATTTTTAATATGTCATTTACTGAATTGGCAATCACAACTGAGATTTATGAGAGCTTTCTAGTTATAAAAAACAAATTAATCGTACCTTTTTAGATTTTCATTGTCTCTAAATTTTATCAGGCAAGCATATAGGATTTCCTTCTCATCAAATGCTATGTCTGTTCTGGTGTCTTCAGTCACAAGAGACCTTTTTTATCATTACTCCCTTGAGTCCCAATTCTTACTAGGAGTCCTGGGCAAACACAAAAGTAACCTGGCAGTTACATCATTCTACATAAATGAAAAAAGACTCTGCTGTCTAAAAATAATGAAAGGATCCATTTAAATTAATGTTATTTTTTGTGAAGTATTCATTTTACTTTGTAATAATGTAATTCTGATTCAAATAGAGTTCTTATGAGCTTTAAAAAATCTCTAGAGATTATATACAGGGCAGTAATTTAATTCTTATATTTTCATTTCTTACAATGATATTTGAGATTTTTAGTGCTGCTGCTGACAGCTTATGGAAACTGTTTTATTTGGAAATTCTAATTTTTATAACTGTCCAGCTCTTATTTATAAGAAGCACAATTATTAAGAGAAAGGTTTTTTTTGTTCCTTTAAGGTATTCATTCTTTTGCTATTTATTCCTCACTTGATTTCACAATTCTGTTTGTGTCACTATGATTAGTTGCTATGGAAATTACCTCCTATGGAAATGATTCCAATGTCATTATTGTAATAATATGACTTTAATGACAAATATCAATAGCAGACACGAACCCCTACTAGAAAAAGGAAATCTAAATAATATTTTTAGAAGGATTAATTCTGAAATTATCATGGCCAAATTTTCTGATATTTTTGATAGGTCATCTGCTTTTTAAATAAGTATTAAATGAATTTTAAGGTGTTAACAGCTACTCATTTCCCCAAATGCCAATGTCACAATGGAAATTAATACCACACATAGAAAAGTGGAAGTAAAGAACATTTCATCTACTTGTTACCTAAACTTAAAAATATTTTGCTTTACATATGAAAGGTAATGTCAACAGGATTTCAGGGATCATCAAGGAAACAATTTTGAATAACACATTACATATTCTCTTTAAAGATGAAGAATTTAATATTCCAAAATTTATCCCAGGAATTTGAAAGGTCAGTCAACTAGTGAGTAAAACAATAGATGAGAGCCAGTGGACTATTAGATGAGAATTCCAGAATGCTAAGAAGAAATATTCTTGGGTGGATTCTATAATTTGTGGTTTGAATAAAACTTTTGAAACATTCCATTAGTATTAAAATTCTCACAATGAGAATATGGCTCTTATTTAACACAGTTTAAATTACTAGACAATCTCTCCCCAAAGAAATTTTAATGCTTTTTTCTGCCTAGTGCTTGCTCACCGCCTAGTAGTAATTTAGGAATAAATTAACCCTTCCAACAATTGAGATATTGTCTAGAAACTGCCTCTTATGCTCTGCTAGAGAAATAATTCTGAAAAAATCATAAAAGAGAAATCCATTTCTTCATTATAAAATATTTTTATACCTATTAATTATTGATATAAATCACTATCATATTTACCTACATAATTACATATTACTATATCTACAGTGCTTCTGAATTAAGCTTCACAGTTATAGATTTTTTTAATGTTTTATACATTAAGGGTTTTCTATACGTGTGTCCACCACCATGATCTAGGGTCCAAAATGTCTTTGATACATTTCTGCCTTGGAGCTGGTATTGGCTTGGCTTCAGTATTAGTTTTAGTGTCTGTGTGTTCACCACCAGTTAAACTACTTTTCCTGGCGGGAAGAAGTTTTCGAGGAGCAGCCACTGGTTTCTGTAAGTGATGCATCGGGGTTGACAGTTTGGTATCCAAAGGAGAGGTCTGAGATACACTTGTTTTTTCCCAGTTGCCCTGAACCAATTGATTTTTGTTGCTCTGTGTTTTTAAGTTGAATGGAGCTTTATCAGAAGGAGGAAGGGGAGCTCGTCTCTTTTTTCCTTTCTCTTCATGTAACTGCTTGCTTGCAGGAGATAATACCTTTTTCTTGATGAGAATTTGGTGATTACCATCAAAGAGTGTGGCCCAAGAAGGAGATGAGGCTTCTTCATGCTCGCCAATTAGGAACTCTCCATTTGTCTCTTCAATTTTTTTTTGTATTATACCAGTTAAACTTTCAAGTTTCATAGGTGAATCAATGCCTGTAATAATTATTAGAAAAAATACATGGAACAAATTCTGAAGCAGTACACCCTTTACCCAAGTAAGTTATTACATTCTGTTATCTATATAATAGTTATCCAAACCAGACCAGGATAAGTGTTTTTTTTTAAAATATGTTTACTTGTAAAAATAACCATACCAATGGAACCAAAAAATAAGATCATGTACTGCACACATGCACACACATACATACACACACATGCATAAGTATATTCCTAAATATACGTGGAAAATCCAGTTTTCAAAGGAGTTGAGCTTCAACAGAATTTTTTTGAATTCTGCAGATTAAGTATTCATTAAATAACTTTTGTTGGGTTTAAAATCTATTCTGACTTATAGGTAAGAGTGGATTCCCTTTTATAAACCTCTGATAGGTAAACTGGGAAAATGTAACTGGATTAGTATTCCTTCCTGTAGACCAGCAAAGTCTTTGTAATAGGGAAAAAAATCCAAAACAAAACCCCCATGGAAACAGAGTGAAGCCTTAATACCACTTTGGTGATCTTCCTTGGGAAAAATGGGAGACATTTATGTCAATTACATGATATTTTCAAATGTGTAAGCTCAAATGTTTCATTTTAAATCTAACATTTAAAGGTATATGTAAGTGCAGGAACACTGGTGGTACAATACACTAGAATTTAGCACTGATTTGTGCTTGTTCACAACACTGCTCACTGTGGGCAATCACACAAAAATAAATGAATACACTTCAAAAGTGTGGGGAAAATGGAATATTTATGAGTCTAGAAGTCTAAAATTTTCCAAAGTATTAAACTTAACCATTTTGTTTTTGCCTGAGAGGAAAACTTCCATTTATTAATATTCATTTATCAACACTACTTTAAAACAAATTTAATAAAATATGGAAAAAATTACTGAACATAATTACATTTTAAAATGTCAAGGTTTATATCTTCAGAATTTTCATCAGCTACTCAGCTAATATTTATTTTCAGTGTACCCTTATTCATTTTGAAGTCTTAACATTTTTGTTTGATCTTAAGCATTCAAACTATGAAAAATGTGTATTCATTAATTTTGTATTAATTCATCTTTTAAACATGAGTTTCTTAGTCTGTAATCATAGTCTTTTTTCTTTCATTTTTGACTGTGGCTTGAAAATTTTAGCATTTTAATGTCAATAGAATAAGCTGCTTGTGTAAGGACAATGTCGTTTTTGTTACCCTGAAGCTTAGAAAAGACAAACCCCACTTACTCATATCACGATAGACTGAGGTTGCCTCTTTTGTCAAGAACAAAGGTGGTTTCCGTGGTGACATAATCTCAATTTTCATAAGTTCTTCACAACAATGCTTCCATTGGCCTAAGAAAGAAAAAGGTAGGCTAGTTTAAAACAAATGTGAAATATATATTTAACAGATTATCAACACGTTTTTTGCTTTGAAAAAAATAAGTGAATTCATGAAGTATTATCTTAAAGAAGTTATAAAAACCTAGTACTACCCATTATTTCTAAGTCTAGGTACAAATGTACTCTATTTTAAATATAAATCTCTATGAACAGAGATTAAGCTAAGCTCTGTAGGCTACTAAATACTACATTACTTCTCTAAACAGTCAATAACTAAAATGCTTATGGTAAAAGTTTGTGTAAGTTCTCTTAAATATTATATAAAAACATTCAGTATTTAAAGCAGCTGAAAAGTAAAGATTAACTGAAATATAGTTACCTAGAAGGAAGCAAAAATGATTTTATTTTTTTAAATATTAATGGACATTCTGTTTATTTTCAGTTTTGAGCTGTCATGATTAAGTTGCTATGAACATCGACATACAGATTTTTTAAAATAGAAATTTATTTATTTTAATTAGAGGTTAATTACTTTACAATATTGTATTGGTTTTGCCATACATCAACATGAATCTGCCAGAAAATGATTTTAATTTTGAACATTTTAATTAATAAATAAGAACTGCTTACAAAAAATTCTTTTAAGATGATAGTCATGCCCTCCTAAAAATCAGGAAAACTAGAAAAATGCTATATTTTCATTTTATTTTGGGTACATAAAAACCTGTTACTATAAAGACAGATCATTCAAAATTCTAACTGGATGCGATGGACTTGAGTTTGAGTAGGCTCCGGGAGTTGGTGATGGACAGGGAAGCCTGGTGTGCTGCACTCCATGGGGTCAAAAAGAGTCGGACAGGACTGAACTGAATTTATTTTAGGAAGGACACTTTAAATAAAGCCATTAGGCATTCAAAATAATACTCAATAATAAAAATACTCTTGAATAAGTTGTTTTAATTATTAAAATTGAAAAGTGTGGACCATATTAATTTTTCTTGTAATTATGTTTTACAATATTCATCTCAAAATAAAATTCTCAGATTTATTTCTCCTGACTGGATTTTAAAATATATTTAGCCTTTCCATCTTTATTGTGGACTTCTATGCTGGGTTTTACCATTCTTACATGCTATCTTACATTAGCAGAAAAGTAAATGTAATATCCATGTGCCTTTTTCTACTGATTTATGATCTGTATTTCTTTTTATTATATTCTCAACCTCTACATTCAACATCCAACTTATTTTCCATGGCTTAAAAGTTAAAGATACTTCATGTTTACTCAAATTATCTATTTTTGTTATTTTAGGTCTAATTTATGTCATGTTAATATGGTAATATATACATAAATTTTAGATCCATCACTTTAAATAGTTAAGAAATATTTTTAAAAATCCCTTTCAATATGTTTTATTACAATGCTAAGTATAGAATATGGTAAAAAATTTCAAAATATCTCATATAGCAATATATAAAGGGAACAAAATCTTGAGTTTAAGCCTTCAAAGGTTGCTCTGTAATTTTTATACTTTAAAAATTTAAATCTAGTAGGATCTGAGATTTGATAACTTATTCCTCCTTTCTACTTCCTTTTTTAGATAAATATAGAAGCACCAGCCTTTTCTTTTGGGAGGCAGGAAAAAAATGGCCTTATCTAATGGAAAAGTAATGAAACACTTTAAACCAGCAAACAATTTTCTGTCAAATCTTAGACAAGTAATATAGTACAGCATTGTTTCAATACTGATAGTTGAAAGCTTTCCATTGTTAAACTGATAGCAGAATACTATGTTGAAAACTGCAATATAAAGCCACGTTATCCCATGTGTTACACTAGTCAGAGATACTAATGTGCCAAGTTCACTGATCAAGACATTACAACTAAACACTTTACCAGTAAATAAATTAGCAAGCATAGGGCATAGGTATATTTAATATGAACATGCGAACAATAAAGGCCAGGTATGAGATATTAAATGGGTACATTTTGCTCACATAAAATCTGTATATTGAAGATATTTCCTACCACATATACTATTATAATGCTCCCACTCAAAATAATCTATTATGTTACTATTATAATGCTCCCACTCAAAATAATCTATTATGTTAAGATGCTTATTTAACTTATTAAATATTTGAAAAAAATCTTTCACTATTCCAAGCAGTAATCTATTTCATCATCTAGAACAAGTGTCATTCCTCTTTTACATGTTAGCTCTCAGATATTAAAAATGAGCTATTACCTCCCCTGCCTCCCAACCTCCTTCTCAAGCTGTCCTTCCACGGGCTAAACACACCTAGCTCCATTAGTGTTTTCTCACCATTTCCAGTTTTCTCACCCTCATGATTTTCTACTCTCAAGCTAAGTCAAATAATTGAAATATGTTCTAAGTATTAAATTACTCTTACTTTATTCTACCCTAGATATCTATTCTCTATTTTGTTGCATACATCACATTTCACTGAAGATTATAAGAGGCTACACTTATTACTAAGAGAGTAAAAATTCTAAAGCACAAGTCACTCTTTGGGATAATATGTGCACTTCCATTTTTGCTTCACATCTTCATATCTTACACAATGAATTCTAAACAGCAAATGTAATACTATTTATACTTTAAAAATTAGACTGGCAGATTTTATCTCCAAAGCATTAAATACTAAAGAAGTAGCCAGACCTGAGAACCTAGTTGTCATCACTTTATTACTTTGACAGTACAAAAAAGTCATGAGATTCTTTAAGTTAATTTTTATTGTAGTACTTTGGCCACCTCATGCGAAGAGTTGACTCATTGGAAAAGGCTCTGATGGTGGGAGGGATTGGGGGCAGGAGAAGAAGGGGATGACAGAGGATGAGATGGCTGGATGGCATCCCTGACTCGATGGACGCGAGTCTGAGTGAACTCCGGGAGTTGGTGATGGACAGGGAGGCCTGGCGTGCTGTGATTCATGGGGTCGCAAAGAGTCGGACACGACTGAGCGACTGAACTGAACTGATAGTTGCTTTACAATGTTTAGTTTCTACTATACAGCAAAGTAAATCAGCTATATGTACAAGTATATTCCCTCTTTTTTGATTTCCTTCCCATTTAGGAAGGAACCATAGAGCAACTGAGTAGAATTCCTTGTGCTATACAATAGGTTCTCATTAGTTATCTATTCTATACATAGTATCAACAGTGTTGATCCCAATCTCCCAATTCATTTCTCCTCAAATGTCATGAGATTCTTACCCCCCCAACTCCCTCTTTTAGCATAATAAATTATTTTACATAACTTGAGGAATGAAAACATGAAGTCATCTAACAGTAGTTGATATCTAGACTATACCATTCTCACATTTTTACTCCTCTTTCCTGTTTTTGTCTACACAAAAATTTTAAAATGCCAGTGTATGTGTGTGCATCCTAAGTTGCTTCAGCCATGTCTGACTCTTTCTGACCCTACGGGCTGTAGCCTACAAGAATACTGGAGTGGGTAGCCATGTCCTCCTCCAGGGCATCATCCCAATCCAGGGATCAAACCTGTGTCTCCTGCAGCACCTGCATTGAAGGCAGATTCTCCAATGCTGAGCCCCCGGGGAAGCCCTTAAAATGCCAGAATCATTTCTGAAAGTAACACAGTCTTCTATAAGACAGACTCTATAAATCAAGAGCAGTTAGGAAAGTAGTTAAAATTTTAGCTCTAGTCAGCAAATGAGAGGAAGTTGTTGTCTTTTAAGTTACATACCTAAGATCAGCTGAAATATTAAAATAAAGAAATGCAGTACATGCAGGTAAACGTGTAACAAATATTTAAACATCTACTAGTGTTAGTTGCTCAGTTGTGTCCAACTCTTTACAACCCCATGGACTGTAGTCCACCCAACTCCTCTGTCTATGGAATTCTCCAGGCAAGAATGTTGGAGTGAGTTGCCATTCCCTTCTCCAGGGGCTTTTCCCAACCCCGGGATCAAACCCTGGTTTCCTATATTGCAGGCAGATTCTTTACCATCTGAGCCATCAGGGAAGACCCATTTAAACATCTACTGAGTGCCAACAGACAATACTTAAGGAAAACAAGTTCTGAAAAATCCAAGAAAGCCCTGGAAGGAGTCCTCTGGTTCCCCGCAATAATCCTGAAACCTATTCAGGCTTCAATTTTCTCATCTTAAAAACAGAGAAAAATAATTTCTACTTCACTGGGTTGTTATGAAAAATAAATGAAGCCATATGGTATTTGGAAGCTAATCAATAAATTTATTTCCCTTTTCTGCCCCCTCCCCAACCATCACTGTAATAACTGGCCAAGCCATGGATCAGAGTATGCTTATAAAAATTAATTTCAGGACTGCAGATATTAACTATTTTAGAGAGTTCTCAATAACAGCTCCTAAAATGTCTAGGATTAGGATCTAATCCTAGTTCCTAAAATAACTCTAGGATTATCTCGAAGAGCTGCAGAAATAACTTCCTATTGTTTAAAAATGGTTTTACTTTGCAATTCTATAGAAAAGTATCATAAAGACATAAAATACAGGTTGAATTTAACAGTAGGCTTAGTTTGCTTAGAAACAGCCATTATCAATAGTCTACATTTTCAATATAGTTTCAATATTTTTGTTGATAAAATTCCTTAAATTGAGAATATTAGAACCTCATATATTTTACATACTATAACTCTGTTACTTACTATCACATTGTTTTTATAATCCATGTCATTGAACTGTATTATTGAAACTGAAAAACCATATGTGCTGTTTAAAAAAAATCTCTTTGGATGATGTCCAAAATGATATAATGAATCGGAAGTTAACAGAAGTCTACATAAAAATGAATCTCTTTTTGAACATTTCACTATTTTATGATCATTACTATCCTAGAGAAGTTTTTTTCACTCATATAGCTTATTATCCTTTCGATCAGAGAGACTGCCTTAAGCCATTCAACCTAGTATTTTGAGAAAATGTGGTTTACTTGTTTTAGGCACCAGAACTTAAAAGTAACAGGCAATGATACTAGGAATTCACAGGTATTATCAGTCATGCACTGGGGAAAAATTGACAGAAAAAAGCATCAATGCATTGATGATATACTACCATTTTATTCAAGAGCATACAAATTCTTAATACAAACTATACAACTGTAATTTTAATATCTAGTTTGCTATGTACATCCTTTCATGCTACATGAATATACTACTAGCGAATCCAAATGTCAGCTTACTAAGATCAAAGAAATGCTGCCAGAAGGCTTCCATCCACTTCTGAAGATCTTCTCTATTGTCAGCTGAAAATATATGAATTACAGCCTGTCCAGCAACAGGGTTGATGACAGAGAAATTATGAATTCTTTTCGTTTTATCCTTATCCACTGCTCGAATTCTGGTTTCCTAAAAATTAAGACAAAATTGGTGTTTAACAACAGACTATTTCTGTAATGATCAAATAAATGTGTTATTGCATAGCTACCATGTTTATACCAGATGCAATTACAATCTTATTGCTGATCAGTTAAAATTTAAAACATGTAATTTTGAGAATTTTCAATATACAAGGTCAAATCGAAAGTTTTTTAAAAATACATTAAAAATACTGAGTAATGTTTCAAAGTATACTACATGTAGCACTAATGTTAAATTACATGAGATTAAAACATAACCTCTGTTGATCTCTCAGTTTAAGTAGGAGTTTGCTCTTTTATATACATCTTAAAATTTGTAATAAAACAAGTAAGCATGTTATAACTGTAGTGAGTTATGTTAACTGTACTTCCAACAGTAATAAAATAATCAGTAAAGTATGTTTCTTATTCTAATATTCACTCATAGAATACAGTGTTATCAGTTAAAACAGTAAAGTCATAATGTAACATTTACATAATGTAGTAAAGTTAGGCTTTCATCATTAACATTTATTTCATACGTAACATTCGTTTACCAAGCTCATAGCTAAAGATCCATAAAGTAATATAAATTTGAAAATGGTACAAAAATATTTTTTAAAATGATGAATGCGCTACTTTATAACAAAGGCAACAGCTTCATACATGCTGATAGTCTAAACCTTTTCTTTAAATTTTTTTCAGTGTTTATTTTTGGCTGTGTTGGGTCTTTGTACTGGACGCGGGCTTTTCTCTAGCTGCAGCAAGCAGGGCGGGGGACTGGGGTGTTAACTCTTCATTGTGGCGCACGGGCTTCTCACTGAGGTGGCTTCTCACGTTGAGGAGCACAGGCTCTAGGCAAACAGCCTTCAGGAGTTGCAGCTTGAGAGTTTTACAGCACGGGCTCGGTTGTTCCAGGGCATGTGGATTCTTCCCAGATCAGGGATAGAATCCATGCTTCCTGCCGTGGCAGGCAGATTTTTATTCACTGTGCCAGCAGGGAAGTCCCAATCTAGGAAAAAGGGAAGTCCCTTTTTTCTGAGTGGTAGTAGTATGACACTGTGTGATCCGTCTTCTGTTTATGGGTCGAAGAGACTATTCCCAAGTCACATATATGCATTGCTTCGTCACGTGATAAGCTAGCAACTACAACTAGTTTCCAAGGAACTATGGAAAAAAAGTCTGAAATAGACCTATAAAGCAAAGATAGTGATCTGGCTGCCTGGATAATGACTGACACATTTTTCTAGCGCAATGCTATTCACTAGAAATATGTTGTGTGCTCCATAAGTAACTTAAGATTTTCCAGTAACCAAATTTAAAAAAGGTAAAATGAACCTAGTGAAAATAATTATGTAATAATTAATATATTATTTTAAAATAACATATTTTTGTAACCCAGATATTGAAAATATTTTAACATGTAATTGACTAAAAATTTTGAGATATTTTACATTGTTTTTTTCACTAAAGTCTCAAAAAATTCCAGTCTGTATTTTATAGTTACAATATATCTTAACTTGGACTGCACCAACAGACACAAATGGACAGCAGCAACTGTACTGAGTAGAGCAGTTCTAGAGCTGGATGGTTAAGCCTACTGTAATGAATGCAGAATACCTGGCTGGCAGTTACAAAGGCTGATTCAGAGTGGGAAGAAATTATTCACTTTATACTGAATATAGAATGAAGAGAATCTGTGTGTAGAGTCACACACCAAAACTGATGTATACATTTAACGATGTCCTATGTGGACATTTTAGAAGTAGCAAAGAGTTTGGAAGAAAAGCTATCCATTCGCTGACAAACAGATAAATATGAGCAGGTGAACACCATGCAGATGACATAAATTCTTTTCTGAAGGAACTCCTATTTAAAAATCACAAGAAAAAATGTTTGCCATAGAAAGTAGTTCAGTTCAGTCAGTCAGTCATGTCTGACTCTTGGCAACCCTATGGATTGCAGCACACCAGGCTTCCCTGTCTATCACCAACTCCCGGAGCTTACTCAAACTCATGCCCATCGAGTCGGTGATGCCATCCAACCAATCATCCTCCACTGTCCCCTTCTCTTCCTGCCTTCAATCTTTCCCAGCATCAGGGTGTTTTCCAGTGAGTCACATCTTCGCATCAGGTGGTCAAAGTATTGTAGTTTCAGCATCAGTCCTTCCAATGAATATTGAGGACTGATTTCCTTTAGGATTGACTGATTGGATCTCCTTGTAGCCCAGGGGACTCTCAAGAGTCTTTTCCAACACCACAGTTCAAAAGCATCAATTCTCTGGCGCTCAGCTTTCCTTATAGTCCAACTCTCACATCCATGGAAAAACCATAGCTTTGACTAGATGGACCTTTGTTGACAAAGTAATGTCTCTGCTTTTTAATATGCTGTCTAGTTTGGTCATAGCTTTTCTTCCAAGGAGCAAGCATCTTTTAATTTCATGGCTGTAGTCACCATTTGCAGTGATTTTGGAGTCCAAGAAAATAAAGTCCCTCACTGTTTCCATCATTTCCCCATCTATTCACCATGAAGTGATGGGACCAGGTGTCATGATCCTAGTTTTCTAAATGTTGAGTTTAAAGCCAACTTTTTCACTCTCCTCTCTTTCACTTTCATCAACAGGCTCTTTAGTTCTTCTTTGTATTCTGCCATAAGGGTGGCATCATCTGCACATCTGAGGTTATTGATATTTCTCCCGGCAATCTCGATTCCAGCTTGTGCTTCATCCAGCCCAGTGTTTCTCATGATGTACTCTGCATAGAAGTTAAATAAGCAGGGTGACAATATACAGCCTTGATGTACTCCTTTCCCAATTTGGAACCAGTCTGTTATTCCATGTCGAGTTCTAACTGCTGCTTCCTGACCTGCATATAGGTTTCTCAAGAGGCAGGTCAGGTGGTCTGGCAGTCCCATCTCTTGGAAGAATTTTTCACAGTTTGCTGTGATTCACACAGTCAAAAGCTTTGGCATAGTCAATAAAGCAGAAATAGATGTTTTTCTGGAACTCCCTCACTTTTTTGATGATCCAGCGGATGTTGGCAATTTATCTCTGGTTCCTCTGCCTTTTCTAAATCCAGCTTGGACATCTGGAAGTTCACAGTTCATGTACTGTTGAAGTCTGGCTAGGAGAATTTTGAGCATTACTTTGCTAGTGTGAAATGAGTGCAATTGTGCAGTAGTTTGAACATTCTTTGGCATTGCTTTTCTTTGAGACTGGAATGAAAAATGACCTAGAATTTTGAGCATTACTTTGCTAGTGTGTGAGAGAAGTGCAATTGTGCAGTAGTTTGAACATTCTTTGGCATTGCCTTTCCTTGGGATTGGAATGAAAACTGACCTGGAAAATGGTGAGTACAAGGACGTGTGCTCATTTTCTCCTGTGAGAACTCCAAAACTACAACTCCTTGCTGAACAACTGTGGACTGGAGAATGTTGGATCCCACTAGAAAAGATACACCATGTCCAAGGGCAAAGGAGAAGCCCCAGAAAGACAATAGGAGGGGCGAAATTGCGTTTATAATCAAACCCCTTATCCACCAGAGATGCTCAGAGGGCTCAAACAAACCTTGTGAGCACCAGGACCCACAGACCCCACAGAGACTGAGCCAGAACTGTGTTTTGAGTGTCTCTTGCAAAGTGCCTGCCGCAGGGGCAGGGGCTCTGGGTGCAGCAGACCTGCGTCTGGCATAAGCCCTCTTGGAGGAGGTCACCATTAACCCCACCATAGAGCCACCAGAACTTAACACAGGCCTGGGGAAACAGACTCTTGGAGGGCAGAAACAGAACCTTGTATGCATCAGGCCCAGGAGAAAAGAGCAATGGCCCCACAAGAGACTGACCCAGACTTGCCCGTGAGTGTCCAGGAAACTCAGGCGGAGGCGTGGGTCGGCGGCGCCCTGCGGCAGGGCCGGGGGCACCGAGTGTAGCAGTGGATGCATGGGACCTTTGGAACAGTGGGCCACCATTACCTTCATTACCTCCACCATAGTTTGGCCTCAGGTCGAACAACTGGGAGGGAACACAGCCCCGCCCAACAACAGAAAATTGGATTAAAGATGTACTGAGCCCCACGCCCAAGGTAAGAGAAACCCAAGTAAGATGGTAGGTGTTGCAAGAGGGCATCAGAGGGCAGACACACTGAAACTATACTCACAGAAAGCTAGTCAATCTAATCACACTAGGACCACAGCCTTGTCTAACTCAATGAAACCAAGCCATGTCTGCAGGGCAACTCAAGATGGGCAGGTCATGGTGGAGAGATCTAACAAAATGTGGTCCACTGGAGAAGGGAATGGCAAACCACTTCAGTATTCTTGCCTTGAGAACCCCATGAACAGTATTAAAAGGCAAAATGATAGGATACCAAAAGAGGAACTTCCCAGGTCATTAGGTGCCCAATATGCTACTGGAGATCAGTGGAGAAATAACTCCAGAAAGAATGAAGGGATGGAGCCAAAGCAAAAACAATACCCAGTTGTGGATGTGACTGGTGATAGAAGCAAGGTCCGATGCTATAAAGAGCAATGTTGCGTAGGAACCTGGCATGTCAGGTCCATGAATCAAGGCAAATTGGAAGTGGTCAAACAGGAGATGGCAAGAGTGAACGTCAACATTCTAGGAATCAGCGAACTAAAATGGACTGGAATGGGTGAATTTAACTCAGATGACCATTATATATACTACTGCGGGCAGGAAACCCTCAGAAGAAATGGAGTAGCCATCATGGACAACAAAAGCCGCCGAAATGCAGTACTTGGATGCAATCTCAAAAACGACAGAATGATCTCTGTTCATCTCCAAGGCAAACCATTCAATATCACAGTAATCCAAGTCTATGCCCCAATCAGTAACACTGAAAACGCTGAAGTTGAATGGTTTTATGAAGACCTACAAGACCTTTTAGAACTAATGCCCCCAAAAGATGTCCTTTTCATTATAGGGGACTGGAATACAAAAGTAGAAAGTCAAGAAACACCTGGAGTAACAGGCAAATTTGGCTTTGGAATGCGGAATGAAGCAGGGCAAAGATTAATAGAGTTTTGCCAAGAAAATGCACTGGTCATGGCAAACACCCTCTTCCAACAACACAAGAGAAGACTCTACACATGGACATCACCAGACGGTCAACACCAAAATCAGACTGATTATATTCCTTGCAGCCAAAGATGGAGAAGCTCTATACAGTCAACAAAAACCAGACCAGGAGCTGACTGTGGCTCAGATCATGAACTCCTTATTGCCAAATTCAGACTCAAATTGAAGAAAGTAGGGAAAACCTTTAGACCATTCAGGTATGACCTAAATCTAATCCCTTATGATTATACAGTGAAAGTGAGAAAAAGATTTAAGGGACTAGATCTGATAGATAGAGTGCCTGTTGAACTGTGGACGCAGGTTCGTGACACTGTACAGGAGACGGGGATCAAGACCATCCCCATGGAAAAGAAGTGCAAAAAAGCAAAATGGCTGTCTGGGGAGGCCTTACAAATAGCTGTGAAAAGAAGAGAGCCGAAAAGCAAAGGAGAAAAGGAAAGATATAAGCATCTGAATGCAGAGTTCCAAAGAATAGCAAGAAGAGATAAGAAAGCCTTCTCAGCGCTCAATGCAAAGAAACAGAGGAGAAGAACAGAATGGGAAAGACTAGAGATCTTTTCAAGAAAATTAGAGATACCAAGGGAACATTTCATGCAAAGATGGGCTCGATAAAGGACAGAAATGGTCTGGACCTAACAGAAGCACAAGATAGTAAGAAGAGGTGGCAAGAATACATGGAAGAACTGTACAAAAAAGATCTTCATGACCCTGATAATCACGGTGGTGTGATCACTAACCTAGAGCCAGACATCTTGGAATGTGAAGTCAAGTGGGCCTTGGAAAGCATCACTACGAACAAAGCTAGTGGAGGTGATGGAATTCCAGTTGAGCTGTTTCAAATCCTGAAAGATGATGCTGTGAAAGTGCTGCACTCAATATGCCAGCAAGTTTGGAAAACTCACCAGTGGCCACAGGACTGGAAAAGGTCAGTTTTCATTCCAATGCTAAAGAAAGGCAATGCCAAAGAATGCTCAAACTACCACACAAGTGCACTCATCTCACATGCTAGTAAAGTAATGCTCAAAATTCTCCAAGCCAGGCTTCAGCAATACGTGAACCGTGAACTCACTAATGTTCAAGCTGGTTTTAGAAAAGGCAGAGGAACCAGAGATTAAATGGCCAACATCCGCTGGATCATGGAAAAAGCAAGAGAGTTCCAGAAAAACATCTACTTCTGCTTTATTGACTATGCCAAAACCTTTGACTGTGTGGATCACAAAAGCTGTGGAAAATTCTGAAAGAGATATGAATACCTGACCACCTGACCTGCCTCTTGAGAAATCTGTATGCAGGTCACGAAGCAAGTTAGAACTGGACGTGGAAGAACACACTGGTTCCAAATAGGAAAAGGAGTACGTCAAGGCTGTATATTGTCACCCTGCTTATTTAACTTCTATGCAGAGTACATCATGAGAAATGCTAGGCTGGATGAAGCACAAGCTGGAATCAAGATTGCCGGGAGAAATATCAATAACCTCAGATATGCAGATGACACCACCCTTATGGCAGAAAGTGAAGAGGAGCTAAAAAGCCTCTTGATGAAAGTGAAAGTGGAGAGTGAAAAAGTTGGCTTAAAGCTCAACATTCAGAAAACGAAGATCATGGCATCTGGTCCCATCACTTCATGGCAAATAGATGGGGAAACAGTAGAAACAGTGTCAGTCTTTATGCTTTTGGGCTCCAAAATCACTGCAGATGGTGACTGCAGCCATGAAATTAAAAGACGCTTACTCCTTGGAAGAAAAGTTATGACCAACCTAGATAGTATATTCAAAAGCAGGGACATTACTTTGCCAACTAAGGTCCGTCTAGTCAAGGCTATGGTTTTTCCTGTGGTCACGTATGGATGTGAGAGTTGGACTGTGAAGAAGGCTGAGCGCTGAAGAATTGATGCTTTTGAACTGTGGTGTTGGAGAAGACTCTTGAGGGTCCCTTGGACTGCAAGGAGATCCAACCAGTCCATTCTGAAGGAGATCAACCCTAGGATTTCTTTGGAAGGAATGATGCTAAAGCTGAAGCTCCAGTACTTTGGCCACCTCATGCGAAGAGTTGACTCATTGGAAAAGACTCTGATGCTGGGAGGGATTGGTTGCAGGAGGAGAAGAGGACGACCGAGGATGAGATGGCTGGATGGGATCACTGACTCGATGGACGTGAGTCTGAGTGAACTCCGGGAGTTGGTGATGGACAGGGAGGCCTGACGTCCTGGATTTATGGGGTTGCAAAGAGTCGGATACGACTGAGCAACTGAACTGAACTGAGTTCAACGTGGATCAGAAAGCAGCACAGACAACTCGCAATGTCAAGAAAATGCATTTGGCCCAGGAACTGCCAACAAACATCCAGTGTAGGGGTAGGTTAAGAAGTTTTGCCAAGGAGATGAGAGCTTTGAAGATGCGGGACACAGTGGCTCGCCATCTGAAGTTGACAACTACCAGTTGAGAGGATCATAGAAGTTGATCCTCTTAAACTCACAGAAGATGTTGCTGAAGAACTCAGTTTCAGCCATGCTATCGTCATTTGGAATTTAAAGCAGATTGGAAAGGTGAAAAAGCTTGATAAGTGGGTGCCTCATGAGCTGACCACGAATCAAAAAAAAATTGTCATTTTAAAGTTTCAGCTTCTCTTATTGTATGCAGCAACAATGAGCCATTTCCAAACTGGATTATGACATGCAACAAAAAGTAGATTTTATGTGACAACCAGCAATAGCTGACTCAGTGATTGGACCAAGAAGAGGCTCCAAAGCACTTTCCAAAGCTAAACTTGCACCCGAAAAAGGATGATGGTCACTGGTGGTCTGCTGCGTCTGATCCAATACACGTTTCTGAATCCCAGTGAAACCATTACATCTGAGAAGTATGCTCAGCAACTCAGTGAGATGGACCAAAAACTGCAATGCCTACAGCTGGCACTGGTCAACAGAAAGGTCCCAGTTGTTCTCTATGACAGCGCCCAACCTCACGTCACACAACCAGTGCATCACGTTGAATGAATTGGGCTATGAGGTTTTTACTCATCTGCCATATTCACCTGACAGCTTGGCAGCAGATTACCACTGCTTCTAGTATCTTGATAACTTTTTGCAGGGAAAACACTTCCACAACCAGTAGGAGGCAGAAAATGCTTTCCAAGTGTAAAGCGTGAATTTTTACTTTGTAGGAATAAACAAACTTATTTCTCATTGGCAAAAATGTGTTATTGTAATGGTTCCTATTTTGATTAATAAAGATGTGTTTAAGCCTAGTTATAATGATTTTCAGTTCACGGTCCAAAACCACAATTACTTTTGTACCAACCTAATACAAATAATAGTCAGAATTTGTATTAAGATCAATTTGAATGGAGGTAATCACAGTTTCAGCAACAATACGAAATAAAAATAGTTTGTGTTTTATCATTCAGGTTTGTTTTTAAATAATTAACAGCAATAGAGTGTTGTCACCCCAGCCCTCCATATCTGCAACAGCTTTTATTTAGTTTGAAAGGAATATATCAAAAATTATTTTGAGATTTAAGTCATTCTCTGCTAATGATAATAAGGTTTATATCTGAAAAGGTTGGTTACATGTATTCAAAGGCTCCAGATGCCATTTAGGGCAGCATTATTGAATACTGTATAAGTAATTATTTAAGGAAGTTAACTCCTCAAGTTTATTCCAAGGCATAAGAGTGTAAAAAGATCCTATTACAATAAAATTACAATATTGGCCATAAGTAATAACAATCATCTGAAGATACATTCCTGCTTTTAAAAAAAATGACAGGATAGACTGTCTCTAAGTTACCAGTCCTTATATTTTACTATACTTGAAAATTTCAAAGCTTTGAAACTGAACTGCCCTCTGATGGATAAGGATAAGAGACTTATGGAAGCTTCCTGATGGGAGAGACTGACTAAGGGGGAAGCTGGGCCTTGTTCTGATGGGCGGGGTTATGCTCAGTTCAGTTCAGTTGCTCAGTCGTGTCCGACTCTTTGCGACCCCATGAATCGCAGCATCCCAGGCCTCCCTGTCCATCACTATCTCCCAGAGTTCACTCAGACTCAAGTCCATCGAGTCCGTGATGCCATCCAGCCATCTCATCCTCGGTCGTCCCCTTCTCCTCCTGCCCCCAATCTCTCCCAGCATCAGAGTCTTTTCCAGTGAGTCAACTCTTCGCATGAGGTGGCCAAAGTACTGGAGCTTCAGCTTTAGCGTCATTCCTTCCAAAGAAATCCCAGGGTTGATCTCCTTCAGAATGGACTGGTTGGATCTCCTTGCAGTCCAAGGGACCCTCAAGGGTCTTCTCCAACAACACAGTTCAAAAGCATCAATTCTTTGGCACTCAGCTTTCTTCACAGTCCAACTCTCACATCCATACATGACCACAGGAAAAACCATAGCCTTGACTAGACAGACCTTAGTCGGCAAAGTAATGTCTCTGCTTTTGAATATACTGTCTAGGTTGGTCATAACTTTCCTTCCAAGGAGTAAGCATCTTTTAATTTCATGGCTGCAGTCACCATCTGCAGTGATTTTGGAGCCCCCCAAAATAAAGTCTGACACTGTTTCCACTGTTTCCCCATCTATTTGCCGTGAAGTGATGGGACCAGATGCCATGATCTTCATTTTCTGAATGTTGAGCTTTAAGCCAACTTTTTCACTCTCCTCTTTCACTTTCATCAAAAGGCTTTTTAGCTCCTCTTCACTTTCTTCCATAAGGGTGGTGTCATCTGCATATCTGAGGTTATTGATATTTCTCCCGGCAATCTTGATTCCAGCTTGTGCTTCATCCAGCCTAGCATTTCTCATGATGTACTCTGCATAGAAGTTAAATAAGCAGGGTGACAATATACAGCCTTGACGTACTCCTTTTCCTATTTGGAACCAGTGTGTTCTTCCACGTCCAGTTCTAACTGTTGCTTCGTGACCTGCATACAGATTTCTCAAGAGGCAGGTCAGGTGGTCAGGTATTCATATCTCTTTCAGAATTTTCCACAGCTTTTGTGATCCACACAGTCAAAGGTTTTGGCATAGTCAATCAAGCAGAAGTAGATGTTTTTCTGGAACTCTCTTGCTTTTTCCATGATCCAGTGGATGTTGGCCATTTAATCTCTGGTTCCTCTGCCTTTTCTAAAATCAGCTTGAACATCAGGGAGTTCACGGTTCACATATTGTTGAAGCCTGGCTTGGAGAATTTTGAGCATTACTTTACTAGCATGTGAGATGAGTGCACTTGTGTGGTAGTTTGAGCGTTCTTTTGTATTGCCTTTCTTTGGAATTGGAATGAAAACTGACCTTTTCCAGTCCTGTGGCCACTGGTGAGTTTTCCAAACTTGCTGGCATATTGAGTGCAGCACTTTCACAGCATCTTCTTTCAGGATTTGAAACAGCTCAACTGGAATTCCATCACCTCCACTAGCTTTGTTCGTAGTGATGCTTTCCAAGGCCCACTTGACTTCACATTCCAAGATGTCTGGCTCTAGGTTAGTGATCACACCACCGTGATTATCAGGGTCATGAAGATCTTTTTTGTACAGTTCTTCCATGTATTCTTGCCACCTCTTCTTACTATCTTGTGCTTCTGTTAGGTCCAGACCATTTCTGTCCTTTATCGAGCCCATCTTTGCATGAAATGTTCCCTTGGTATCTCTAATTTTCTTGAAGAGATCTCTAGTCTTTCCCATTCTGTTCTTCTCCTCTGTTTCTTTGCATTGAGCGCTGAGAAGGCTTTCTTATCTCTTCTTGCTATTCTTTGGAACTCTGCATTCAGATGCTTATATCTTTCCTTTTCTCCTTTGCTCTTCGCCTCTCTTCTTTTCACAGCTATTTGTAAGGCCTCCCCAGACAGCCATTTTGGTTTTTTGCATTTCTTTTCTATGGGCATGGTCTTGATCCCTGTCTCCTGTACAATGTCACAAACCTCATTCCATAGTTCAACAGGCACTCTATCTATCAGATCTAGGCCCTTAAATCTATTTCTCACTTTTACTGTATAATCATAAGGGATTTGATTTAGGTCATACCTGAATAGTCCAGTGGTTTTCCCTGCTTTCTTCAATTTAAGTCTGAATTTGGCAATAAGGAGTTCATGATCTGAGCCACAGTCAGCTCCCGGTCTTGTTTTTGTTGACTGTATAGAGCTTCTCCATCTTTGGCTGCAAAGAATATAATCCATCTGATTTTGGTGTTGAACATCTGGTGATGTCCATGTGTAGAGTCTTCTCTTGTGTTGTTGGAAGAGGGTGTTTGCCATGACCAGTGCATTTTCTTGGCAAAACTCTATTATCTTTGCCCTGCTTCATTCCGCATTCCAAAGCCAAATTTGCCTGTTACTCCAGGTGTTTCTTGACTTTCTACTTTTGTATTCCAGTCCCCCCTATAATGAAAAGGACATCTTTTTTGGGTGTTAGTTCTAAAAGATCTTGTAGGTCTTCATAAAACCGTTCAACTTCAGTTTCTTCAGCATTACTGGTTGGGGCATAGACTTGGATTGCTGTGATATTGAATGGTTTGCTTTGGAGACGAACAGAGATCATTCTGTCATTTCTGAGATTGCATCCAAGAAAAAAAAAATCACTAGAATTTGCTTTTTGTTTAACACCATTTCTATAATCTAAAATAAACATAAAATTAAAAAAAAGTAATGTCATTGGTAAAAAGATATAAAGCAAGAAATGCACATTAAAATGATGTATAACCTAACCACATTTAAGAATGTATTCGAATATCAATCGACAAAGTTCAACGATGCAAAACTGCAATTAAATTTGTATATACAACCTAATATACAGACTTAAAATGGATTTAATTTTTAAATAAGATTTTTATAGATGAGTAGGCTGAATTTTTAATAATACCAATATACCATTTTGAACAAAAATAGCTGTGTGGAAAATCTGACAACTTGATCATTTATATGGTTCTACAAGAAAACAGTACAACATAGAAATACTGAGCACTCCATTAACTCTGATAGCCATCAGTTCAGTTCAGTTTAGTTGCTCAGTCGTGTCTGTCTCTTTGTGACCCCATGAATTGCAGCATGCCAGGCCTCCCTATCCATCACCAACTCCCGGAGTTTACCCAAACTCATGTCCATCGAGTCAGTGATGCCATCCAGCCATCTCATCCTCTGTTGTCCCCTTCTCCTCCTGCCCCTAATCCCTCCCAGAATCAGGGTCTTTTCCAATGAGTCAACTCTTTGCATGTGGTGGCCCAAGTATTGGAGTTTGAGCTTCAGCATCAGCCCTTCCAATGGCTGATAGCCATGCTGCTGCTGCTAAGTTGCTTCAGTTGTGTCCGACCATGTGCGACCCCATAGACGTCAGCCCACCAGGCTCCCCTGTCCCTGGGATTCTCCAGGCAAGAACACTGGAGTGGTTTGCCATTTCCTTCTCCAATGCTTGAAAGTGAAAAGTGAAAGTGAAGTCGCTCAGTCGTGTCTGACTCTTAGCGACCCCATGGACGGCAGCCTACCAGGCTCCTCCATCCATGGGATTTTCCAGGCAAGAGTACTAGAGCCATAAGTACCACTAAATCTTTATAACACGAGAGGATCTTTAAAGGTACAAAGGAAACAGAAGATATCATCTGAATTAACTTCAATATGTTATCATCCAAAATAATTTAACTAATGAGAAACTTTTTTCAACCAATAAAATGTATATCAAAGAAAAAGTGATTAAAAAGTTTCTGATAATGTCAGAAAGTTCATGCAATCAGTTTTTCACTGTGGAAAAAGTATCAGTAATAGTGCTCAGGACGTCACTTCCCAACAAAGAATGAATTAGAAGATACATACATGGTGCATTTTAGGACTGTTATCACTATGGGCTCACACAATGTATACATGTGGTGAGTTTCTCCTCTCAGCAGGGTATGAAGGCAAGCAATGTGGGTATTGTTGCCCCCATTATTTACACCAACTAAAATATTGCCTGGTACCCACTAACTGATTGAAAAATATTTGATGAATAAATGCATAACAAAAGAATCACTCAGATAGCAATTAAAAGTTTGCTACTGAAAGACTCAGATCCTAGAGATAACCCATAGTCAGTTTTTATAGATGAGGAAGCATGTTCTGAGATAAGTGTTCTCTCCAAGGTCAATTTCTTGTTTTGCTTTTGCTAATTCCAAAACTTTTAGCTGATTTGAGAGGCTTTAGAATAATACAAATATAATCTGAGAAGTCAATTTTGTAACAAAATACAATTAAGTCAAAAAGTTTTTCATTATTTTGAGTTAAAACTGTACTTTAATTTCTCCATTTCTGTGGTAATGGAAAAATACCATATCAGAAATAGATTTATAACTTGTTAATCTTACTTTTGAATATGTGACTTTTAAAATGTCTACTATATACTCCGATTTTTATACTATATACTATGGTTTTTAAATATTCTTTTCTATTAAATGAAATCAGAATTCTTTAGAGAACTCTGGTTCATTTCCAGCCTGGCTCAAGAAATAGGATAAGCCTGGAACATCTTTCCTACCAGAAATCAAAGATTACTAAGGTTGTATCAAAAAGACTCAAGAGTAAACTTGAAGACGCTTCCAGAGCCAATTAGAGGGCAACTGAACATCAATAAGAATTACTACAGAAATGGTCTGATGCATGGAAAGTCTTTAAATCCACAAATTTATATGATATTTAAAAACTAACTCATTGATCACCTCTGAAGGATGCTGGGGAACCACCTCATAGGTTTGATAACTAGTGTATTAACTGTTGGAGAAGACTTTTAGAGCTTCTTGGACTGCAAGGAGATCAACCCAGTCAACCCTAAAGGAAATCAACCCTGAATATTCATTGGAAGGACTGATGCTGAAGCTCCAAACCTTTGGTCACCTGATACAGAGAGTTGACTGATTAGAAAAGACCCTGATGCTGAGAAAGATTGAAGGCAGGGGGAGAAGTGGACGATAGAGGATGAAATGGTTGGATGGCATCACAAAGTCAAAGGACATGAGTTTGAGCAAGCTCTGGGATATGGTGAAGGATAGGGAAGCCTGGTATCCTGCAGTCCATGGGTATGCTGCAGGGTCGGACACGACTGAGTGACTAAACAACAATGAAGTATACAAATGCAAAGATACAAGCATTTATCCCGCCTTTCCTTTAAGAATTGTCCTTCAACCTAATAGCTGATAAAGCTGAGATACGCCAGCAAATAAATGAAGAAAGAATGTTAAAAATAGCACCAGTTTGGAATCCCTGATGAAATAAAGAATTTATAATGTTCATCAACAGACATTAACATGACTGGAAGACTCAGACAGTATTATACGTCTCTTGATAAAAACAGTCACATATATTCTTACCAACCAACCTACTGTTGTTATTGCTTAGTCACCAAGTCATATCCGATTCTTTGTGACCCCATGGACTGCAGCACAGTGGGCTTCATTTGTCCTTCATTATCTCCCAGAGTTTGCTCAAACTCATATTCATTGAGTTGGTGACGTCATCCAACCAACTCCTCCTCTGTCGCCCCCTTCTCCTTTTGCCTTCAATCTTTCCCAGCATCGGGGTCTTTTCCAATGAGTCTGCTCTTTGCATCAGGAGACCAAAGTATTGCAGCTTCAGCATCAGTCCTTCCAATGAATATTTAGGGTTAATTTCCTTTAGGATTGACTGGTTTGATCTCCTTGCTGTCCAAGGGACTCTCAAGAGTCTTCTCCAACACCACAGTTCAAAAGCCTCAATTCTTCAGTGCTCAGCTTTCTTTATAGTCCAACTCCCACATCTGTACATGACTACTGGAAAAACCATCGCTTTAACTACAAGGACCTTTGCTGTCAAAGTGATGTCTCTGTGTTTTAATAAGCTGTCTAGGTTTGTCATAGCTTTTTTCCTAAGGAGCAAGCATCTTTTAATTTCATGATTGCAATCACTGTCCACAGTGATCTGAAGCCCAAGACAATAAAATCTGTCACTTTCCACTTTTTCCCCATCTATTTGCCATGAAATGATGGGACTGGATGCCATGATTTCAGTTTTATGAATGCTGAGGTTCAAGCCAGCTTTTTCACTCTCCTCTTTCACTCACCCTCATCAAGAGACTTTTTAAGTCCTCTTCTCTTTCTGCCATTAGGGAGGTATCATCTGCATATTTGAGGTTGCTGATATTTCTCCTGGCAATCTTGATTCCAGCTTGTGATTCATCCAGCCTGACATTTCACATGATGTACTCTGCACAGAAGTTAAATAAGCAGAGTAATGATATACAGCCTTGATGTATTCCTTTCCAAATTTAACCAGTCTGTTGTTCCATGTTCAGTTCTACCTGTTGCTTTTTGACCTGCATAAAGGTTTCTCAGGAGGCAGGTAAGATGGTCTGGTATTCGCATCTCTTGAAAAATTTTAGACAGTTTATTGTGAATCACACAAAGGCTTTAGTGTAGTCAATGAAGCAGAAGTAGATGTTTTTCTGGAACTCTCTTGCTTTTTCCATGATCCAGTGGATGTTGGCAATTTGATCTCTGGTTCCTCTGCCTTTTCTAAATCCAGTTGTATGTCTGGAAGTTCTTGGTTCACATACTGTTGAAGTCTAGGCTGAAGGACTTTGAGCATTACCTTGCTAGCATGTGAAATGAGCACCACTGCACAGTAGTTTGAACATTCTTTGGCACTGTCTTTCTTTGGGATTGGAATGAAAACTAACCAATGAACAAACCTAAACCTGCTTCAGAAACAGAAAGAAAAAAGACAACTTGAAGATGCAATCAGCAAACTCTGGACTATGAAAACTGTGTAAGATAAATGACCAAACTTCTTCAACAAACAAATTGTAATTTTGTGTGTGTATATGTAAGAGAGAAAGCAGGGTGATGGTGGAATGAATGCCAACTGATTAAGAAATTTAGGAGACCTAATCAGTCAACTGCAGTATATGGGCCTTATTTGGATCCTGATTTAAACAGCTGTTAAAAAAATCACAAGATAGAAATTTGAACACTGTCTGGATTTTTGATAACATATTATCTTTATATATAACTATAGATTTTCTTAAGTATGGCAATAGTAATATATACAAGTAAAATGATATGATTGCTAGAATTTGCTTCAAAATAATCCTATGGTGGAGGTAATATTCTTTCTACAGATTGTCTTGAAATTTTTTTCCCAAAAAAAAAAAAAACCCATAAAATACAACTACAAAAATGAACTGCCTGCTTTCTTATAATACGGAGATAAGATTCCACTCACATCTTCCTCAGAAACATGTTGTAAAGATAAGTGAGTTCTTTGAAAGATGTCTGGGCTAGACTCTTATTAATCAGGTATGAAGACAAAATTGTTGATGGCTAAAAACAAGCTTTAGGACTTATACATACTCTAATGACAAAGAAAGTATACCTTCTACAAACATATGGCACGGAATGTTTGAAATAAAGCATAAGCATAAGTTAAAATAAGTACTGGGTGTAATTAGTATTAGTGTGATGTAATTATTTTCAATTTATGTCAATGAAATCAAATGCAAACTCCGAAGAAAAAGGTTGCTTAAAAAATTATTTTTGCTGTATTTATTAAAGGACAATCTAAATAGTTGATAGGGTTCATACATTAAAAGGACTAACATAATCAGAAGAAAATCCCATGTGCTTCATGATAATTTTACTTGCTAGGGTCCATGATAAATATAATGATTAAAAGTCATTTCAAGACAATTTAACAAAGGATTATCACACCAACTAGTGTTATTGACTTGTTTAGTACAGATTTTATTATTCATTAAAATGAAGTCATGCATAGTATTTAAATCAAGAAAAGACTATTGATCTCAAAGACTCACACTTCTTTTCCATTCCCCTCCCCACCCCACTGGCAATGGATAAAACTTTGGCTAATAAAATGCTTTCAACAATGTATAGGAGATTCAGTGGCTCCAGTTAAGTACCCTTTATTGAGGATGTCTAGCTCAACAACATTCATAGGGAAGTTTTTTGAAGTTAAACAATCACTTTGAAGTAAATCATCCTTTCAAATTTGGATTGAAAAGAAAAGGGGAATAGCTTTTAGGCTTTTCTTTTCTTAATGTGACTATTTCCACAGATGGCTCCCTCCGAAAATTAATGAACTGACTTAGCCTTACAGGAAATGCCATTTAGAAGGACAAGAATTATAGTCATAGAAAAGACCCTATGATCAAAATAGCAGAGCTATTATTTATATACCTTAGCAACTGTAAAATTTATGCTTTCACATAATTTTTAAAGTAGCATTAAGCAAAATTACTATTTTCTAAATCATGAGAAAAGACAATCAAAGAAAGGAATTTTACTTTGTATTTGATATTTAACATTATTAACCATAAAAAGAAAGATCTTAGAGACCCAGTATTGGAAATACACTAACAAGTGAAACAAAAACACTATTCTTAAAAGTTTTACGTGGTGCTTATCTGCTCTACTGCTGCTGCTGCTGCTAAGTCGCTTCAGTCGTGTCCGACTCTGTGCGACCCCACAGACAGCAGCCCACCAGGCTCCGCCGTCCCTGGGATTCTCCAGGCAAGAACACTGGAGTGGGTTGCCATTTCCTACCTATGAGAAAATACCAACTTGGCATTTATCAATGATCCTATTTAAGAACACATTAATAGCACATCTTCCCTTAGAAACTTACAAAGTAAGCAAAATAACTAAAACATCTACGTTATACTTCCCTCACGGCTCAGACAGTAAAGAGTCTGCCTACAATGTGGGAGACGAGGGTTCAATCCCTGGGTCAGGAAGATCCCCTGGAGAAGAAAATGGCACCCCATTCCAGTATTCTTGCCCAGAAAAATCCCATGGATGGAGGAGCCTGGTGGGCTACAGCCCATAGTGTCACAAAGAGTCAGACACGACTGAGCGACTTCACTTACTTACTTACCTTATATTTAAAAACCAAGTAATTTAAAACACTGAGTAGACTGCATGGATTGAAATTTATGAGTTTATCATAATATTGGAGGTGGGACAGGACAATAGAAATGACACTCTTATGCTACATCTGGGGGAGGTAATTCTACTCTAATACATGTTGCCAATGTCAATATAATGTCAACATGTAAGACCAACTCCTTATTCTGAAAATCAGTCATTAACATTAAACATGCGTCTAGCCTTTTCAGGAGTGACATAATTCATTCTTCTTTACAAAAGAGCCTCAGCTAACACATATAGAGGAAGCACAGTAGGGAGAAAAATATATGCAATCTCCAAAGTAATAACTGATCTAGATAAGGGAAATCAGTTCATTAAAACCATGTGAAAGATTGTTGGACAACAAACATATTTACACTCTGGCTAAATCATCAGAATGACTACTTGCTAACTATAAAGACAAAAGTTAACCTTTATTTTGAAGAGAGCTAGTAGTCATCACCTTAATCAAGTCATTAAACTTGTCATTGCCAATATTGAGACAACCTGACATCATGTGACTCTGAACATAATGTTCTATAAAGAATCTGACATCCCTGAAATATTTTAATAAAAATGTATAAAATGAATTTAATCAAGTCTCTAGACCTAATTTACAGTTTAGAAGAAGTTAGGATGCATAATTGTTGAATTGGCCTAGATTGAAAGCGAAAACTAAAAAGATATTTTAGCAACAATGGGGGAACATGATTATGGACTGGATATTAGATGATATATAGGAAACCCTCCTAATTTGCCCAGCTGGGATGATATAATTATATATACACACGTAATTCTATACATATAAATATATATAATTTGAGAGGCTCCTGTTGAAATATTCAGGGATGAATTATCAATACTGGAGACTTATGTTCAAACGTCTCCACAAAAAAAATAGATAAAAGACTTCATAAAACTTTCAGGTAAATTAGGTCCAATAATCTAATGTAAATCATGGTGACTATAGTTGATAACAGTACTGTATAAGTGAAACTTTCTAAGAGAATTGACTTAATGTTCTCATAAAAAAGATCTAAACAAACAATAATCCAATAATGATTGTAATAATGATTACATAAGTGTATCTTATTTGTCAAAATTATCAAACTATACCCTTAAAGACTTCCCTGGTGACTCAGAGGGTAAGGAGTCTGCCTGCAATGCCGGAGACTTGGGTTTGATCCCTGGGTTGGGAAGATCCCCCTGGAGAAGGAAATGGCAACCCACTCTAGTATTCTTGCCCAGAAAATCCGATGGACAGAGGAGCCTGGCAGGCTACAGTCCATGGGGTCGCAAAGAGTCAGACAAAACTGAGCGACTTCACTGCTATACCCTTAAAATTGGTGAATTTTATTTTATATAAACTTTACAACCATAAAGCTGATTAAAAACTAAATACTACATAAAGTGTTTAACCCACTCCCCAAAAAAGAAAAATAAAGAGATAAAGCAAATACTAAATGTTAATGGGTGACTCTAGATGATACACAAGCATTCACTGAGGTTTTTTTTTTTTTTACAACTTTTCTATAAATATGAATAATCTTATAAATTGAAAAATAATTAAAAATTGCTTTAATAAAAAATGTATCTACCTCTATTTAATTTTGCATATATATTCTTTCTTTCCTTTCCTTTCAACATATTTGTTGGTTTTGTTTGCATTGCTTTATTCCCCACTTGGCACCTTGCTTTAGTTTTATTTTCCAGTTTGTGCTTTAGTTAGTTTTGTCTAACTGGTAGATGTAATTTTTTATTTCCTTTGTTTGCCAGAACAATCTACTGTACTTTATTTTTGCTGGACTGTTTTGATTTTGATTATGGGTCTATGTGTGTGTGTGTGTGTGTATATATATATGTGCTGCTGCTGCTAAGTCGCTTCAGTCGTGTCCGACTCTGGGAGACCGAATCGACGGCAGCCCACCAGGCTCCCCCATCCCTGGGATTCTCCAGGCAAGAACACTGGAGTGGGTTGCCATTTCCTTCTCCAATGCATGAAAGCGAAAAGTGAAAGTGAAGTCGCTCAGTCTTGTCCGACTCTTAGTGACCCCACAGACCGCAGCCTTCCAGGCTCCTCTGTCCGTGGGATTTTCCAGTCAAGAGTACTGGAGTGGGGTGCCATTGCCTTCTCATATATATATATGTATGTATGTATATTCCATTATTTTAATTATTATTCGACTGATTTTGTAACTGCCATTTGTATGGGATTCAGCTTTTCTCGTATTGGGGTATGTGTTTTAATCTCACTTAATGCCATAACAAACCACTTCTGAAATCTTCATTCCTGACCAGAGATCAAGCCCTGAGCCTTTGGAGTGGGAGCACTGACTACAAAATCCTAGACTACCAGAGAACTAACCCTCAGGAGTATCAAATAGTGAGAACTCACACAAAGGAAACCCCTTGAATATAAGACCTGGCATCACCCAACCACCAGAAGCACCCTGTACATGACACCTCATCTAAACAACAAATGAAACAAAAATACAAACCCAATCATCAGCAGACAGGATCACCACCTCACTCAGCCTTGTCCATCAGAGGAAAATCAAAACAAACAACAACAACAAAATCTTATGCTATATGAAGCTCACACAAACCAATGGACCAAACTTAGGAGGGCAGAAACCAAAAGGAAGAAAGAATTCAACCTTGAAGCCTGGGGAAAAGAGACCTCAAATACAGTAAGTTAAAAAAAATTATAATGTAAAGACAGAGAAATACTACACAAATGAAGGAACAAGCTAGAAACACAGAAGTCCAAATAAATGAAAATAGGCAAACTACCTAAAAAAGAATTCAGAAAATGATAGTAAAGATGATGAAAAACCTTGAAAACAGAATGGAGAAAATGCAAGAATCAATTAACAAAGACCTAGAAGAATTAAAGAATAAACATAGAGAGACAAACAACACAATTACTGAAATTAAAAATACTCCAGAAGGAATCAATAGAAGAATATCTGAAGCAGAAGAACAAATCAGTGAGCTGGAAGATAAAATGGTGGAAATAATTTCTGAAGAGCACAGTAAAGTAAAAAAGAATGAAAAAAACTGAGGATAGTCTCAAAGACCTCTGGTATAATATCAAGGACACCAACATTCAAATTATAGGGGTCCCAGAGGAAGAAGAGAAAAAGAAAGGGTATGAGAAAATTTTTGAAGAGATTATAGTTGAAACTTTCCCCAACATGGAGAAGGAAATAGTCCATCAAGTCAAGGAGCTACAGTAATCAAAGCAGTACGGTACTGGCATAAAAACAGAAATACAGACCAATGGACCGGATAGCAAGTCAGAGATAAACCCACACATGTCTGGTCGATCTAATCTATTACAAAGGAGACGAGACTATACAATGGAGAAAAGAAAGTGGCTTCAATAAGTGGTGCTGGAAAAACTGGACAGCTACATGTAAAAGAATGAAATTACAATACTCCCTCACACTATACAAAAAAATAAACTCAAAATAGATTAAAGACCTAAATGTAAGGTCGAATACTGTAAGACTCTTAGAGGAATACACAGGCAAAACACTCTCTGACGTAAATCAAAGCAATATTTTTGAACAACATCCTAGAAGTAATGAAAATAGAAACAAAAATAAACAAATGAGACCTAATTAAACTTAAAAGCTTTTGTATAGCAAAGGAAACCATAAACAGAACTAAAAGAATACCCACAGAATGGGAGAAAATATTTGCAAACAATGAGACTGACAAATAGACAAAAAACACATGCAGTTCAATTAAAAAAAAAAAACACACAACAAAAAAACCCAATTAAAAAATGGACAGAAGCTCTAGATAGACATTTCTCCAAAGAAAACAAACAGATCACCAAAAAAGCATGTGAAAATATGCCCAACATAACTAATTATTAGAGAAATGCAAATCAAAACTACAATGAGCTATCACCTCACACTGGTCAGAATCAAAGTGAAAGTGTTGATCACTCAGTCACGTTAGCCTCTTTGCGACTCCATGGACTATAGCCCATCGAGCGGGCTCCTCTATCCATGGAATTCTCCAGGCAAGAATACTGGAGTAGTTAGCCATTCCCTTCTCCAGGATATCTCCCCGACCAGGGATCAAATCCCAGGTCTCCTGGATTGCAGGCATATTCTTTACCATCTGAGCCACCAAGGAAGCCTCCCCTGGTCAGAATGGTCGCCATCAAAAAATCTACAAACAATAAACTTGAGAGGGAGTGGAGAAAAGGAAACTCTCCTGTCCTGTGTGGGAATATACGTTGGTAGAACCACTGTGAAGAACAGTATGGAGGTTTCTTAAAAAACTGAAAATAAAGATATCACACGATCGAGCAATTCCGCTCCTGGGCATATACCCAGTTCAATTCAGTCACTCGGTCATGTCCAACTCTTTGTAACCCCATGGAATGCAACACGCCAGGCCTCCCTGTCCATCACCAATTCCGGGAGTTTACCCAAACTCATGTCCATTGACTCGGTGATGCCATCCAACCATCTCATCCTCTGTCATGCCCTTCTCTTCCTGCCCTCAATCTTTCCCAGCATCAGGGTCTTTTCAAATGAGTCAGGTGGCCATGTATTGAAGTTTCATTTTCAACAACAGTTCTTCCAATGAACACCCAGGACTGGTCTCCTTTAGGATGGACTGGTTGGATCTCCTTGCAGTCCAAGGGACTCGCAGGAGTCTTCTCCAACACCACAGTTCAAAAGCATCAATTCTTCCACACTCAGCTTTCTTCACAGGTCTAACTCTCACATCCATACATGACCATTGGAAAAACCATAGCCTTGACTAGACGGACCTTTGTTGGCAAAGTAATATCTCTGCTTTTGAATATGCTATCTAGGTTGGTCATGACTTTCCTTCTAAGCAGTAAGCGTCTTTCAATTTCATGGCTGCAACCACCATCTGCAGTGATTTTGCAGCCCAGAAAAATAAAGTCTGACACTGTTTCCACTGTTCCTCCATCCATTTGCCATGAAGTGATGGGACCAGCTGCCATGATCGTCATTTTCTGAATGATGAGCTTTAGGCCAACTTTTTCACTCTCCTCTTTCCCTTTCAGCAAGAGGCTTTTTAGTTGCTCTTCACTTTCTGCCATAAGGGTGGTGTCATCTGCATATCTGAGGTTATTGATATTTCTCCCAGCAATCTTGATTCCAGCTTGTGCTTCTTCCAGCCCAGCATTTCTCATGATGTACTCTGCATAGAAGTTAAATAAGCAGGATGACAATATTACAGCCTTGACGTACTCCTTTTCCTATTTGGAATCAATCTGTTATTCCATGTCCAGTTCTAACTGTTGCTTCCTGACCTGCATAAAGGTTTCTCAAGAGGCGGTCTGGTGGTCTGGTATTCCCATCTCTTTCAGAATTTTCCATAGTTTATAGTGTTCCACACAGTCAAAGGCTTTGGCATAGTCAATAAAGCAGAAATACATGTTTTTCTGGAACTCTCTTGCTTTTTCCATGATCCAGCGGATGTTGGCAATTTGATCTCTGGTTCCTCTGCCTTTCCTAAAACCAGTTAGAACATCTGGAAGTTCACGTATTGCTGAAGTCTGGCTTGGAGAATTTTGAGCATCACTTTACTAGCATGTGAGATGAATGGAATTGTGTGGTAGTTTGACCATTCTTTGACATTGCCTTTCTTAGGGATTAGAATGAACACTGACATTTTCTAGTCCTATGGCCACTGCTGAACTTTCCAAATTTGCTGGCATATTCAGTGCAGCACTTTCACAGCATTATCTTTCAGGATTTGAAACAGCTCAACTGGAATTTCATCACCTCCACTAGCTCTGTTCTTACTGATGCTGTCTAAGGCCCACTTGACTTCACATTCCAGGATGTCTGGCTTTAGGTGAGTGATCACACCATCGTGATTATCTTGGTCATGAGGATATTTTTTTTTTGTACAGTTCTTCTGTGTATTCTTGCCACCTCTTCTTTTTTATTATTATTTATTTATTTTTAAAATTTATTTATTCTTTTTACTTTACAGTATTGTATTGGTTTTGCCATACTTCAACATGAATCTGCCACGGGTGTACATATGTTCCCAATCCTGAACCCCCCTCCCACCTCCCTCCCTATACCATCCCTCTGGGTCATCCCATTGCACCAGCCCCAAGCATCCTGTATCCTGCATCGAACCTAGACTGGCGGTTCGGTGTTTTTTTTTTTTTTGCCATCCATTCACTTAAAAGTGTGTATCCTTCATGTGTATCCTTAAAACTAAAATGAGACTCTCATAGGAAGCATGATTGGGTCTTGTTTTTTATCCATTTAGCCACTCTCTGTCTTTAGAGAGATTTGTTTCTTATATGATATTATACATGTTTCAATGCCATTCTCCCAAATCATCCCACCCTCTCCCTCTCCCAGAGTCCAAAAGACTGTTCTATACATCTGTGTCTCTTTTGCTGTCTTGCATACAGGGTTATTCTTACCATCTTTCTAAATTCCATATATATGTGTTAGTATACTATATTGGTGTTTTTCTTTCTGGCTTACTTCACTCTGTATAATCGGCTCCAGTTTCAACCACCTCATTAGAACTGATTCAAATGGATTCAACATAAATCACAGCAGGATCCTCTATGACCCACCTCCCAGAATACTGGAAATAAAAGCAAAAATAAACAAATGGGACCTAATTAAAATTAAAAGCTTCTGCACAACAAAGGAAACTATACACAAGGTGAAAAGACGGCCTTCGGAATGGGAGAAAATAATATCAAATGAAGCAACTGACAAACAGCTAATCTCAAAAATATGCAAGCAACTCCTGCAGCTCAATTTCAGAAAAATAAACGACCCAATCAAAAAATGGGCCAAAGAACTAAATAGACATTTCTCCAAAGAAGACATACAGATGGCTAACAAACACATGAAAAGATGTTCAACATCACTCATTATCAGAGAAGTGCAAATCAAAACCACAATGAGATACCATTTCAAGCCAGTCAGAATGGCTGCAATCCAAAAGTCTACAAGCAATAAATGCTGGAGAGGGTGTGGAGAAAAGGGAACCCTCGTACACTGTTGGTGGGAATGCAAACTAGTACAGCCACTATGGAGAACAGTGTGGAGATTCCTTAAAAAACTGCAAATAGAACTGCCTTATGACCCAGCAATCCCACTGCTGGGCATACACACCAAGTAAACCAGAACTGAAAGAAATACATGTACCCCAATGTTCATCGCAGCACTGTTTATAATAGCCAGGACATGGAAGCAACCTAGATGTCCATCCGCAGATGAATGGATAAGAAAGCGGTTTACCCAGCCATTAAAAAGAATTGCCACCTCTTCTTAATACCTTCTGCTTCTGTTAGGTCCATACCATTTCTGTCCTTTATTGAGCCCATCTTTGCATGAAATGTTCCCTTGGGATCTCTAATTTTCTTGAAGAGGTCTCTAGTCTTTCCCATTCTGTTCTTTTCCTCTATTTCTTTGCATCGATCACTGAGAAAGGCTTTCTTATCTCTTCTTGCTATTCTTTGGAACTCTGCATTCAGATGCTTATATCTTTCCTTTTCTCCTTTGCTTTTTGCTTCTCCTCTTTTCACAGCTATTTGTAAGGCCTCCCCAGACAGCCATTTTGCTTTTTTGCATTTCTTTTCCCTGGGGATGGTCTTGATCCCTGTCTCCTGTACAATGTCACAAACCTCATTCCATAGTTCATCAGGTACTCTATCAGATCTAGTCCCTTAAATCTATTTCTCACTTCCACTATAAAATCATAAGGGATTTGATTTAGGTCATACCTGAATGGTCTAGTGGTTTTCCCTGCTTTCTTCAATTTAAGTTGGAATTTGGTAATAAGGAGTTCATGATCTGAGCCACAGTCAGCTCCCGGTCTTGTTTTTGTTGACTGTATAGAGCTTCTCCATCTTTGGCTGCAAAGAACATAATCAGTCTGATTTCGGTGTTGCCCATCTGGTGATGTCCATGTGTAGAGTCTTCTCTTGTGTTGTTGGAAGAGGGTGTTTGCTATGACCAGTACGTTCTCTTGGCAAAACTCTATTAGCCTTTGCCCTGCTTCATTCCATATTCCAAGGCCAAACTTTCCTGTTACTCCAGGTGTTTCTTGATTTCCTACTTTTACATTCCAGTCCCCTATAATGAAAAGGACATCTTTTTTGGGCGTTAGTTTTAAAAGGTTTTGTAGGTCTTCATAGAACCATTCAACTTCAGCTTCTTCAGTGTTACTGTTTTGGAGCACAGCCTTGGGATTACTGTGATATCAAATGGTTTGCCTTAGAAACGAACAGAGATCATTCTATCGTTTTTGAGATTGCATCCAAGTACTGCATTTCCAACTGTTTTGTTAACTGTGATGGCTACTCCATTGCTTCTAAGGGATTCCTGCCCACAGTAGTAGATATAATGGCCATCTGAGTTAAATTCGGAGAAGGCAATGGCACCCTACTCCAGTGTTCTTGCCTGGAGAATCCCAGGGACGGCAAGCCTGGTAGGCTGCCGTTTATGGGGTCGCACAGAGTCGGACACGACTGAATCAACTTAGCAGCAGCAGCAGAGTTAAATTCATACATTCCAGTCCATTTTAGTTCACTGATTCCTAGAATGTCGATGTTCACTCTTGCCATCTCCTGTTTGACCACTCTCAATTTGCCTTGATTCATGGACCTAACATTCCAGGTTCTTATGCAATATTGCTCTTTATAGCATTGGACCTTGCTTCTATCACCAGTCACATCCACAACTGGGTATTGTTTTAGCTTTGCCTCCTTCCCTTCATTCTTTCTGGAGTTATTTCTCCACTGATCTCCTGTAGCATACTGGGCACCTACTGACCTAGGGAATTCCTCTTTCAGTATCCTATCATTTTGCCTTTTCATACTGTTTATGGGGTTCTCAAGGCAAGCATACTGGAGGTTTGCCATTCCCTTCTCCAGTGGACCACATTCTGTCACACTGAAACCATAATCACAGAAAATTAGCCAATCTGATCACACGGACCACAGCCTTGTCTAACTCAATGATACTAAGCCACGACAGACATTAAGTTAGATATTTAAAAATAAATATCATACAGTATTGCTCATTTCGGGAATCTGGAAAAGTGGTACAAATGAACTTATTTACAACACAGATAAAGAAGTAGAAAATAATCTTATGGTTGCCAGGGGAAAAGCAGGAGGAGGGATAAATTGAAATATTGGTATTGATGTCTACACACGTACATAGAAAACAGATAACTAACAAGGACCTACTATATAGCACAGGGGACTCTACTCAATACACTGTAAATGACCTATATGGGAAAAGAATCTAAAAAGAGTGGATATATGTATATGTATAAATGATTCACTTTGCTGTATACCTGAAACTAACACATGTGTAAATTGACTATACTTTCATACAAAAAATTTTTTTAAGTAAGAAATGCAAAGGAAAAATTTCTACTGAGAAAGGGCAGGAATCAGTGCTGGAATCAGCAGTGGAGAAAATTAAGATGGAAATATTGCAAAGTTAGGTAATTTAACAGTTTGTCATCAATTTAATTTTTGAAATAAGCAACTAAATTATATTAATCTTCCCAACCTTAACCTTATGATTTAATATTAAAATTCTTTTTGGTACTTTAGACAATAGGCATATTCACTGGAAGTGGTAATTGTGTCATCAGTCCTCAGGGTCAAATACAGCTCATGTTATACCAAGCCTAAGGCTGAGTCTATACAAATTATTAGTAAATAATCTTCCTGTGAATCTGCAATGCTTAATTGTGGAGCCACCACGGGATTTCTAAATATGCTGATTTCAGTGATCATAATAATAGAGCTGATTGACTACAGAATCCCATCAGTTGCCAGGTCATCAGCCTTTATTACCACAGGAAAAATGAGTCAATTGAAAAAGGTCAATTTAGTCAGGCCATGTAAATACTGTTAAACACTTTTTGGAAATTAGATTCTTATCATCAAACAAGAAAATACAGATGCACTGACTACAGTAACCAAAAAGTTCTATTATAATTGTCCTCTTAAACTTAAATGGTAAAGTTTCAATAGATTCATAAGTTACTGCCAACAGGTAACTTGGCTTTGGACTGAGAATCTTATTTCAAAGCTACTTTCTACTTTCAAAACTGATTCAAAGTGGATTGAGATAGGACAAAGTTTAATTTTGCTTCCCAAATCTAGACTAGCAGTATGCCTATAAAGAAAAAAAAATCCATGAGTTTTTAATCTATGTTTTTTACCCATTAGGAAAAAAGTGAGCCATATAATTTTATGTACTAGCTAGACAAGTTCTATCCGATCTCTGAGTATGGGTTTTCTCTTGTAAAACAGAAATAAGATACCTGTAAAACAGGGTTGACCTACCTGCTCTGCCTCCCTTAAAGGGCTGTGATCGTAAAAATGAATATCCTGAAGGCTGTTTTCAAATCTAACTTTTAAAATATCATTTGTTTGGATTACATTTTAATTTAGTTTATAGCTATCCATATTCCATTGTACAACATACAAGAAAAAAATTGGTAGGACTTCATTTTTATTACCTAACTACCTAGTGAAAATCAGGTAACACAAAATCATCTATGTATCAGAAGAGCTCTAGCCAAAAGTATTTAACATGAATAAAGCAAAACAATTAGTCAAAAACAAATTTGGGAACTTGCCTGGACTTTTCAAAAATGTCAAGTCATGATAAATTTTTTAAAAAATGGCAAGTGAAGGGTACAACTTAGATAAAAAGGAAACAAATGACATGGTGACCAGATGCAACCTGTGATCCTTGATGGAGTCTTGGATAAAACAAAAAATAAAAACTGGAACATTTTGGAGACAATTGAGGCAATTTGCTCGGTATATTAGATAGTATTATTTCATCAACATTAAATTTATTGACTATGATAATAATATTACAGTTATGAAGGAAATGTCCTTGTTTTCAGGAGAAACATGCTAATACATTTTAGAAAAGAAATTTCATGCTGCTTGCTGGTTACTTTCAAATGGTTCAGAAAAATAATATTTTTTAAGTATCTAGAGAGAAAGCAAATGCGGTAAAATGTTAAGAACAGATAAATAATCTAGGTGATGGGTATCAGGTTTTATTTTTCTATTCTTTCAACTTTTCTATACATCTGAAATTTACAAAAAAACTCTGGAGGGAAGTGAACACTGTTCAACAAAAAGTTGACAAACAAAGGAAAAATTACACCAATTTTCCAATAATAAAAAGATACTTGCTTTAACCTAATTTTTAAATGAAAATAAATTCAATGTTATAATATTTGAGGTGCATTATTTAAGAGCAACATTAATCTTTCTAATACAACAGATAATTAAGTGGACTTAATTATATAATAAAAGGTCTCACTATAGGATTTCCTTTAAGAAAAAGTGGCATCATCTCTAAAAGCAGGGCAGAAACAGATCAAATGTCATTACTGGAAGGATCATAGAAATTAACTAAATCTTTATACACTAGCAGACCAGTATCTACATGTTTTTTCAGGACATAGACATACACTAACATTTTTTCTCAAAAGATAACTTAAAGGCAAGTAGAACATGTATATTACAGTTAACAGATGTGATGGCTCATGTTTTACCACACACTGAAGGCAAGCAAAGTTAAACAACTAGAAACAATTGAAGTTCATAGGAAGAAAACATGATCTTCTAATCTAGAAACGCTAATTTAATTCTAGAGTTGGGATGCTATAAAGAAGGAAGAAAAACTCTCTAATAAACCCTAGACTTGGAGGATAGACAAACTTAAGATGGTGAGATAAAACAAGTCTGCCTTAGACTGAAAAATTTTCCTGCAGATTTCTGGGTGAAAAATTTTAAACTATAATGTTATAATCTCCTTTTTATCAAACCTGTATATTTATGTGTATGTGTATTCTTCTGGCAGAAGGCTGAACAACTGTCCATCAATCCCATAAGAAATCAGAAAGTATACTCAGGAATTTATTTTTATGGGTTCATTTAAGCATTAACTAGAAAGAGCATATTACTGTAACATGATGTTTATATGATCTCTTAATTTATACATTCATAAAAAATTTAAGCCACCTGTTAACGTCAGGTCACATTCTCTGCTTTAAGATCTATTTGCTGGTATAGATCTCCAATTATTACACTTAGAAAATATACAGTATTTCCTTTACCAGATAAGTTCCATAAATAGAAAAATAAGATTAAATTATCTTTATGAACTATTTTTAGCAGTTCTTCCCTTTTTTGTAAATAAGATGACAATAATGTGAACTGTAATAGACAATAATTCCATAAAATATTATATCTTTATCTTCAAAATAGCATTTTATTTACCTTGTTAATAGACACTATCAAAGCTGGTTCCACTTTAGCTTCAATTTCTTCTGGAGTGTAAAAACAATAGAGTTTACCCCCTCTTAAAACACAATACAACCTTCTCCAACGAATTAGACCTCCTACCATTTGCTGAAAAAGAAAAATCAAGAAATTCTCAAGTTTAAATCATTATTTATCATCTTAACTCTAAACTCAACAAAATACTTGAATTAACAGTTAGTTTTTAAAGATGTTAATATGTTAGCTACCCAATTAATTTACCATACAATAAGTTAGTAGCCTAAAGTCAAAAAGTTAGTATCAGAGAAGAAATGTTTCGAATTCTCAGAAGTATTATGCATAAGGGAAGTAATGATTATCACATAACTCATACACATAAAATCATAAATCAATGCAATTTAAGAGAAGCTAGCCTATTAAAAATTAGTGCTTGGAATTCCACAGCAATTCACTGAATGACTCAGGAAAATTATAAAAATAACTCAATATTCAAAATATAACTTTCCCTTTCTGTTCTCAGAACACGGACTTCCCTGTATAAATGCAAATTTTCTTTCCTCTTAATGGAATCTTTTTTTAAAAAGCTATTGATTCATTTAAGCCCATAATTAATTATTTACTGAATATAAATAACTACAGTGATAAATAAATAAGGAGTATGTTGCACAGAGGCAGCTTTGGAAGCCTAGAGGCCAAAACTGTGCTGAAAGCTGTCTGCCAGAAAGGTCTTTATGGGAAAGGTTTGAGAAGTCCTCATCAGTTTCCCCAAGTAGTCCTCTGTTAGCGATTATCCTGTTGCTGCTATTAATGAAGCAGAGGAACCTGGGGAGGCAGCTCCTTGGCCATCAAAATTGCATTAAGTCCCTTCCCCTTCCCACCTTATCACTCCCAGCCACAACTCCTATTCTATGTCTAACAATGAGGAAGCTGCCATTCAAGAGATGATTTTATATATATATATAAAAAAATACTTCTCAATATCAAAAGGCCAAACAATTGCCATTAAGATCTAAATTAGAGCTATAATTGTTGTAGGATATTTAAAGTCTTCTAACCTGCTCATTAAGAAATCCCGCAAATACATTCTCAGCCATACAGGTTGGTTGGGCAACTAGTCGGCAGCACATGTTACCATATAAGGGAAGCCAAAATGAAGATTCTTCTATTTTAAATAAGAAAAAAGTCAAAGTATAAATATGTGTTTATTTAAGGTCATTATACATTTTAATTATTTTTACAATTTTTTTTGCTTTATATAAGAACATATGTAAAGGTCCTTCCTACTCATATTACCATATTCAATGACAACATCAAATGAAAGAAACCAGTCAGGACAGGATAATATTAAACTAATAGTTTGTAGTAGTGGTCCCCAACATTTTTGGCACCAGGGACCAGTTTTGTGGAAGACAATTTTGCTACAGACTGGGAGGGTGGAATGGTTTCAGGATGATTCAAGCACATTACTTATATTGTGCATTTTACTTATTATTATTACATTAATTCCACCTCAGGTCATCAGGCATTAGATTCTGGAGGTTGGGGATCCCTGGTTTATAGCATGCTATCACCTGGAATAGACATGGAACTTTTAGTCTCTTGATCTCTGTCTTGATCTTAAAACAATTAATCAATGGAGGTAGTTCAGAGCATATAAGTAAACTCAAGTAATTTAAAAACCATCCTAATAAAATGATTTTTGTATGTCACATACTCTGGTTTTCATTATAGTAATCAGCAAACTGATCCTCTGAATAAAACACTTTGGAGCACAACTTAAATAATTTAATAATAAACCCTTGACCCTTCCCCTTCTCCCTTTCCTTACAGTTGTAAGCCATTATGTGAAGCCCACCAAGATGGGGTGCCAGGAGTTGGGGGGAGGGGAACAGTAGTGGGCAGAGCTAGGTGCTGGAGCCGGGCAGGATAAGAAGGGTGAGAAAGCTTCCTGGCATGAGGCTGCAGAGCCTGAATGGGCTGAGGACGATGGATCACACGGCGAACCTAGAACCCAAGGGGAATTTCTTCTCAGCGGTTGGCCTGGCATGGAGAGTTGGGGTCCAGGTAGAGCAAGGAGGGCATCTATGTGCAGTGGCTGCCCAAGTGAGGTGTCAGAATCGAAGGAGAGTAAGAGAAGCGTGCACATTTCAGGGGTGGTCCAGCCATGGGTGTCAGCTTGAGAGGAGTGAGGAAGCCATTCACACATCTGGTAAACCAGAGGAGTGCATCAGGGTCCAGGAAGAAGGAAATCCAAGCACAGGGGCAGCTGGGTATGGGGTGTCAGAGCACAGGTAGGCTGATGAGGGTGTCCACACGGGGTAATGAGGGCAGGCAGGCGTGTGCAGTTAAAACCTGAGTGGGGTGAGGAAAGCAATTATGTGCGGAAGATGGGAAAATGGTTGCTTTTAAGGAGACTAATCAAAGAATAAAAACAGTAGATAATATAAAGATAATAGAAGACAGGTTTCTCACTATCAGAGAAAGGAAATACAAATATGCAGAATGAACTCTAGTACTGGTTTAGAACTAGATGTACTGGTATGAACTTATGGTTTTCAACATATAGATATTAAGAAATCCATGACAAAAAATATATACATGTATGTCCACTAAGAGGGCCTAGGAAAAGTGACAACTAATGGTGATAGTTTAATAGCAATGAATTTACCTAAAGCTCCCATGTCTTCTAAATATTATTTCTATTAAAAAGAACCAGTCTTCTTTGGAGAAATGGCTGATTCCAGGACTGGGGCAGGTAAAGGACATGATGAGTCTGAAATATCTTTTCATGCCTGAAGCAAGGAAGTACTCAATGAATGAGGAGGACATGGAAAATGACAGAGACCCATCTTGAATGTAACCCCACTGGCCAAAACGGAGACAATTTTAATCTCAAAATAAACAAGATATTAACAGATTATAATGCACTGAGTAAAAGTATAAAACACGAATCCATGTTGTTATATAAATAAATCAATGAATAAGTTGAAAGTCTAATAAATATTATACTTAGTTTCAAAGTATCCCCATCCCACACAAAAATTATATATTAATTACAAGAGGGGGAAACAAAAGGAGTAACTATACAGTAGAGAAGCTTGACAGACACCCTAAAATCAAGCGATCGAAGTGAACATCATCAGTAATGGGATGACTCAAAATATGCCACCTGATAGAATGCAATGAGAACACAGCACTTCTGTGACATTTCTGCCAAAGATGCATATCCTGAGTCTTAGCACCAGAAAACATTTAACAAACCTAAACACAGAAAACTTCTACAAAATAACTATGGTATTTTAAAATGTCGTAGTTATGAAAGCCAAGGAAAGACTGGAGAACTGATCTAGATTGAAAGAAACTAAAGAAGCATGATGATTAAATGCAGTAAGCGCATCTACACTGGATCCTTTGGTCATAGGGACGTTACTGGAAAAATATTTGAATAGTGTCTGTTTAATAGGAATAACAGTAATACCATTAATATTCATTTCCTGACTTGGATAGCTGTAATGATGTAGCTGGACGTCTTTTAGCAGGAAATAGATACTAACATAGTTGAGAGTAATGAAGCATCAGATAAGCAACTTGCTCTTATATACTTCTTGAGGAAAACAAAAAGACATTGATATTCAACTTTTAACTTTTCTATAAGTTTGCAATTGCTTAATAAAGTTCTTTCAAAAAACATTAAGATATTCCTCTAATGTGCAAGTGGGTATACAGCCTTTATAACTGTATGGAAGGAAAGCACTGTATAATTTATTGTGTGTATCAGGGTATAAATAAAAATGCAACATATGTTCAGTCCTTTGTTCACACTGGACCACACAAAAAAAGATTTGTGACATTTTCACTGCACCCCTGTCGGTAAATGCCTATTAAATGACTAACCATTGGCTGTTACATTATTATTAACCAAAAAGTAAGTTCAGAAAATAAAATACTTTTGGTAAAAATACAATTATTTAAGATATATTTAATAGATGTAGCCAAGGTTTGGTACATCAGTTAAATGAGAAAGACCAGCCTAAATGAAGAGCATGTGAGTGGGTGCTAAGTTGTTTCAGTAGTGACTCATTTCTGTGCAACCCCATGGACTGTAGCCTGCCAGGCTCCTCTGTCCATGGGATTCTCCAGGCAAGAATACTGGAGTGGGTTGCCAGGGCCTCCTCCAGGGGGATCTTCCGGACCCAGGGATCGAACCCGAGTCTCTTACCTCTAACCTGCATCGGCAGGCAGGTTCTTTACCACTAGCACCACCTGAGGAGCCCAAATGAACAGCACAAAATAAAATAATTTTTATCAACTTACCTGCTCAAGATTCTACTAAAGAATAGCACACCACAAATTTTCTGGGCCTGTTCTTTTTTATTATTACCTTGTTAAAGCTGCTATCTTTTAGAAATGAAGGGCTTCATCTGAGAGAAATTAAGTGTATAAATACAATACAGGCAATGATTTTAAAATGCAGATATAAATAAATGAGAATTTCCTTTCTTAAAATAGCCAGGAAATGAAAGAAACATTATATAAAAGCATGGATCTAAGTAATGTATCTGAAATCAAATTTGTGATTTATGAATTTAGTTTCAAAGTGAATTTCTTTACATACAAGACTTATGGATGACTTCTTTTTTAAGTTAGGATGTAATTCCTAAAGAAACAGAATCATAAGTGATTAGTTTTTCAGAGCAGTTCATAAAGTTTGTTCAGTCAACAATGTACCTGGAACCTAAACACCACAAGTAACAGTTTCTCTAGCAAAATAACTTCAGATTTCATGGCACACCAAGAAAAATAATTCCTTCCTAGTTGCAGTCCTTGAAAACAGAGATTCAATGTAAAATTCTTTGCTCTACAGATCACGTGCCACATAGGCCGCAATCAGCTGTTACTTCCCATGTAGATTTCTCTACAGCTCATGACCACTGGAGAATAAAGCACAGAACTACAGCTTCTTCTCTCTACTTTTAACATGAAAGATGACATCTATACTTCTCACTTAACTTGCCCAAGTATAAACTCTCATTCTTAAAAATATTACCTATAAAGTACTAGGGTTGTTGTGAAATCAAATAAGAAAATGCATATATATGACATTTATCACTGTATCTGGCATGTAACAGATGCTTCTTATAATTTTATATCCAGGGCACTCTCAGTCCTGACGCCATATCCTTTCCATTTTTCAATGCTGTCTTTCCAGTCTTGTGCAACACATTTAATCAAAATACTTAATTCTTCTTTTCCAACCAAAGGTGATATTAGGATAAGATGAAATGGAACAGGAAGTGAAAGAACAGTTTGACTTTTCATTACTCGAAGATTTTATCTAATTCATCTGTAGTTTCGGATGGGGAACAAAATGGAGTTTTAAAATGACAGCGACAACAAAACAAAGGCAAGAGAAAGAATCCAGATAACATCTCAGTTCCATGTCAGTCAATCTTTACAATGTGGTTTCATTGTTTTATAAAAAGTATAAAAATTTCTTGATGACAAATACAAGCCTTAAGATACCATTTTGGCATTTTCCTTCAACTAGTAAGAGCAATAAAGTTGAGTTATAAATTTCAAAAATCTTGTATATTCCCTTTATAGTATTTGAGAGACACTGACATAACTTTATTTAGGAAAACCTTATTACACATAGATTAATTAACAAATAAATCAAAGGGTGACTTTTTCCTACATAAAATTATGTTTATTTTTAATTACGAACTTTTATTCCCAAAATAGAATTGCTTTACAATATTTTCATTTACACACATTTACTCTGTTCGTCTCCAAGGCAAAACATTCAATATCATGGTAATCCAAGTCTATGCCCCAACGAGTAACGCTGAAGAAGCTAAAGTTGAACGGTTCTATGAAGACCTAAAAAACCTTTTAGAACTAACACCCAAAAAAGATGTCCTTTTCATTATAGGGGACTGGAATGCAAAAGTAGGAAGTCAAGAAACATCTGGAGTAACAGGCAAATTTGGCCTTGGAATGCGGAATGAAGCAGGCCAAAGACTAATCGAGTTTTGCCAAGAAAATGCACTGGTCATAGCAAACACCCTCTTCCAACAACACAAGAGAAGACTCTACACATGGACATCACCAGATGGGCAACACCGAAATCAGACTGATTATATTCTTTGCAGCCAAAGATGGAGAAGCTTTATACAGTCAGCAAAAACAAGACCAGGAGCTGACTGTGGCTCAGATCATGAACTCCTTATTACCAAATTCAGACTTAAATTGAAGAAAGTAGGGAAAACCACTAGACCATTCAGGTATGACCTAAATCAAATCCCTTATGATTTTATAGTGGAAGTGAGAAATAGATTTAAGGGCCTAGATCTGATAGATAGAGTGCCTGATGAACTATGGAATGAAGTTTGTGACATTGTACAGGAGACAGGGATCAAGACCATCCCCAGGGAAAAGAAATGCCAAAAACCAAAATGGCTGTCTGGGGAGGCCTTATAAATAGCTGTGAAAAGAAGAGAAACCAAAAGCAAAGGAGAAAAGGAAAGATATAAGCATCTGAATGCAGAATTCCAAAGAATAGCAAGAAGAGATAAGAAAGCCTTCTTCAGCACTCAATGCAAAGAAACAGAGGAAAAGAACAGAATGGGAAAGACTAGAGATCTCTTCAAGAAAATCAGAGATACCAAGAGAATATTTCATGCAAAGATGGGCTCAATAAAGGACAGAAATTGTATGGACCTAACAGAAGCAGAAGATATTAAGAAGAGGTGGAAAGAATACACAGAAGAACTGTACAAAAAAGATCTTCACGACCCAGATAATCACGGTGGTGTGATCACTCATCTAGGGCCAGACATTCTGGAATGTGAAGTCAAGTGGGCCTTAGAAAGCATCACTACAAACAAAGCTCTTGGAGGTGATGGCATTCCAGTTGAGCTATTTCAAATCCTGAAAGATGATGCTGTCAAAGTGTTGCACTCAATATGCCAGCAAATTTGGAACACTCAGCAGTGGCCACAGGACTGGAAAAGGTCAGTTTTCATTCCAATGCCAAAGAAAGGCAATGCCAAAGAATGGTCAAACTACTGCACAATTGTACTCATCTCACATGCTAGTAAAGTAATGCTCAAAATTCTCCAAGCCAGGCTTCAGCAATATGCGAACCGTGAACTTCCTGATGTTCAAGCTGGTTTTAGAAAAGGCAGAGGAACCAGAGATCAAATTGCCAACATCCGCTGGATCATGGAAAAAGCAAGAGAGTTCCAGAGAAACATCTATTTCTGCTTTATTGACTATGCCAAAGCCTTTGACTGTGTGGATCACAATAAACTGTGGAAAATTCTGAAAGAGATGGAAGTACCAGACCATCTGACCTGCCTCTTGAGAAATCTGTATGCAGGTCACGAAGCAACAGTTAGAACTGGACATGGAACAACAGATTGCTTCCAAATAGGAAAAGGAGTACTTCACGGCTGTACATTGTCACCCTGCTTATTTAACTTATATGGAGAGTACATCATGAGAAACACTGGACTGGAAGAAACACAAGCTGGAATCAAGATTGCCTGGAGAAATATCAATAACCTCAGATATGCAGGTGACACCACCCTTATGGCAGAAAGTGAAGAGGAACTCAAAAGCCTCTTGCTGAAAGTGAAAGCGGAGAGTGAAAAAGTTGGCTTAAAGCTCAACATTCAGAAAACGAAGATCATGGCATCTGGTCCCATCACTCCATGGGAAATAGATGTGGAAACAGTGTCAGACTTTATTTTTGGGGGATCCAAAATCACTGCAGATGGTGATTGCGGCGATGAAATTAAAAGACGCTTACTCCTTGGAAGAAAAGTTATGATCAACCTAGAACGCATATTCAAAAGCAGGGACATTACTTTGCCGACTAAGGTCTGTCTAGTAAAGGCTATGGTTTTTCCAGTAGTCATGTATGGATGTGAGTGTTGGACTGTGAAGAAAGCTGAATGCTAAAGAATTGATGCTTTTGAACTGTGGTGTTGGAGAAGACTCTTGAGAGTCTCTTGCACTGCAAGGAGATCCAACCAGTCCATTCTGAAGGAGATCAGCCCTGGGACTTCTTTGGAAGGAATGATGCTAAAGCTGAAGCTCCAGTACTTGGGCCACCTGATGAGAAGAGTTGACTCATTGGAAAAGACTTTGATGCTGGGAGGGATTGGGGTCAGGAGGAGAAGGGGACGACAGAGGATGAGATGGCTGGATGACATCACTGACTCAATGGATGTGAATCTGAGTGAACTCTGGGAGTTGGTGATGGACAGGGAGGCCTGGCGTGCTGCGGTTCATGGGGTCGCAAAGAGTCGGACACGACTGAGCGACTGAACTGAACTGACACACACATTTCTAGGAACATACTTATCAGATCAAAAGAGTTTGGCATATAGGCTAGTGTTCTTAAATTTTCTCCAGTGGAAGCTACAAGTTCGGCTGTAAACCGTTTTGGGGTGTTACTGCTGTAAGCACAGGTGTTTTGTAGTCTTTAACATCCTACTCAGGCTTCCCGGGTGGTACTAGTGCCAATGCCGGGGGCATAACAGATGTGGGTTAATCCCTGGGTCGGGAAGATCCCCTGGAGGAGAGCATGGCCACCCACTGCAGTATTCTTGCCTGGAGAACCCATGGACAGAAGAGCCTGGTGGGCAACAGTCCACAGGGCACAAAGAGTCGGACACGACTGAGGCAACTTAGCGTGAGTGCTCAACATGCTAATCTCTATTGGGTCTCTCTTAGAAAGAAATTTACCACATAGTTCTTGTGCTTATTTGCTCATGAGCATTTTATTAAAGGAGAACCTAGTAATATCTTAAAGAACACTAACGACAAGGGACACTGATGAAATTGATGCTTTGTGAATTTTATTCATTTCAATGGTCTTTCTGACGGTTTAGTTGAAAGAATAGGATCTTTCATCATCAATTCCATTATTAACAAATCGATAGTATTTTGAATTTTCAGGTGCTTTATCAGTAATAATATATGCGTAACCAGAACACATAGCAGAAAAAGCACCGCCTGTCTTGGATTATTTAAAGTCTGGCTTGAACACTAGACAGCTACACAATCTGGCACATTACACTCTCTAAGCTGTATTTTATTCATCTGTAAAATGTAAATGATAACAAAATAAGGAACTTGGGTCGGTCACAGAGTTAGCCAGTGGTAGAACTAGAATACGAATCCATGGCTGATGGCTCCACAGTCTCCATTATTAATCACTTCATTGTAATGATCCCTAATAACTATATGTCACAGAGACTAAAAAGAAAAACTGCTTTAGCATAAGAACATGTAATAGGATACCCTACTCTCAACAGATTTGGGGGAGAACAATACAGTATTGTTAACCTATGTCACATGTTGTACAGCAGATCTCTAGAACTTATTTACCTTGCATAACGGAAGCTTTATGCCAGTTTATTAGCACCCCCTTTCTCTTCTTCCAAACCCCTAGTCACTGCCATAGTAATGCTCATAGTAAACCATGCTCTGCTTCTAACAGTCTGTCTATTTCAGACACTTCACACAAGTGGAATCAGGTCGTATTTGTCCTTCTGAGACTGGCTATTTCAGTTAGCATAATGTCAAAGATCATTCATGAGGTCACATATTACAGAATTTTCTTTTTCAAGGCTGAATATGTCTGGAACATAACAGGCACTCAATATATGGTGATAACATCAATAATTCTAGAGAATTGACACAAAATTTAAAACTTAATTTGCCAAGTTTTCCGATTTGCCAACTGATAATGCTAATACTATTTATTACAAACTTGAAGTTGTGGGCGAAAGAAAGCTCAATTGAATTGTTCAGACCAATCCTCCCACTGAAAACTACTATAAAATACTGAACCAAATCTATTTTAAAAACTTTAGAGCAACAAAGAGGTAACAAATTAAAAGAAACTACCAGTACAAATCTGATAAATGAGAAAAAGTAAGTTAAATGACCACAGAATCTGTTTGTCTTGACAGCATTTGCTAATCCCAGCAAATCCAATTTATGATTTAAAGATCCTGCAAGATGAGGGAAGTAGACCAAAAATCAGTCTAGGACTTTAACAACATAGGCAGATTAATGGGAGGATTCCTCATAATAAGTTGATAGCCCAAAGGAATCACCAACTGGGTAGTGAAAGTGAAGTCGCTCAGTCGTGTCTAACTTTTTGCGACACCGTGGACTGTAGCCTACCAGGCTTCTCTGTCCATGGAATTTTCCAGGCAAGAAAACTGGAATGGATTGCCATTTCCTTCCATAAATAAACCAGTCTAACTGCCCAGGATTCCCACTGCCTGGAAGTGGGGATGAAGGGATCCAGAGAGACTCAGACATGGTCTTTGGATAAAGTGAGCCTAGTCTCTCTGAGTTCCTACCAGAAGCAAATACTAAGCATTAATTTATTCTGCTATGTAAACAGTCAATTATAATGACAAGTACATGAAAACAACTATACATGAAGAAACTGAGTGGTAACCAGTTACAAAACAAAATAGAAACTGAAAGAAAGATTTTATATATCTGAATTATTAGCCATAGGCTATAAAATAGCTATACTCACTCTTTTAATAAAAACCTGAAAGATAATATTAACAGTGCATGCAGGGAATATAAAGTGGCATAGCAGATTTGAGAAAAAAATCAAACAGAACTTCTAGAAATAAGAAGTACAATAAATGAAATGAAGAACTTGGTATACAGATTAACAGCAGATCAGACAAGAGCTGCAAAGAGAATAAAGGAAATAAACAAATGCATTAAAAATTCTAGGAAAAGTAGCAAAGACAGAAAAAAAAGATGAGGAATAGATCATAAATGATAATAAAAAGAGAGAACACAGTCAGAAAGATTAACATAGGTTTAATAAGAATGCTAGAGGAAGAAAGGCAAGAGAATGGACCAGAGGCTGTCTGAATAGACAAGATTTTATCCAGAATAATGAAAGACATCAATCAGTGTAAAGAAGTTCAAGATTTCCAAAAGCATCATAAATAAAACTAAATTCTCCACCTATAGCATGGTGAAGCTTCAGAAAACCAAAGACAAAGAAAAAAATGAAAAGTTACTGTCACAGAAGCAACAAGCTGACAAATGATTTTTAATAGCCAGTTCAAGACCCTGATGGCTCAGTTGGTAAAGAATCTACCTGCGATGCAGGAGACCCCAGTTCAATTCCTGGGTTGGGAAGATCCCTTGGAGAAGGGAAAGGCTATCCACTCCAGTATTCTGGCCTGGAGAATTCCATGGACTGTATAGTCCATGGGGTCATAAAGAATTGGACATGACCGAGCCACTTTCACTTTCACTTTTCACAAGACACCAGAAGGTAGTGGAATTATAGCTTTAATATTCAAAAGGAAAAATATTAAAGTGCCAAACTTCTACACCATGCAAAAATGCCTTTTAAGAGTGAAGCTAAACAAAGTCATCTTCAGACAAACACAAAGAACCAAGAGGTATGATACTAACATAACATACTAAAATAAATTCTAAGGACTATACTTCAAGCAGGAGGAAAATGATCCCAGATGTAATAAGGTATTATATAACACACAAGGATTTTTAACCTCTGAGCCACCAGGGAAGCCCCATTCATATCATAATTATTTGTTAAACTGCACATTTACATTTTATGAACTTTTGTCTATTTTAATGTAACATTTTAGTGTGAAATTTTAAAAATGATAGAGTCATCTCTCTTTACAACAAAAAGTATAAGTAAGGTAGTACATGATTTTATATATTCTACCTTGAAAAATGAAAAAAATAAATAATCCAAATCATATTTCCAATCTACTTTACCAACACTACTGTATATTTTTCATCATAGCTAAAAGTAATCTGGGAGTGTAGAGAGTGCTTATGCTAAGTTTTACAAATCTTCCTAATCACTCCCCTCCCTTCTTCACCCTGCTATCTATTTCTTTTTAACAAATTATAACTACCAATTGTCAGCTAAAGAAAAATGTTTAAGATTATTTTTTTCAGATTTTATTTATTTACTTTTTTACTTTACAATATTGTATTGGTTGTGCCATACATCAACATGAATCTGCCATGGGTGTACACGTGTCCCCAATCCTGAAACCCCCTCCCACCTCCCTTCCCATACCATCCCTCTGGGTCATCCATATGATTATCTCAATAGATGCAGAGAAAGCCTTTGACAAAATTCAACATCCATTTATGATAAAAACTCTCCAGAAAGCAGCAATAGAAGGAACATACCTCAACATAATAAAAGCTATATATGATAAACCCACAGCAAACATCCTCAATGGTGAAAAATTGAAAGCATTTCCCCTAAAGTCAGGAACAAGACAAGGGTGCCCACTTTCACCACTACTATTCAACATAGTTCTGGAAGTTTTGCCACAGCAATCAGAGCAGAAAAAGAAATAAAAGGAATCCAAATTGGAAAAGAAGAAGTAAAACTCTCACTGTTTGCAGGTGACATGATCCTCTACATAGAAATCCCTAAACACTCCACCAGAAAATTACTAGAGCTAATCAATGAATATAGTAAAGTTGCAGGATATAAAATTAACACACAGAAATCCCTTGCATTCTATATACTAATAATGAGAAAACAGAAAAAGAAATTAAGGAAACAACTTTATTCACCACTGCAATGAAAAGAATAAAATACTTAGGAATAAATCTACCTAAAGAAATGAAAGACCTATATATAGAAAACTATAAAACACTGGTGAAAGAAATCAAAGAGGACACTAATAGATGGAGAAATATACCATGTTCATGGATCGGAAGAATCAATATAGTGAAAATGAGTATACTACACAAAGCAATCTATAGATTCAATGCAATCCCTGTCAAGCTACCAGCGGTATTTTTCACAGAGCTAGAACAAATAATTTCACAATTCGTACTGAAATACAAAAAACCTTGAATAGCCAAAGCAATCTTGAGAAAGAAGAATGGAACTGGAGGAATCAAGCTGTCTGGCTTCAGGCTCTACTACAAAGCCACAGTCATCAAGACAGTATGGTACTGGCACAAAGACAGAAATAGAGATCAGTGGAACAAAATAGAAAGCCCAGAGATAAATCCACACACCTATGGATACCTTATCTTTGACAAAGGAAGCAAGAATATACAATGGAGAAAAGACAATCTCTTTAACGTGGTGCTGGGAAAACTGGTCAACCACTTGTAAAAGAATGAAACTAGAACACTTTCTAACACCATACACAAAAATACACTCAAAATGGATTAAAGATCTAAACGTAAGACCAGAAACTATAAAACTCCTAGAGGAGAACATAGGCAAAACACTCTCCGACATCAATCACAGCAGGATCCTCTATGACCCACCTCCCAGAATACTGGAAATAAAAGCAAAAGTAAACAAATGGGATTTAATTAAAATTAAAAGCTTCTGCACAACAAAGGAAACTATAAGCAAGGTGAAAAGACAGCCTTAGGAATAGGAAAAAATAATAGCAAATGAAGCAACTGACAATTAATCTCAAAAATATACAATTAACTTCTGCAGCTCAATTCCAGAAAAATAAAAGACCCAATAAAAAAATAGGCCAAAGAACTAAATAGACATTTCTCCAAAGAAGACATACAGATGGCTAACAAACACATGAAAAGATGCTCAACGTCACTCATTATCAGAAAAATGCAAATCAAAACCACAATGAGGTACCATTTCACACCAGTCAGAATGGCTGCGATCCAAAAGTCTACAGGCAATAAATGCTGGAGAGGGTGTGGAGAAAAGGGAACCCTCTTAAACTGTTGGTGGGAATGCAAACTAGTATAGCGACTATGGAGAACAGTGTGGAGATTCCTTAAAAAACTGGAAATAGAACTGCCTTAAGACCTAGCAATTCCACTGCTGGGCATACACACCGAGGAAACCGGAATTGAAAGAGACACGTGTACCCCAATGTTCATCACAGCACTGTTTATAATAGCCAGGACATGGAAGCAACCTAGATGTCCATCAGCAGACGAATGGATGAGAAAGCTGTGGTACATATACATAATGGAGTATTACTCAGCCGTTAAAAAGAATACATTTGAATCAGTTCTAATAAGATGGATGCAACTGGAGCCAATTATACAGAGTGAAGTAAGCCAGAAAGAAAAACACCAGTACAATATTCTAACACATATATATGGAATTTAGAAAGATGGTAACAATAACCCTGTATGTGAGACAGCAAAAGAGACACAGATGTATAGAACAGACTTTTGGACTCTGTGGGAGAGGGAGAGGGTGGGATGATTTGGGAGAATGGCATCGAAACGTGTAATATCATATAAGAAACGAATCGCCAGTCTACGTTCAATGCAGGTGCACTGGAATGTTTAAGATTAATTTAGCCCCACTTTTCCCTTGGAGAAGGCACTGGCACCCCACTCCAGTACTCTTGCCTGGAAAATCTCATGGATGGAGAAGCCTGGTAGGCTGCAGTCCGTGGAGTCTCTAAAAGTGGACACGACTGAGCAACTTCACTTTCACTTTTCACTTTCATGCATTGGAGAAGGAAATGGCAACCCACTCCAGTGTTCTTGCCTGGAAAATCCCAGGGATGGGGGAGCCTGGTGGGCTGCCATCTCTGGGGTCACACAGAGTCGGACGTGACTAAGTGACTTCACTTTCACTTTTCCCTTATATCCTCTGCTTTCTACCAATAGACAGGTTGGTTTCCTCAATTACAAATTCAAAAATAAGATAGGTCTTTGACAACTATTAACAGAAGAGTGGTGAAGTTACCCATTTCAAGTCAATGAAAAGGATTCAAAAAATGCAAAACCTTTCTGTTCTTAACAAGCAAGCCTCACAAACAAATCTCTAGCACACAGGAAACAGAGAAAAAAATAAACTTTTCACTTTTGGGGAAAAGGGACAGACATATTTGAAAGAATCCACAGAATCACTCATGCCTATCTCATATAAGCCAATAGTCACTTCAGAGGAACATATTAAAATCAGCAATTATTACTGTCACAACACATATATTGACATAACATGTATAATAAGTAAAATAAATACCGTACTTACCATTCCCATTAACAGAGAGATTATGAGTCTTGAAGCTATCCTCAGCACTTTCCAAGCTCAGGGTAGTATGAGCTAGCAAACTGTACTTTGCACCACTAATAGCGAGAAAAAAGACAAGTGTTAAGAATTTTAGTATATTTTCTACTACATAAAATATTTAGATGTTCAACAACAAAATAAACAACCTGATTTAAAAATGGGCAAAGGTCTTGAATAGACATTTCTTCAAAGAAAATATACAAATGGCCAATAAAAATATGAAGAGATACTCAAGAACATTATTAATTAGGAAAACACAAATCAAAACTTCACATCCACTAGAACGACCATTATTTTTAAAAAAACAACCAGAAAGCAACAAGTTATTGGCAAGGATGTAGACAAATTGGAATCATTCTGCATTTGCTGATGGAAATGTAAAATGTTAACCACTATGGAAAACAGTATGGTCATTCTTCTAAAAATAAAATAGAATTACCATGTAAAGTTTGATGAGAATTTTTATTAACTGGGCCAGGTGATATGTTTTATAAATCTTCTGTCTCTTACTATATATGTAATAAAATGAACATTACAAACAATATGTATACATGTAGCAATAACGCAATGCATGCATGTGCTTCATTAATAAATGATGGCACACTCCACAGAATGTTGTTCCCTGGGTGAAGGCATCTTGGTTTTGGATTTTTCAGTTTTATTGAAAAACGATTGCCATACACTACTATATAAGTTTAAGATTTATAACACTTGATTTTATTGGTTTGATTTATCTGGACAGAGAAGCCTGGCGGGCCACAGTCTAAGGAGTCTCAAAGAGTTGGACACAACTCAGCAACTGAGCATGCACATCATGGTTTTCAATATACAAGTGTTGCAGACAAGAGATGTACCTTACTAGCCAATGTTTTTTTGTCAGTGTTTTCATAAGAAAATGGATGCTTGTCTCCAAAACTTGACCAAAAAAAAAATTTAACAAAACAACTCGTAAGTACATTTTTAAGTTACATTCTGAATACAACTGATATAATTCAGACTTCTATTCAGACTATTGGGAAGGTTGCTGGAGCAAAGACACACTATGAGAACCTCATTTTCAGTGTGGGCATTCTCTGCTATTTTTCACTTGTCCTAGCAAATTTCTATAGTGAGTTTCATTATTAGCTCTTATTCATCCCTATTGTTACATAATAAGTGCCCCTCAAAAGTTGAGGAAGTATTTTTTTTTAATGGTGAAGAATAAAAGCAATTGAGAACAGCAATTATAATAGAAGAGCAAGTATTACTACACACAAAACTGCCTATTAACAATCATATGAATGCTTGGTGATGGGGCACAACATTTAAGCACTATCTCAAACATAAGAACTGGTCATTGATACATGGGTTTTATGCAACTACAATTTTTCCCATGCTAAACAATGGTAAATAGACTCCCTATTAGTGTTTTAGTGCAAAATGTGTTATTTTCAGGAACAGATTATTGACAAGAAGTGGATAAGTGATGCAAGAGAGGGACGCTAGGTGTGTCTGACACACAACAAGGCCATCAGCGTGGCAGGATTACAGTGACAGAGAGGGAGACACAATGTCTACAAGCTGGGTACAGGCAGACACCATACACTGCAGGAGGGCATGCCTTGTAGGGCATGATGAGGCCCCTGGATTTTATTCTGAGTGAGACAGGAGGCAAGTGGTAGGTTTTGAGCAGAGGCATGTGCTATGATGTGACTTGTATTTTTTAATGATCCCTCTGGCTGCCATGTAGACAAAAGACCACAGAGGCCAAGAAAGAAATGGAGATGCCAACCAGAAAGCTACTGCACCTCACCAGTCAAGAGCTGATGCAGGCCTGGAATAGGGTGGTAGTTGCTGGGATGGTGAGAAGTGGTAAGATTTTTGATATATTCTAGAGTTGACTCAATGTGGACACAGGATGCAAAAGAAAGGAAAGAATCAAGGACAACTCCAAAGAGTTTGGCCTGAGCAACTAGAAAAAGCAAATTCTTACTAACTGCAAAGAGGCTGACTGAGTAAAGAAGGGATATGGGAAGTAAAAATTTAGTTTTGAACAGATTAGGTTTGAGACTGGGTTGTAGAGTAGGCAGGTGGATAATGAATCTGGAGTTATGAGAGGAAAAAGTATTAAAGAATGAAATTTGGGAGTTACCAATATATAAATGATATTTAATGAAAGTTAAGATAGTTACATAAAATGTGACAACTGAGTATTTGGACACAAGTATTCCATCATTTCAGATTAAGCTGAAGCACAATGAACAAAGGAGACAGGCAAGGAACAAAAAGTCACTGAGGCAGAAGAAAAATCACAAAAGTGGTTTCCAAGGAAGCCAAGTTCAAAAAGTGTTTCAAGGAGAGTGATCAACTGTGTTGAATACTGAAAATTCCAGGAGGAGGAACACTGATAAATGACCATGGTATCTGGCAACATGTAGATCACTGCTGACCTCGATAAGAGCAGTTTCTATAGGAGGGGATAGAAGTTAACATGGTGAAACCTGACTGAACTGGTTCAACAGAATGGGAGGACAGGAAGTGGAGACAGAGTATGGAAAAACTTTTCTGTAAAGGACAGCTGTGCAATGGGGCAAGAGAAATGCGAGGGACTTCAGCATGTTTATGTTTTTGGAAATGATGCAGTGGAAGAGAGAGAAGGGGGGACGTGCAGGAGCCGACTTTTGAGAACTTGAGAAGATGACTGAATGCACAGGCGGGTGGTCTCAGATGGAGTAAGGGCAGTTCAAAAGGAAGGAAAGCAGCAAATGAAGATACAAATGCAGGTAGGCTGATAGATTTGGTTGACAGAGGATACGCAAGTTCTGATTACTTCAGCATCATCAATGCTGTATCAAATGAAGTCATCAGCTTTGACTATAAAGACCTCCGTCAGCAAAGTGATGTCTCTGCTTTTTAATATGCTGTCTAGGTTTGTCACTGCTTTCCTTCCAGGGATCAAGTGTCTTTTAAAGTTATGGTTTTTCAGCAGTCACATATAGATGTGAAAGTTGAACCATAAAGAAGGCTGAGTGCCAAAGAATTAATGCTTTCAAACTGTGTGCTGGAGAAGACTCTTCAGAGTACCATGGACTGCAAGGAGATCAAGCCAGTCAATCCTAAAGAAAATCAGCCCTGAATATTCATTTGAAGGACTGTTGCTGAAGCTTCAATACTTTGGCTACCTAATGCAAAGAGCCAATTCACTAGAAAAGACCCTGTTGCTGGGAAAGATTGAAGGCAAAAGAAGAAGGGGTCAGAGGGAATGTGATGGTTAGATAGCATCACCAACTTAATGGTTACACATCTGAGCAAACTCCAGGAGATAGTGGAGCACACAGGAGCTTGAAGTGTACGTCCATGGGGTTACAAAGAGTCCGACACGACTCAGCAACTGAACAACAACATCATTAGCTTTGAATAAGCAGTGGAAAAAGAGGTTCTATAAGACAGAGTAATGTAATGTGAAATACTAATTCTGACAAGAGGTAAAGTGAAAGGCTGTGGACACTTAGGACGACTGCTCATATTGGAACTCACTTAAGATCAGTGATCCCTCTAAAGTGAGACCAGACAGTATTATTATTCTCACTTCCTCATCTATTCCTCATGAGTGCAGGTGCAGAGGAGCTAAAGGTAGGATTTAACCAAACCAGTCCATCCTAAAGGAAATCAGTCCTGAATATGCACTGGAAGGACTGATGCTGAAGCTTAAATGCCAATACTTTGGCCATCTGATGCAAAGAACTGACTCATTAGAAAAGACCCTGATGCTGGGAGAGACTGAAGGCAGGAGGAGAAGGGAACAACAGAGGACGAGATGGTTGGATGGCATCACCGACTCAATGGACATGAGTTTGAGTAAGCTCCGGGAGTTGGTGATAGACAGGGAAGCCTGGCGTGAAGCAGTCCATGCAGTCACAAATGTCGGACATGACTGAGTGACTGAACTGAACTGCCAAGGTAAGTACAATAAAAGGAGAGAAATAATAGAAAATAATAAAATGGTAAATCAAGGAACTTAAGCTAATTGGAGTCAGAATATTGAACAGAGAAAGCTGGAAATGTGGGAGGTGGAAGATATCGTTGGATATTACTACACAGACCATATGCAATTATTAGTAATGACAAGATCTAGGGTACAACTGTGGGATGGATGGCTAAAACAGGCACAAGATCACCAGAGGCAAGGAAGTCATGAATTTTAGAGGTCAAGGTATTAGATGAAAAGTCTGCATGTATTTTAAATTCATCAAGAAATATTATCTGAAATGGTAAGAGGCAGAGACTGGGAGAGAAAGAGAATGAAGATACTTCGGTGTTTTACTTTTAGGAGTGATGTAATTTATTCTTACTGACCACTAAAAGTATTAAAGTATTCTTCACTTCAAGAATAGCATCATTTCCATACGCAATGGAATATGAAATACTGCTTTTAGTATACACAGGAAGTAGCTATGTTACAGGCTATGTATTTGTACCAAGTGCATTGCAGAGGTGGCAACCTGTGTGGCAGAATAGGCTAAAATTGTGTGATGACCCAAACATATGTTGAATTTTTTCTCAGGCCTTATAAAATAATTGTGGCTAAGACATCTTTTCCTCAACTATTTGAGATAAACATGTAATACATTTGCTTCTATTTCCAATGAATTACACATCTTAAAATAACAATACCAAAAAAGTTATTGATAACCTCCCCTAAGAATAAAGTATGACAGAACCAATTGATACATAATGTGGTCATTAAAATGATCATATAAAGACTCTCTAATAACTCAAGGAAAAAATGTGTGTGTGTACATATATACATACACATATATATGAATGTATAGCCTAATTATGAATATATATATCTCACAAAGCTAGTTACTTTAAAACCTGGAGGAAAAACATCAGTTCAAAATATAAAAAGTATACACAAGCTGGAATCAAGATTGCTGGGAAAAATATCAATAATCTCAGATATGCACCCTCATGGCAAAGTGAAAAAGAACTAAAGAGCCTCTTGATGAAAGTGAAAGAGGAGAGTGAAAAAGTTGGCTTAAAACTCAATATTCAGAAAACTAAGATCATGGCATCTGGTCCCATCAATTCATGGCAAATAGATGGGAAAACAATGAGAGACTTTATTTTGGGGGGCTCCAAAATCACTACAGATGGTGACTGCAGCCATGAAATTAAAAGACACTTGCTCCTTGGAAGAAAAGCTATGACCAATCTAGACAGCATATTAAATCTAGACAGCAGAGAAATTACTTTGCCAGAAAAAGGTCCATCTAGTCAAAGCTATGGTTTTTCCAGAAGTCATGTATGGATGTGAGAGTTGGACTATAAAGAAAGGTGAGTGCCGAAGAATTTATGCTTTTGAACAGTGGTGCTGGAGAAGACTCTTGAGAGTCCCTTGGACTGCAAGGAGATCCAACCAGTCAATACTAAAGGAAATCAGTCCTGAATGTTCATTGGGAGGACTGATGCTGAAGCTGAAACTCCAATACTTTGGCCACCTGATGTGAAGAACTGACTCATTGGAAAAGACCCTAATGTTGGGAAAGAATGAAGGCAGGAAGAGAATGGAACAACAGAGGATGAGATGGTTGGAGAGCATTACCAACTCGATGGACATGAGCTTGAGCAAGCTCTGGGAGCTGGTGATGGACAGGGAGGCCTGGTGTGCTGCAGTCCGTGGTGTCACAAAGAGTCGGACACGACTGAGAGAGTGAACTGAACTGATTTGATCTATCAAGTGACAGTAACTCAGGCATGTCCGACTCTTTGTGACCCCATGGACTATACAGTCTATGGAATTCTCCAGGTCAGAATACTGGGGTAGGTAGCCTTTCCCTTCTCCAGGGGATCTTCCCAACCAAGGAATCACACCCAGGTCTCCCGCATTGCAGGCAGATTCTTTACCAGCTGAGCGACAAAGGAAACCCAAGAACACTGGAGTGGGTAGCCTATCCCTTCTCCAGCAGATCTTCCTGTCCCAGGAATCGAACTGGGGTCTCCTGCATTTCAGGCAGATTCTTTACCAACTGAGCAATCAGGGAAGCCCAACTGATCTATAATAAACTGCATATATTTTTTTCTCTTTCTAGGTTCTATTTCTAAAGTTTATATTACTTTTATAATGAAATAACTGGGTTTCCCCAATGGCTCAGCAGGTAAAGAATCCACCTGCAATGCAGGAGACCCAAGAGATGCAGGTTTGATCCCTGGGTCAGGAAGATTCCCTGGAGGAGGAAATGGCAAACTGCTCCAGTATTCTTGCCTGAAAAATCCCATGGAGAAAGGAGTTTGGCAGGCTACAGTCCGAGTAGGACACGACTGAGTGACTAAGCATACACACAATGAATTAAACAATGTTGTAGGATCTGTGAAGCAGCAGGATGAAAACCCTCCCCTAAAAATCAAAACATGCAAAGTGTTATAATACTACATCTACCTATGTGCAGTTTAACTGACTTGCCTGTAGCTAGCAAGTAGTACACTGGAAACAGAATCCCACTATACTATACTTACTACCACTACCCTTTATACTTCATTAATAATTTAATTAAGGTACTTGTCTATTAAAACAGATACATACTATCTTTTACTATTGCAAGAATTTTGAGTGCAGTAGACATGGCTTACTAACCTTTAAATCCAAACTAGCACATGATACAACTGCTGATAATCATTTCTAAAATGATTAAATGAATAAAGAAAATTATACCCCATAGCTGAGTAATTCCTTAGTTAATCTTGAACACTGTATCATCTTTCACACTACCAAACCATCAACATCACTGTTCCTCAAAACATGAATAATCCAGTTATTCTGCACAAAGATATTTGCTTTATAACTTTAATTTAAAATGTAGTATAATGGCTTATTTTTTTAGTTAATATTTAGTTAATTTTTAGTTAATACTTTTCTGTCAAGTAAATAATCACTTTCAGTTTTACTAGTTTCCACAAGATAACTGTTTAAAATAACATGTATTTATACAATGAAGAATAAGTACTAATTGGTTCTCAAGGTACATAAAATAGTTAATTCAGCTATTAGAAACACTGGGAAAAATCTAGTTACAGGAATTTCAGTAAGATAAATTCCACAAATGAAACGAATAAATGAATCACACCAGGGAGCATGCTAAGAATTACCAAAAATGTTCACTGTCTTCTTTCAGATCAAACAATACTTTATGATGATATTTCAAGTTACTTCATTTTTAAACCATGACTAATTACAATGCCAATGCTTCCAAAATCAACAATGATCTCACTTTTAAAGCATTCTTGTCAGGATAACATTTTCTTACTAAAACATTACACTCATTCTTTTAAGCCAACCCTAATATTGAGTTCCCAAAAGTTTAATCAGCTACATTTTTTTTTAACAAATAGGCCAATTGTTGTAGCATTTGATGCAGCAAGGGTTCCAAAAACATTATGAAAAAATAAATGACTACCTTAAATGGAAGTCTGAAAAAAAAAATGTACTCTTTTGTAAGGAAGAACAGCTATATTTGGTCACATGACATATTACTAGAGAAGATATATTTTGCCCATTTTGGTTAAAAATTAAAAGCTATGTTAAGAATCTTCTCATTCAACTAAATCACTATTAAAGAAATAAAAACTGATCCTTTTAGGCATTTTGATCACTACTGCTATTCTGAAACTCCTACCAGGGTGCTGAAGTGGTCAGTTAAGGAAGGATCAGGTAAGACTGGTCCTGGGCTATGAGTTTAACTTGGTACACTCAGCATTCACAACAAAAGCTCAAAAGAAATGCTGGTATTAAAAAAACATAAACTGGTGAAATGATATAAAGGGTTTTATCCTATCTTTTGATCAGCTTTAATGATATAAATAAGCAAATTCCATTTAAGTTTCATGGGAAATATTGATAAGGAAAACTGATATTTTGATTTAGGTATAAACCAAATAGAATTATCCTTGGGTCAGGAAGATTCCCTGGAGAAGGAAATGGTAAGCCACTCCAGTATTCTTGCCTGCAAAATCCCATGGACAGAGAAGCCTGGTGGGCTACAGACCACAGGGTCACAAAAGAGTTGGACATGACTTAGCGACTAAACAACAACAAAATAGAATGACAAACCTGAAGAGAATAATAAACACTTCAAGACAAATATGTCAGTCCCTGTTACAAAGAACTTAATATCAATAAATGTTATTCTCAAAAACACTTCTAGGCATTGAAGAGGAGTATAGGTTAAATATAAGTTATAGTATCACTTAGATTCAGTTCAGTTTAGTTCAGTCACTCAGTTGTGTCTGACTCTTTGTGACCTCATGAACCGCAGCACACCAGGCCTCCCTGTCCATCACCAACTCCCAGAGTATACCCAAACCCATGTCCATCGAGTCGGTGATGCCATCCAACCATCTCATCCTCTGTCGTCCCCTTCTCCTCCTGCCCTCAATCTTTCCCAGCATCAGGGTCTTTAAAATGAGTCAGCTCTTTGCATCAGGCAGCCAAAGTATTGGAGTTTCAGCTTCAGCATCAGTCCCTCCAATGAACACCCAGGACTGATCTCCTTTAGAATGGACTGGTTGGATCTCCCTGCAGTCCAAGGTACTCTCGAGAGTCTTCTCTAACACCACAGTTCAAAAGCATCAATTCTTTGGTGCTCAGCCTTCTTTATAGTCCAACTCTCACATCCATACATGACCACTGGAAAAACCATAGCCTTGACTAGATGGACCTTTGTTGGCAAATCACTTAGATTTATATATTGTTATATATATTAAATATAATGTATTATGTATTATATTATATTATTATAAATATATATTTATAACATAAATATATTTGTTATAAATATAAATTATATTATAAAATTATATAATATATTGAAATATTATAAATTATATATTATAAAATATATATTTAAAATATATAATACATTAAATATGTTATATATATCATATAAATAGATTATTGATATGATATATAAAATATTAAATTTATATATAATCACTTAGATTATCTATGAAATTATAATCACTGGAGTTAAATTTTAAAATATCTGCCTACATTTTAAAATACAGTTTTATTTATTTATTGGCTGTGCTAGGTCTTTGTCGCTGTGTGGACTATTCTCTAGCTGTGGTGAGTGGGGACCACCCTTCACTGTGGTGCGTGGGCTTCTCATTGCCCGCAGTGGCCTCTCTTGTTGGGGAGCACAGGCACTGGGGCACATGAGCTTCAGTACTTGTAGCAAGTAGGTGTGTGCATGGGCTTATTTGTTTTGCCACATGTGGGATCCTCCCAAACTAGGGATCAAACCCATGTCTTCTGCATTGGCAGGTGGACTCCTTAACACTAAGCCACCAGGGAGGACCCTGCCTACATTTTATAATCCTAGGAAGGTTTCTTCATGCAGTGCTTCAGCATGAATTTTTTAAATAAAATTTTTCAGAAAAAACATTGATCGCAGAACAGTAAAAATAGTAACAATAATGCTAAGAGCTACATTCATTAAATGCTTACAACATACCAAGTTCATGAATTATCTTTCTGAATCTCATAATAATCCTATGGAGTTAAATATTATTCCCTTTTTACAGAGGGAAAAAGAAAAACCCACGGAGTATATTAATCTGTCCTGGGTCACACTAATAATAAATGACAGCATAAAAAAAATCAAGTACTGAAACCATGACGTTTTGAACTGTGTGAAAAGCCCACTTATTGTTTTTACATGCTTGAAAGGTACAGGAAACCCTAAAATGTCTCTAAGGAGGCTTCTACACTTGATCTTAGCCAAAAGGCCAAGAAGTGATCTAAGGAGCCTTCTTAAAATAAATGATTATGTCTAAGAATCCTTACCTTTCATATTAGAAAACTGAGGCCCAGGAAATACTTGTTCAGGACACTACTAGTGCTGTCATTTTCTAAAGAAAGAATTTTGCTGCTTAAAAACATTTTAAAACTATTGAATTTGGTGATTATCTCTAAGGTCTCTTTCAATTCTAAAATCTATGTTTCAAACTAGAAATATAATTGCTCATTTATTCATCAAAAAGTATAGTTTCATTACCTTACAGTTGAATTAAAACATTTTCTAGCAAATACTTGATATAATCTTAATCCTTTTTAATGACATTTATATTATAAAGACTTATATCTTCTATGACTGTTCTTCAATAGATGGGACCCATTCAAGAATCATGAAATCAATTTAATGATTCATAAACAGCATTTTTTAAAAACTGAAGATACCTAGAATAAAAGAAGTCTAATGGCTATACTATAAATAGCAAGAGCTAAGTTTTGTTTCATGAAATCTGACTGCTGATGGTACTGTGTATTCAGTAATGATATAAAATGCATTTTTTATTCACGGTCTCAATCAAAATAAACTGAAAGCCACATTGCTAAAGTCCCAAGGCATTTTTCACATGTAATGTAACTGATATGGAAAGCTAATTAGCTACATTCTGATGACTGAGATTTCTAGGATCTATACCTAAAATATTTTGTGTTATAATTATAGTAAAATTATTGACATGCTGAAGAGCCAACATGCAAAGAAATTCTAGGAATGCTGCCTGTACAACAGTTTTCCTAAGAAAGAAAGATAAAACTACTTGTAAAGCAACAAACACACACAATGTTTAAAGTATCTGAAAGAAACCAGGGCTCCTTGCAGAGGTCGTGATTCTAAGTGTTAGCTGAAAAATAAAACATGAACACAGAACATGTTCCCTGGTCACAAAGCAAAGAAGCTAATTAGAGATTGTGTGTGCCTGCTAAGTCGCTTCAGTCATGTCCGACTCTGCGACCGTATGGACTGCAGACTGCCAGGCTCCTCTGATTAGGGTGTGTCAAAAAGATGCTGAGTCAGCTTAAAGGGTTCCCATTGATCAAAGATGGGGCAATTTGCCTTCGAAAAGAGTAACAACTGCATTAGATTGAAACACAAATACATAAAACTTCAGGAGTTCAAATAAAACAAAACACTAATCACCTCCATGCAAGGATATCAAATTATTATTCTAAAATTGGGTAAATAAGGCTTCCCTCGTGGCTCAGACAGTAAAATCAGGTAAATAAAAGAATCAAGTATATTTTTTTCCTCCTTTTCCTTCATCAATTTTTTGCATTTATACAGAGTTCATGAAGGAAGGTTATTCTTTGAGAGAATTCCAGATTTAAAAATAAATGCATGATATTGTAAAGCAATTATCCTTCAATTAAAAATAGATAAAAATTTTAAAAATGAATGCATATAGAAAAATAAATAAATAAATGTAGGACAAATTTAGAAAGCCACTAAATTATAATCCTGAATGTAATAATGATCAGTCACAGCTGCTAAAACTATTAGATATAACATTGATAGGGAACTTGACAATGGATGTATCAGGCTAACAACACCTGAACCCACTGATCAGTTTTAACACAGCTGAAAGTGAAACAAGACCTACAAATGGGATACAGTAGAAAGTACATACAATCAACATGAAATATTATTGCCCTAAAAGAGAATCTGAAACTAATCAGTCCTCTAGATCTAATTGCAAGCTATAGGAGCACAGGGGATAGAAAAAGATGTTTTAAAAAGACCACAAAAATGTAATCAGATAAATTGAAAATATGGGAAATCTACAAGATCTAGCTTCTTCAATACATGATGGCAAAGGAACAGAAACTTGTTAAAGATTAAAAGAAACTTAAAAGATTCACGTAAATGCAATGTTACAGACCTTGTTTGGACCTTGATTTGCACAAATCAGAAGAGAACTTCAGAAATGGGGCGATTTGAACAAAGAATGGTTATAAGATCATATTTAGGACTAATTTTTTTATTTTGTTAGGTGTGATAATGGTAATGTGATTTTGTTATAGTAAAATATTTTTTAAAAATCCGTAACACTGAAAGCATGACATATATTCAGAAATTCAATTAGTAGATTGATATGGAGCAAACAGTTTGATTTATAGCTAGTCCCTTTTCAACAAAAAAAATTTCATCTTTCTGCTAGATCTTGGAATTTCAAATCACTAAAAACATGCTGTCACCCAACTTTCTACTTTCAAAGAAACATACCACCTCAGCTGGGTAAATGTCAGACAACCAAGTTTTGTTACTGCTTCAGGATATCTTTTCCCATTTAAAATGTAAACATATTCACCACATACAATACTCTAAAATGTCACAAATACATAATTATACTATGTCTCTATAAATATTGTATTAGAAAACTTACTAAATAGCAGAACTGAAGGACAAGCACATTTCATGATCTTCTTGAAGCACTGAACTGATTTTCTTCCCTGTAGCTTTGCTTATAGATGTTTTCAGTTTCTTAGCTAATTTTTTTGGTGTATTAGTTATAGAAGATTCTTCTGCACAGCAACTATATACTTCCACCTTTATCTGAAAGTCTGGCCCTGCTTCATTACTAAAAACAAGGACAATCATAATGTTAGAAATTTAACTTAGGAGAAAATAAAATTACAACACCCTCTGATGTTTTCATAACTTTTCAAAGCAGCATTTGGAACAGGTTTATGTTAATATATATTAATAAGATAGAATCTCCCTGAGTTTATTTAGTATCTAAATGACTTGAGAGGGTCACTGCAACTTCTAGAGCTACCAGCTTCTAAAGTAGGGCTATTTTAACTCAATGTAAACAATATAGTCAGGCAATTACTTAAAGAAAAAGAATAAAATGCCCTGGTCGTTTTGTTGCCAATGCTATTGTTCCTTTTCAGTTCCTTAATATAATTATTTTAAGGCACTTACATATGTGTGATTTCCTGAAATGACCATTCCTCAAAAGGAAAAGATGTGAAAACAAAAAAGAAAGAAAATTAAACAAAAGGTTTCTTCTGCTGAAGCCTTTAGTTTCTGTGTCTTTTTCATAAAGTGCTTACAGCCCACTCAACAATGTGCCCCTCCTTCCTGCCCCACCTTTGTACCTAATAACTCTAACATTTCACTATTTGGTTATACGGGAGAAAACAAACGAATATAAACAGATATACTTCAGAAAACATTAGATGTACCTGTAAAAATGCACAATGCTACAACAAATAAGCTTTGTGCATTAGCACCAGCATAAATATAAATATTAGCAATCTTAAAAAAGAGAGAGAGACTTCAAGGCATGAACTCCTTGAAGTAGAGTGAAGTCTTGGTAATATTTGTATTCTTAATCTAGCATAAAATATATTCAGTATGTATTAAAACAATATGCAGAAAATCTGCAATGTCAAGACTGGCTTTGTTCCTTCTCAGACACAATGAACTATCTTTACAATAAAAGACTGTGGTGATATTACTACAAATAAAATATACTTAAAATTGCAAAAGAGGTCCATCAGCAGATTTTGCCTGTAAGGAAGATCTATCAGTCTCAGAGATTTTAAATACACAGCATAGACTTTTTAAGATTTAAATAGCCAATCTATAGTTTGAATAAATCCAAGGAATAATTGGATTTGAAATACTTTTATAGTTTATTATTTGGCAACTTTTAAACATACAGTATTCCTGGTAATGACTAACAAATGTCAATATTTAGAGAAAGACCAGGGATTCATAAATACTGAATACTTATTAAAACAATCATAACAGAAAGCACATTTTAAAACAACATTTAGAACATTTGTGAGCAGTTATTTTTAGAACAATTTGAAATATTTACAGAAATATTAAAAAATTATAAATCAGGAGTTGTCTTCCCAAGGAACTTGCACTATTCTGTGAAAAAAATTATGATTTTTTTTTTCTTTGTGGTGAAAATAAACAAAAACAAATTGTTGTAAAGAAAAGAGTCCACTGACAGGACAATTTTGCCATGAAAAAAATGCACTATAATAGTTGATAATGGAAATAAACATATTTAGATAAATAATAAAATTGAATTTTTTAGTCTCCATTATGTAAACATTTGGTAATATTTGGGGGATCCTAAGTAAATTCCTTTGGTTCAACAGTGCTTATAAGATGGCCTACACTACTAATTACACACAAAAAAAGTACTTTATTTTTCTGTGTTGTACACTTACTTAGGGAACAGTGGACCAAAGCCCCAAAACATGGTTGTAATAGTTCTTTTTTTAATGCTACATGAGTGGCAACACTAGTACTTTCAATATCAACTGTATATAGTTCCATAACTGAAGATTGGAAAAAACATATATATTGATTTCATTTTAATTGATAAGTAGTTACTAGTATTTCAATATGAAGATACTGTCTTTGAAACCCTGTAAGAAATATAAATCACATACTGATTTAGGCCAATAGAAAAAAATGCCAGGAAAAACTTATATTAGTTAAAAATGATTTCTATGGCTACCGGAGGAGTTCTTTCTGGTTCTATATTATGATCACAATAAAATAAGCCTGTAAAAGAGCAGGGGCAATAAAAATGGCCCTGAGGATCACCCAATCTTTTATTGTTTTGGAGTACATGAAAGAAGAGCACCATAAGAAAAAGAACATCTTGAAATTTTACTAAAGTGCTTTTCCTACAGTACATATTTCAGAACTATCTAATAAGGTTGTTACACTATTTTAGTATTTCTGTAAGTAAATCTCCTATATGAGATGTAAGAATCTGTTTTATGCTCAAACTCACTCTATATAAAATCACGTTATAATGATATGCCACTGTATTCATAGTTTTACTACTAATATTATATGATTTCCACTTTATTTTACATTGGAAAAATTTCAAATCCAGAAATGGCTTATAAATAATGCAACGTTCAAAATCAATTTGAACAGTTAAAGATTTTAATGCTTCAAAAGTAAGTCAATAATTTTGCCTTCCTCTGAAAAAGGTAGAATTTTAGGTTCTTTTCCTTCAAATAAGATTAAAAAAAATACTTACAATATGGTCACATTTTCAAAACATATATCTGTGATTGTTTTATCCACAATCACCATCTCAGTATCAAAAACTTCAGCTCCCAGTTTGAATAAACAAAAAATGGCATAGTACTGTGATCCTAGAGAAGAAAAACATTAAAACAATGACTCATGTGATGAATCATGCCTATATTATGTTAAAATCTACTTGAAAATGAAAAAAACAGCCTAAATATTTGTTAATAGATTCTTATTTTCATACATTGTACACTGTAATCCTTTAACTTTTTATTGAGACTCTTGTCAGTATGCATTAATTGCTTGCCCAACTAAAATACAACTAAACTACAGAGTATCAAAAAATAAAGTTAAAAATATAGGTTTCTCAGCAGTCTAAAGTAACCACCAAACTCATAAATTTTACTCCTAGGAAACTCCTTAAGCTTTAATTAATAGCAAATTTAGCACTACATATATACTATTACCCCTGTCATTTTGGCTTCCAAATATACTTAATAAAAATAAGTTTTCTATCTTAAGAGGTTAGGAGCAGACACATTAACAACAAAACATTTTCCACCAAACAGAGAGGGGGGAAACTACAAAATCAATAAAAAGTAGAGATGTGAACACAAAAACCATGGCTGCTGGACTTTCTAATTTAATATATATATTTTTAAAGTATTAGGTGATTAAAAGACTAAATCCTCATTACTGAGAAAAATGGAGCTCTTCAGATAAACTTAATTCTCTATAGTAATCAGAAAGATACACTTAATTCCCCCATGTATTCCTTTATAAACTAAATTATATTTCTTAAATGAATAACAAATATACTAACCTGATTTTGTATTTTTCATACAAAATTATGCTCAACATGTTTCAGGCTTAAAGTATGAGGAACAAAGCTATCATAATAGACAAGAAAGATAAAGGATTGTCATAACTTTTCTGCACTGCCTCTAACAGCTACAAATCATTTGAGGTTAATTTCCATGACCCAAGCCATGCATGGATTTGTTAAGACTATATAAAGCTATAAAACGCTGAAGGGGAATAAAAATTAGATCAAGCTAAATATCTTTTTCTCTTATATCCCATTAAATAATCTGAAGGAAGAGAACAAGGCAAAAAAAATCTCCAATATTTTTGGTCAAAAAATGTGGCCTTTACTACTTCACTCAAACATCTCCTTTTGTTTCACAATTTCCTTGTCTATTACCTGTTGGCATCCTTGCATAGGTTCCTATCAATAAGATTGTGCTTATTCTGTCAAATGACATTTATTTCAGTGTGGAAGCAGCTTTTTCTCCCAATTATCTCAAATTTACTAATACGTCAATTACAATCAAAATCATACATACGTTCTTTATTGCTGAAGTGATCAGAGTCTTTCCACATTAGTGGTATACGAATATCTATAATGGAGGGGAAAAAGAAATTACAAGGAATAATTTTGGTAAATTTCATTTCTTAGCGTAAAGTAAACCTCTGTATTCCATAATGGAGTCTGACCACTAAAGCCAGCATTTATTTATTATTAAATATACTAACATAGTAATATTTCCTCTTAAACATAGCTTAGACTAGGAATATAAAATCTTATACTTTTTAAACCTCACCAAGTATTACTCAAGAAATTAATTTATTAAGTAGCACCTATAATAAGCTTGTTATAAAATTTTGGTGATTTATGCTTTTGAAATAGGCAAAATTTGGGTAACCTAGTGTTGAATTTATATTTTGGGTAAGCAGTAGCAGCAAATGTAGTTAAATAAATTTCAAAATCATAGAACAGTAGAGGTAGAAGTGGCTTTAGAATGAACTTTTATCCACTATGTAAACTTTAAAGATGAAAAAAATTAAGTGACTTATATAAGATTATTGATTTCTGGAAGAGACCCAATTCTTGACAAATAAATCCAAGATCTTTCCATTAGGAAGATTTAACTTGTCTACAAAAGAATTTTCAGATCTTTGTATATTCATGCTACAAACTGTAGCATTTTCCTTAAGAAATAAAACTAAAAAAAGGAATGTATTACTTCTTTCAGGCCAAGAAAGGGCCTATATTCTAAAAGTGATCTAAACATATTTCTCTCATTCACATATTCTTCAAATTCTAAGTTTAATAACTAATAAATTTATTCCAGAAATTAATCTAGAGCTTTCAAACAGTCAACATTTGTTTTCCCTAGTTTCCTCCATTCTTCCTTTTACTTTTAATACTGGTTAACATTATGGAGTAACAACTTTCCTTTGACATTCTTATGCTGTCTGTGTATTTTCAAAACTTGAGAATTAAGATTTTACCAAACAGATTAAGATGAGCAATTATAGCATAACACAGCACATTAGAAATCTCAATGGTAAAGTGAAGTTTGTTTTAATTTTGTACTCAGAGTACAAATTTTCAAATTTTGTGGAAAATTTCTGTTTAAAACATTTCCCTACTACACTTTGGAAGTTTATGTGCCTATTTTTTCTTACCTATTAATTATGCCACTTTCAAATAATTATAATTCTTTATGAACATAAGCTATTTGGCTATCTTTATGCTGTGCTTCATTTTTAGATTCCATGATCTTTTGTCTACAATTTTGTCTGGAATTCTTTCTAGGGTTCTTAGCTCCTATTTTCAATTTCCTTTCTAGAAAAGCTTTATATTACTCTATTCTTATGCTTCCTAACCAGGTAGACATGTATGAGTGCTCTTCTCACTGCTGCTTTACCACTCATTTTTATCAAAAAGTGAGAAAAATAAAACATTATTCTATTGAGTTCTTGTGTCAAACCAAACACTTTACATATACCTCATCCAACAATAGTTTTGAAAATATATCTACCAATTAATGACTGTGTTTTCACTGTCATCTCAAACTATTTTTTTTATTTCCTCTTTGATTTCATCATCAACCCATTAGTCTGTTAGTATCATGTTGTTTAGTCTCCATCTAATTGCTTTTTCTTGTTTCTTTGTGTGGTTTACTTCCAGTTTCATGCCACTGTGCATAGAAAAGATGCTTGAAAAAATTTCCATCCTCTTAAATTTGTTGAGGCTTGTTTTGTATCCAAGTATGTGGGTCTATCCTAGAGAATGCTGCATGTGCACTTGAAAAGAATGTATATTCTGGATTTTTTGAATAGAATATCCTCAAAATATCCATCAAGTTTAACTGTGAAAACACAACCATACAAAACCTGTAGGATGCAATACAGACCTTCCTCAAAAAGCAAAAATCTCAAATGAACAGTCTCATCCACCAACAATCTCATCTACCAAGTATTAGAAAAGGAGAACAAACTAAACCTAATGTCAGCAGGAGGAGGAAAACAATAAATACCAAAGAGGAAATATATAAAATAGATATTGTAAAACTGTCGGGGAAAAAAATCAATAAAACCAAGAACTGTTTTTTTTGAAAGGGTAAACAAAATCAACAAACCTCTGGTCAGGCTCACTAAGAAAGAGGACCCAAATAAAAAAAAAAAAAAGAAATGAAAGAGGAGAAATAACAGATACTGCAGAAATACAGAAACCCGTAAGAGAACACTATGCATAATTATATGCCAACAAATTGGACAACCTGAAAGAAACAGACAACTTCCAAAAACAAAGTCCACCAAAATGGATCATGAAGAAGCATAATTTGAAGAGATCAATCACCGGGAGTGACATTTGTTGCTGTTGCTGTCAGTTGTTAAATTGTGTCCTGCTCTTTGCAATCCCATGGACTGTAACTCGCCAGGCTCCTCTGTTGTCACTATTCATGTCCACTGAGTCAGTGATGCTATCTAATCATCTCATCTTCTGCCACCCTCTTCTCCTTTTGCCTTCAATCTTTTCCAGAAGTGAAACAGAATCCATAAAAAAATAAAAATAAAAACTCTCCACAAAAAAATCCAGGACTGGATGGTTTCACTGGGGAATTCTACCAAACATAAAAAGAACTCACACTGATCCTTCCCAAACTCTACCAAAAGACGGGAAGAGGAGAGAACACTTCCAAAGTCATTCTATGAAGCCACCATCACCTTTATATCAAAATCAGACAAAGACACTACCAAAAGAGAAAATTACAAGCCAATAACATGCTAGTAAAGTAATGCTCAAAATTCTCCAAGCCAGGCTTCACCAATACGTGAACCGTGAACTTTCTGATGTTCAAGCTGGTTTTAGAAAAGGCAGATGTACCAGAGATCAAATGGCCAACATCCGCTGGATCATGGAAAAAGCAAGAAGAGAGTTCCAGGAAAACATCTATTTCTGCTTTATTGAACATGCCAAAGCCTTTGACTGTGTGGATCACAATAAACTGTGGAAAATTCTGAAAGTGATGGGAAAACCAGACCATCTGACCTGCCTCCTGAGAAACCTATATGCAGGTCAGGAAGCAACAGTTAGAACGGGACAAGGAACAACAGACTGGTTCCAAATAAGAAAAGGAGTACGTCAGGGCTGTATAATGTCACCCTGCTTATTAACTTCTATGCAGGGTACATCATGAGAAACGTTGGGCTGGAAGAAGCACAAGCTGGAATGAAGATTGCCAGGAGAAATATCAGTAACCTCAGATATGCAGATGACACCACCTTTATGGCAGAAAGTGAAGAGGAACTAAAAAGCCTCTTGCTGAAAGTGAAAGAGGAGAGTGAAAAAGTTGGCCTAAAGCTCAACATTCAGAAAACGAAGATCATGGCACCTGGTCCCATCAGTTCACTTCAGTCACTCAGTCGTGTCTGACTCTGCGACCTCATGAATCGCAGCACGCCAGGCCTCCCTGTCCATCACCAACTCCCGGAGTTCACTCAGACTCATGTCCATCAAGTCAGTGATGTCACTCAGTCGTCTCATCCTCTGTCGTCCCCTTCTCCTCCTGCCCCCAATCCCTCCCAGCATCAGAGTCTTTTCCAATGAGTCAACTCTTCACATGAGGTGGCTAAAGTACTGGAGTTTCAGCTTTAGCATCATTCTTTCCAAAGAAATCCCAGGGCTGATCTCCTTCAGAATGGATTGGTTGGATCTCCTTGCAGTCCAAGGGACTCTCAAGAGTCTTCTCCAACACCACAGTTCAAAAGCATCAATTCTTTAGCACTCAGCTTTCTTCACAGTCTAACTCTCACATCCATACATGACCACTGGAAAAACCATAGCCTTGACTAGACGGACCTTTGTTGGCAAAGTAATGTCTCTGCTTTTCAATATGCTATCTAGGTTGTCATAACTTTTCTTCCAAGGAGTAAGCGTCTTTTAATGTCATGGCTGCAGTCACCAACTGCAGTGATTTTGGAGCCCCCAAAAATAAAGTCTGACACTGTTTCCCCATCTATTTGCCATGAAGTGATGGGACCAGATGCCATGATCTTAGTTTTCTGAATGTGGAGCTTTCAGCCAACTTTTTCACTCTCCTCTTTCACTTTCAGCAAGAGGCTTTTTAGTTCCTCTTCACTTTCTGCCATAAAGGTGGTGTTATCTGCATAACTGAGGTTATTGATATTTCTCCTGGCAATCTTCATTCCAGCTTGTGCTTCTTCCAGCCCAGCGTTTCTCATGATGTACTCTGCATAGAAAGCAGGGTGACCATATAAAGCCTTGATGTACTCCTTTTCCTATTTGGACCAGTCTGTTGTTCCATATTTAGTTCTAACTGTTGCTTCCTGACCTGCATATAGGTTTCTCAAGAGACAGGTCAGATGGCCTGGTATTCACATCTCTTTCAGAATTTTCCACAGTTTTTTGTGATCCACACAGTCAAAGGCTTTGGCATGGTCAATAAAGCAGAAATAGATGTTTTTCTGGAACTCTCTTGCTTTTTCCATGATCCAGCGGATGTTGGCCATTTGATCTCTGGTTCCTCTGCCTTTTCTAAAACCAGCTTGAACATCTGGAAATTCACAGTTCACGTATTGCTGAAGCCTGGCTTGGAGAATTTTCAGCATTACTTTACTAGCGTGTGAGATGAGTGCAATTGTGCAGTAGTTTGAGCATTCTTTGGCATTGCCTTTCTTTCGGATTGGAATAAAAACTGACCTTTTCCAGTCCTGTGGCCACTGCTGAGTTTTCCAAATTTGCTGGCATATTGCGTACAGCACTTTCATAGCATCATCTTTCAGGATTTGAATAGCTCAACTGGAATTCCATCACCTCCACTAGCTTTGGTCTTAGTGATGTTTTCTAAAGCCCACTTGACTTCACATTCCAGGATGTCTGGCTCTAGATGAGTAATCACACCATTGTGATTATCTTGGTCATGAAGATCTTTTTTGTACAGTTCTTCCGTGTATTCTTGCCACCTCTTCTTAATATCTTCTGCTTCTGGTAGATCCATACCATTTCTGTCCTTTATCAAGTCCATCTTTGCATGAAATGTTCCCTTGGTATCTCTAATTTTCTTGAAGAGATCACTAGCCTTTCCCATTCTGTTGCTGAGGAAGGCTTTCTTATCTCTTCTTGCTATTCTTTGGTCCCATCACTCCATGGGAAACAGATGGGAAAACAGTGGAAACAGTGTCAGACTTTATTTTGGGGGGGACTCCAAAATCACTGCAGATGGTGATGGCAGCCATGACATTAAAAGACGCTTACTCCTTGAAAGAAAAGTTATGACCAACCTAGATAGCATGTTAAAAAGCAGAGACATTAATTTGCCAACAAAGGTCCATCTAGTCAAGGCTATGGTTTTTCCAGTGGTCATGTATGGATGTGAGATTTGGACTGTGAAGAAAGCTGAGCACCGAAGAATTGATGCTTTTGAACTGTGGTGTTGGAGAAGACTCTTTACAGTCCCTTGGACTGCAAGGAGATCCAACCAGTCCATTCTAAAGGAGATCAGCCCTGGGATTTCTTTCGAAGGAATGATGCTAAAGCTGAAACTCCAGTACTTTGGCCACCTCATGCAAAGCGTTGACTCATTGGTAAAGACCCTTATGCTGGGAGTGATTGGGGGCAGTAGGAGAAGGGGACGACAGAGGATGAGATGGCTGGATGGCATCACTGACTCGATGAACATGAGTCTGAGGGAACTCCAGGAGTTGGTGATGGACAGGGAGGCCTGGCGTGCTGCGATTTATGGCGCTGCAAAGAGTTGGACACAACTGAGTGACTGAAGTGAACTGAACTGATATATATATATATATGTGTATATATATATAAAACAGATAAACAATATCCTACTGTAGAGCCTAGGGAACTATATTCATACTTTATATGGAGCAGAATATGAAAAAGAATATATACAGGGATTGAAACCAGTTTTCCTGCATTGCAGGCTGATTCTTACCATCTGAGCCACCAGGGAAACCATGGCTGTTCAGCTGGCCAGTCGTGTCAGATGCTTTGCGACCCCATGGACTGTAGCACACCAGGCCTCCCTGTCCCTCACGATCTCCCAGAGTTTGTCCATGTTCATGTTCATTGTATCAGTGATACTGTCCAGCCATTTCATCTTCTGATGCCCTCTTCTCCTTTGCCCTTGATCCTTCCCAGCATCAGGGACTTTTCCAGTGAGTCATCTGTGCGCATCAGATGACCAAAATACTGGCGCTTCAGCATCAGTCCTTCCAGTGAATATTCAGGGATGATCTCCTTTAAGATTGCCTGGTTTTATATCCTTGCTGTCCAAGGGATTTTCAGGAGTCTTCTCCAGCACCACAGTATGAAGGCATCAACTTTCGGCATTCTGCATTCTTTAAGGTCCAGCTCTCACAACTGTATGTGACCACTGGGAAGACCATAGCCTTGACTATACAGACCTTTGTCAGCTGAGTAATGTCTTTCCTTTTCAACACACTGTCTAGGTTTGCCATAGCTTTCCTGCTAAGAAGCAATCATCTTCTGATTTCATGGCTGCAGCCACCGTCTGCAGTGATTTTGGAGCCCAAAAAGAGGAAATCAGTCACTACTTCCACATTTTCCCCTTCTATTTGCTGTGCAATAATGGGACCAGATGCCATGATTTTAGTTTTTTTAATATTTAGTCTTATGTTTAGTGTTAGCCAGTGAAAGCTGGCTCTTTCACTATTCTTCACCCTCATTATCAAGAGACTCTTTAGCTGCTCTTTGCTTTCTGCTATTAGAGTGGTATCATCTGCCTATCTGAGGTTGTTGATGTTTCTCCCACTTATCTTGATTCCAGCTTATAACTTGTCCAGCCCAGCATTTTTCATGATTTGCTCAGTGTATAGATTAAACAAACAGGGTGACAACAGATAGCTCTGTAGTACTCCTTCCTCAATCCTGAACTAATCAGTTGTCCCATACAGGGTTCTAACTGTTGCCTCTTGATCTGCATACAGGCTTCTCAGGAGACAGGTAAGATAGTCTGGTATTCCCATCTCTCTAAGAGCTTTCCACAGTTTGTCATGATCCACACAGTCAAAGGCTTTAGTGTAGCTGATGAAACACACAGATGCTTTTCTGAAATCCCCTTGCTTTCTCTATAATTCAGCAAATGTTGGCAATTTAATTTCTTCCTTTTCTAAACCCAGCATAGACATCTGGAAGTTCTTGGTTCACATAATGCTGAAACCTAGCATGCAAGATTTTAAGCATCACCTTACTGGCATGGGAGATGAGTGCAACTGTCCAATGGTCAGCACATTCTCTGGTACTACCCTTCTTAGGAATTCAGATGAGGACTGACCTTTTCCAGTCCTGTGGCCACTGTGGGTCTGACAGATTTGCTGACATAAAGAATGCAAAACCTTGATGGCATCCTCCTTTGGGATTTGAATAGTTCTGCTACAATTTCATCACATTCACTAGCTTTATTAACAGCAGCACTTCTTAAGGCCCATTTGACGTCACATTCCAGAATGTCTGGCTTTGGGCGACTACCATCACAATCCAGTTCATTAAGATCTGTTTTATATAGTTCTTCCATGTGTACACACACACACACACACACACACACACACACACACACACACACAAACACAGACACACAGAGCTAACACTCCTTGAGTTACAAGAACAACAAACTCTAGGGAGACCAAAGTCTTTGGAAGCTCTTAAAAGGCATCTAAAACTGGAAAACTGTCTATCTGAAGAACATGTCAAGATTATAGAAAACCATTTCACAACATAAGTTACTACGATATGGACTAAAGAGGTTTTAAAGTTTGTAACTTTTATGCAAGGTTTCTGTTTGCCAAATTAAATTATATGTAAAGTAAACTTTTTCCTGTGTAAAGTTCTTAACCTTAATGAAGTTAAGCAAGTGCTCTCATGTTATGAACTGCATCCTGTTCTCATTATGCTCATTTTTGAGAAAAATTAGAGAGTTGTTGGGCAGAAGACATTTCATTACTTGTTAATTTTCCAAATTTAAAGGAAAAATGTATTGAATAAATAATATGATTAAGTTATAAAGTGAGAGAGCACAGATATAGTAAATAAGAGCCCAGCACAGGAGTCAGGCTCAGGCATCAGTGCTGGTTCTGCACTGAGAAGTGGCTTGGACAAGTTAGTTACAAGACTGAGTCTCAATCTCTAATTTGTAAAAGGAGGGCACTTGACTAGATCTCTAACACAGTCTGTTTCTTTACACTTCCTTCCCTTTCTATATGATAATCTTATACTTACACAAAACCACATGCTGGCTAGAATTTTATATTATTAACTGTTGGATTCGTCTCAATAGTTACTAAATTCCATGTTACATGACCTTTAATATTGTACAGGAAAATACTACTGTTATCATTTTATTCCAGTAGAACTAAAATAAGGAATCAATTATTAGCCCAGTCCTTAGGAGAGGTACTTTAAACTTCAAAGAATATGTATCTTATACGTGGCTGACCATCATCACTTCAGTTCAGTTGCTCAGTCGTGTCTGACTCTTTGCGACCCCATGAACCGCAGCATGCCAGGCCTCCCTGTCCATCACCAACTCCCAGAGTTCACTCAAACTCACGTCCATCGAGTCGGTGATGCCATCTAACCATCTCATCCTCTGTTGTCCCATTCTCCTCCTGCCTTCAACTTTTCCCAGCATAAGGGTCTTTTCCAATGAGTCAGCTCTTTACATCAGGTGGCCAAAGTATTGAAATTTCAGCTTCAGTGTCAGTCCTTCCAATCAATATTCAGGACTGATTTCCTTTAGGATTAACTGGTTTGATCTTGCAGTCCAAGGGACTTCAAGAGTCTTCTCCAGCGCCACCATTTAAAAGCATCAGTTCTTCAGCAACTCATCTTTCTTTATAGTCCAACTCTCACATCCATGCATGACTTCTAGAAAAACCATAGCTTTGACAAAACAGACCTTTGTTGGCAAAGTAATGTCTCTGCTTTTTAATATGCTGTCTAGGTTTGTCAAAGCTTTTCTTCCAAAGAACAAATGTCTTTTAATTTCATGGCTGCAGTCACCATCTACAGTGATTCACCATCAGAAATATACCCTTCCGAAAACATATTATTCTCACTTGCTAATTTCTTTAAGTAAATCTTAGAAATACTGTGTCAGAATCCCCCCTCCAAAATGTTTTTATCAGATTTCTATTATCCAAAATGGGCTTTCCCAGGTGGCTCAGTCACAGAGAATCGCCTGCCAATGCAGGAGACACAGGTTCGATCACTGAGTTAGGAAGACCTCTGGAGGAGTAAATGGCACCCCACTGCAGCATTCTTGCCTAGAGAATCCCATGGACAGAGGAGCCTGGCAGGTTGCAGTCAAGAGTTGCAATGAGTCAGACACAACTGAGTGACTAAGCACACACTTGGGAACTGTTAACTTTACAAATATGCTATTTACTCTTACATCTTTATTAAGGTTATTCTTGGGATATTTATTATTTGTTTTTTTGCTGATTTTATTGTAAAGGAGATAACTTTTGCCATCACATTTTGTCACTAGGTATTGCTGACTCTGAGAGCAACTACCACTTTTTGTAAATGTCTCAGTAAATTACCTTTATTTTCTAGGTCTGCAATCTATTATCTTCAAATAGTACTTAATTTATCTGTATCTCTTCAGTAGTTTCAAGTTTCATTCTTAGTATTTTAGCTAGAATTTCTATAACTCTGTTGTAACATTGATATGATACACAGTGCTAGTTTGTTCTTGATTTTAATAGGATTGCCTTTCTGTTGCCTATGACTTCACTGATGTCCTGTCAAAGGGCTTACTACTTTCTTGACCATAGTTGATGACTCACTGCATTTCACAACTGCTCTTTTTCGTAGTTGTTCTTTTTCTTCTAGGGTGGTATTAACTATTTACACAGGTTGGAAGGGACATTGGACCCTTGCTTCTTTTGCCATACAACCACAGCCTATTGGTCAGTTTGCCCTTTCCCATGCCTAGCTATGTCAGATCCTCAAGAAGAGAAGGTGGACATTTCTTATCTATTTCCCAGGTGGTCATATACGGTTCAGATGGCAAAAAAAAATGTATCAGTTAGTAATTATTTTTAAATTCAGTGTCAAAGAGTAGAATTCCTTCCACATTCTTGCAAATGATTGACTCAGTTTTAGTTTACAGTACTCTTACCTTCTTTTTTAATGTCTTAATCGGCATTTTATTGTTGAAACTGATTAGGATAGCTGAATTGATGTTATTAGGTCCTAGAAGTTCTGTCATTTTCAAAAGTGAAATCCAAGTTACTTTTGTGAACTGATTTGGTTTTAGTATTTGAATTAGCAGTCTGCCTATTTAACATGTGCAATTTTTTAATGTGTAGCAGAAATAATCAGGATAAACCTCAATTATTCTTTTAACTTTCCTAAAGATCTGGCCTACAAGACCTTTTAGAACTAACACCCAAAAAAGATGTCCTTTTCATTATAGGGGACTGGAATGCAAAAGTAGGAAGTCAAGAAACACATGGAGTAACAGGCAAATTTGCCTTGGAATGCGGAATGACGCAGGGCAAAGACTAATAGAGTTTTGCCAAAAGAACGCACTGGTCATAGCAAACACCCTCTTCCAACAATACAAGAGAAGACTCTACACATGGACATCACCAGATGGTCAACACCAAAATCAGATTGATTATATTTTTTGCAGCCAAAGATGGAGAAGCTCTATATAGTCAGCAAAAACAAGACTGGGAGCTGACTGTGGCTCAGATCATGAACTCCTTATTGCCAAATTCAGACTTAAAATGAAGAAAGTAGGGAAAACCACTAGACCATTCAGGTATGACCTGAATCAAATTCCTTATGATTATACAGTGGAAGTGAGAAATAGATTTAAGGAACTAGATGTGATAGATAAGAGTGCCTGATGAACTATGGACGGAGGTTCGTGACATTGTAGAGGAGACTGGGATCAAGATCATCCCCGTGGAAAAGAAGTGCAAAAAAGCAAAATGGCTGTCTGGGGAGGCCTTACAAATAGCTGTGAAAAGAAGAGAAGTGAAAAGCAAAGGAGAAAAGCAAAGATATAAGCAGCTGAATGCAGAGTTCCAAAGAATAGCAAGGAGAGATAAAGCCTTCCTCAGTGATCAATGCAAAGAAATAGAGGAAAACAACAGAATGGGAAAGACTAGAGATCTCTTCAAGAAAATTAGAGATACCAAGGGAACATTTCATGCAAAGACGGGCTTGATAAAGGACAGAAATGGTATGGACCTAACAGAAGCAGAAGATATTAAGAAGAGGTGGCAAGAATACACAGAACTGTACAAAAAAGATCTTCACGACCAAGATCATCACGATGGTGTGATCACTCATCTAGAGCCAGACATCCTGGAATGTGAAGTCAAGTGGGCCTTAGAAAGCATCACTACGAACAAAGCTAGTGGAGGTGATGGAATTCCAGTGGAGCTATTTCAAATCCTGAAAGATGATGCTGTGAGAGTGCTGCACCGAACATGCCAGCAAATCTGGAAAACTCAGCAGTGGCCACAGCACTGGAAAAGGTCAGTCTTCATTCCAATCCCAAAGAAAGGCAATGCCAAAGATTGCTCAAACTACTGCACAAGTGCACTCATCTCACACGCTAGTAAAGTAATGCTCAACATTCTCCAAGCCAGGTTTCAGCAATACGTGAACCGTGAACTTCCACATGTTCAAGCTGGTTTTAGAAAAGGCAGAGGAACCAGAGATCAAATTGCCAACATCCGCTGGATCATGGAAAAAGCAAGAGAGTTCCAGAAAAACATCTATTTCTGCTTTATTGAACATGCCAAAGCCTTTGACTGTGTGGATCACAAAAAACTGTGGAAAATTCTGAAAGAGATGTGAATACCAGACCACCTGACCTGCCTCTTGAGAAACCTATATACAGGTCAGGAAGCAACAGTTAGAACTGGACATGGAACAACAGACTGGTTCCAAATAGGAAAAGGAGTACATCAAGGCTGTATATTGTCACCCTGCTTATTTAACTTCTATGCAGAGTACATCATGAGAAACGCTGGGCTGGAAGAAGCACAAGCTGGAATCAAGATTGCTGGGAGAAATATCAATAACCTCAGCTATGCAGATGACACCACCCTATGGCAGAAAGTGAAGAGGAACTAAAAAGCCTCCTGCTGAAAGTAAAAGAGGAGAGTGAAAAAGTTGGCTTAAAGCTCAACATTCAGAAAATTAAGATCATGGCATCTGGTCCCATCACTTCATGGCAAGTAGATGGAGAAACAGTGGAAACAGTGTCAGACTTTATTTTTGGGGGCTCCAAAATCACTGCAGTTGGTGACTGCAGCCATGACATTAAAAGACGCTTACTCCTTGGAAGAAAAGTTATGACCAACCTAGATATCATGTTGAAAAGCAGAGACATTAATTTGCCAACAAAGGTCCGTCTAGTCAAGGCTATGGTTTTTCCAGTGGTCATGTATGGATGTGAGAGTTAGACTGTTGAAGAAAACTTAGTGCTGAACAATTGATGCTTTTGAACTGTGGTGTTGGAGAAGACTCTTGAGAGTCCCTTGGACTGCAAGGAGATCAACCCTGGGATTTCTTTGGAAGGAATGATGCTAAAGCTGAAACTCCAGTACTTTGGCCACCTCATGCGAAGAGTCGACTCATTGGAAGAGACCCTGATGCTGGGAGGGACTGAGGGCAGGAGGAGAAGGGGACGACAGAGGATGAGATGGCTGGATGACATCACCAACTCGACGAATGTGAGTTTGAGTGAACTCCAGGAGTTGGTGATGGACAGGGAGTCCTGGCGTGCTGCAATTCATGGGGTCGCAGAGAGTCAGACACCACTGAGCGACTGAACTGAACTGAACTGAAAGATGTGGCCAGTGCATGGTGAAGCTGGAAATAGAAAGCCCAAGTATCTTCTGGAAAACAATGAAAGACTATGAGATTTTGTTGCAAATATTCATTTTGACCAAAACAGGTCATATTTTAATTCCCATATCAAAATGAAATGGATTTATAAAGGTGAATTCATCTTTAACATTCTTTGTTTTTATCTTTTACAAATACACAGACATGATATGATTAAGCCTAAGCAAAGATGAGAAGAAATTTTGCAGAAGAAAATGTATCCCATTTTCTGAGAATTTTGGCTCCTTAATTTAAAATTATCATTTATAATAAAAGAACACATGAAATAAGATTAATTTCTACACTCAAGTATTCGTGGTCAAGAAAACAGTTTTCTCTCTTAAATGTTTTTATTTAAACACTCTTCTAAATGGATAGTTAATGCTAATTTCATGAACTGCAGCAGTCAATAATCTATTATGAAATGACAATAGAGGCTAACTCTATCATGGCATTCAGTCTTCAACAACAATTTAAGACATATCAATTTAACACACTGAGTGGCACTACAGCATAAGCAAGGAATTATATTTAATTATTTAAGGATTATATTTAAGTACTTTTAGAATCCTCTTTAAAAATCTATAATATTTTGTTTTTTTCACTTTAAAATTTATTGAACATAGTTAAGAACAGTATAATATGTAAAAGTGCTATGTTTGGCATCAGAAGCATAAATAAGATATAAAATATGTTTTATTCCACTCATATCATAATTTCAAAGAGGAAAACATAAATAACTATACAGCAAACAACAGATTTTTATATATAGTTATTTTCTGAAGAATTTCTGCTAAGAATAATTCCTCTGATTTAGGACAATTATGTCATATGTAAAATTCAGCTCTACCCATCCTGTAGTAGAATTTTTATTTATCATGAAGACGTTTCTAAAAACAGTTCCTTGGGTGACATGGCCTGAAGGCTTCCTGGAGCTAAGAGAATAAGGCTTTCAGCCAATGAAACAGCCTAGTTATTATTTAAGGACTGTTGGAGGTCTGTTGTTTCTAAAATGTATCAGTGAGATAATAATTATAAAAGATACATTATCTAACTAGCATACACATGAGTCAGTCATGTACTTATTCACTCCAATCTGTGGTATCTCCAAAGCCATTGTCTTTAGCTTCCTTAAACACTTTGGAGAAACTGAGACAACACAGCGTAAGTGCCATCTAGTGGTAAAGGGTTTCCTAACTGCATTAAGAATCCAGAGAAGGAAAACATCGTTTCTAGGGGAATGATAATAGGGAAGGCTTTTAGATGAGCTAATAGATCCTGAAGATACTATAGTTATTTCAAGAGTTAACTGGGGGTTAGGAGCATCGGGTGTATTGACAGAACACAGAGAAAAATATATGGCTAATACAGACAGCTTATGTATAGGAATAGTGGACGATATGACTAGAAAAATAGCTGTGAGTGTGAAAGTCACTTAGTCGTGTCCAACTCTTTGCAACCCCATGGACTATATACAGTCCAAGGAAAATGGTTGGATCAAAATATAAAACTCTGGTGGGGGGAGAGTCTACTCTCTATCCTATGGGCAACAGAGTGCAGTCATCCATCCCGTCAACATTCACTGAATAATAACTACGTCTGAGCACTGTATTAGTTTCTGGGTATACAGTGACAAACAAAGCAAACACGGTTCCAACCTCATGGAAATTTCGGAGTAGACAAACATTAAAAGAAAGCAGCATCGAAACTTACGAGCAGAAAAGGAATGGAGAGCCAAAAGACTCGAGTTTGTAGCCCAGCTCAACCACTTACAGGAAGTCATTTAACCTCTGAGTCTGTAGAAAAACAGAACTACCCTGCTTATTTCACAGTGTTGCACTGAAGAGAAAACTACATTAATGTACATAATATACATGAATCTGTTTTCTCAGACTGTAATATTCTACACAAATGTAGAGCATAATGATGAAAACAGTATTTTAGAACAAATATTCTGGTAGAGGTATGCACAATAAAATGAAAATGGATATAAGGAATTTTAAAAAACCACTAACTCTAGGAAGTTACTTTACAGAATTAATTTACTCAGCAATATAAAAATAATCCATTACAGCATACCTGATATGGCAATCTTTCCTCTACAAGCTGTCCGTTCTTTACTTTCAAAATTCTCCTCACTGTCAAAAGAAAATAAAAACCTAATGAAAAAACAAAGATATTCTCTAATAAGCAATTGCTTTAACAATCTTTCTTAAATGCCTAAATACTAAAAATAAACACGTATCCTGGAATAACAATGACTTCCAGTTAATATAAACTATTTGACTCAAATTTTGTGATGTTTAGTCAACAGCTAGCTGACTTTAAAAGAAATAGAGCCATTCTCTCTTTGATTTTTTTTATATAACCTGTACTTTCCCTGATGATTGCATATTAGCTTATTCTACAATGAAAGTCTTTTGTGACCTCTTACATTTATAAACAAGATATGCCATATTTACACAAGTCCTAGGAAGTATATCTTGGGTAACCATTTCATAAATTACATTTCTAGCTTACCAGATTATAGTCATCTGAAAAAGTTAATAAATAAACTTTCTAACCATGAGCTTGCCACCGAAGAGTATATTATCCCTATAAAATCTCCAACAAACATTTAAAAAATTACTCTCTGCTACATATTCATGTGCAAGTAATATTGTAATTTATTTCCTTGAAGCTTTAAACACTAAGCATATATCAAAACAATAAAGTAAGGTGGCAAAGGAAGGGAGTAGCCCTCTAGGAGAACACATGTGGAAAGGAGAACATTACCATGACAATAGAGAATGTCTCAAAGAAGATTCTTGGGATGTGAGACACTTCCAGGTTTGAATGTAGACTGTACTATTATCACAATTTTTTTTTTCAAAATAGTTATTTCCATTCAGTTTAGTCGCTCAGTCATGTCCGACTATTTGTGACCCCATGAATCTCAGCACACCAGGCCTCCCTGTCCATCACCATCTCCCAGAGTTCACTCAAACTCACGTCCATCAAGCAGGTGATGCCATCCAGCCATCTCATCCTCTGTCGTTCCCTTCTCCTCCTGCCCCCAATCTCTCCCAGCATCAGAGTCTTTTCCAATGAGTCAAATCTTTGCATGAGGTGGCCAAAGTATTGGAGTTTCAGCTTTAGCATCATTCCTTCCAAAGAACACGCAGGATTGATCTCCTTTAGAATGGACTGGTTGGATCTCCTTGCAGTCCAAGGGACTCTATTTCCATTATACCAAATCAATCCCATCTCTAAACAGTTCTCCAATATCCTGTTTCCTAATAAATAACCTACATTTAGAGATTAGCATTCCATTTCTAGAGCAATGTATCCAGGAGTATTCTGTGCACTCTTTTTTTTTTTTTTTTTTTGTCTCTATTCAATTTGGTTAGCCAATTAACTGCCAGTTAATTTAATTAGGTACCTCAAGTATGTGATAAGATAGAAGCTTCATTTGAATACTGTTTTGATTCTAAAGGGGCTTTTGGAGAAAGATTGAGTGGGAGTGTGAAGTGTATCTAAGTTTCAGAAGAGTATGACACATCTTATACACACGTCAGTAGCCTTGCTAAAAAGACTGCACATAATATTCATTATCATGCATCGAATTTTAAAACAAAATACATCATCCTACTTTTTGTTTAACTCTCTTATTGGATTAAGCCCATAAGTATTACAGGTGAAATATATTCCAAAGGAGCAAAAATAATTTACTGAGGTACTTATGGTCAGTAAGTCTATACGGGACATTTATATATATAGTATTTATATAGAGAGAATTTATAGAATCTAGCACTAAGTATAACTTAAGTAATATAGTAGACTTAAAGCCATAAATTCTCAGGATCCTATCTAATAATTTTGTGGTTACACTGGTATTTAAATTAAAACAGGGAATTCACTCAGTGAAAAATAAAAGTACTCATTATTTCAAAATAATGTTTTGTTGAATCATAAATTTTAAAGAATCAAGTTCAATATTTCATAGACAAGTTCAGTTTGTCATGTTGGGGAATACCAGCTGGCTTATTAGGTCATCAGAGTGAAAAATTCAACTGAATAGTCTACTATGTTGTGAAATTATACACTGAAAGGCCAACCAGAAATCAAACACAAATCTCAATTTCCTCAAATTGGTACAAGAAACACAGTATAAACACAGTTGGCTGGCATTTGTAAGTAAATATTTCTAAAAATATCTCCTATATGAGCAATGCATAAATTCTTCAAAATATTTATTTCAGTGAAAAAATACAAGGAAGCTCTAATACAGTGAGTAACTTCAGTATTATGGAATAGGTCATAGATTATGCTAAAATTTAAATTCATTAGGCATTATTAAATTGGATTAAATTTAAGGCTTTGGCAGACAAGTGAAATTCTAAAATACTAGAAACACCAAAAGCAACTGGCTGAAGATTTACCAAAAAAATTTTCCCACTCTAAATTATTCAACCACCTGGCAGGGTATAGCTTTTTTCCTCTATAACTATAAATTACTTGCATAGAAAAGTCCTTTTCAGGACTAGTCAACAAATTTATTATACACAAATATTATCAAACTATAATATAAATCCAATTAACCAAATAATCAGTCGTATCCGACTCTTTGCGACCCCATGGACTGTAGCCTACCAGGCTCCATCCATGAGATTTTCCAGGCGAGAATACTGGAGTGGGTTGCCATTTCCTTCTCCAGAGGATCTTCCCGACCCAGGGATCGAACCCGGGTCTGAGCCACCAGGGAAACCCCCCATAATATAAATCCAATTAACCATATAATCTTACAGAATAATTAAGTCTGCCTTTAAAAAATTAAGAGATGAAGTAATCCAGCCTCATGTTTCAGAAGCTTGAATTATTTTCAATTCAAATAACTCAATTGCTATTTAGGGTGCTAAAATGTGATGTTTTTCTAATTAATCCAAATTGACAACAAAATTGTTAAACATTATCTATTTAACAATGTGCTACTGTAGCTAATAGTTTGCTACAGTTAAATAAATACTTGCTTTAAAATCTGCAATGTTAATGCCAATTCTAAATGCTACAATTAGCCAGTCTGAAGAAAAAGCAAATAACCATAAAAATCACTCGATCAAAAGCACAGCTATATAACAGTGTACCTGATTCTTATAAACCTGTTTAGAGAATTATTTTGGTAAGATTTGTAAAAGCTAATTTAAAAGACAAATAAAAATATAAAAGACAAATTTTTAACTATTTTATTAACATATTTCTGCCTGTAGGTAAATAAAATGACCAACAGAGGGTGCCAATCAGCCACTTTGTTGCTCAAAAATCTGTATTAAAATTAGCAGAGTAAATATAGTTTACCTTATTTTATATTGTTCCATATTGGAATTTACAATAGCACTGCCTTCCAGAGTTAACAAAATAGATTAAGAAATGACACATGATGAAAGTATTATTTTCTTAACGAAGCACTAGAAGAATTCTAAATAGGATTCTATTATTTAAAAGCAGGTTATAAAAATCCTTCAACCCTCACACAAGTAAGTGAAGACTAAAACACTCAGAAATGCTTAACATGGAATTTTAAGCCATCTAAAACTATGTGGTATAAATTCAATACTTTCATAAGTATGTTAAGTTGGGAAGATGAGTTTTCTACTTTAAATCTTGAAATAACAACTTAGTTTCAACAGACACTAAACAATATAAAGTTTAAAAAAGTAAAACTAGTAACGTCTTTAATATACCATATTGTATTGCAGAAATACCAGGAGTACATAATTTCACTGGCAATCTACACTTTTAGCTTTTATTTTTGTTTATGTTATAGTATATAAGTAATTAAACTAGTCAATTGGAGTGTAAGAAACTATTTAGCTTTGTGGCATTATTAAAATCACAATCATGTTGAATGATACATATAATTAGGTCCTATAAATATCCTTGACTAGTATTATTTTCACAAAGTCAAATAAAGTTTCAAGAAGATAGACTAGTGGGTTAGGCCAGGAGAGAACATTATTGCTAAAATGTAAGTTCTGTAAGAATAGGAATGTGCGGGGCTTCCCTGGCAGCTCACTGGTGAAGAATCCACCTGCCAATGCAGTAGACAGGTTTGGTCCCTGATCCAGGAAGATCCCACATGCCGTGAGCAACTAAGCTCATGCCCCACAACTATTAAGCCTGTGCTCCAAAGCCCGGGAGCCACAACCACCAGAGCTGTGGGCACACTCCACAGCAAGAGGAGGACTGCAGTGAGAAGTCCACGCACCTCAGCGAAGCACAGCCCCCAGTCACGGCAACCAGAGAAAAGCTCATGCAGCAATGACGACCCAGCGCAGCCAAAAATAAATAAAATTATATTAAAAAAAAAAAAGAACAGTATTTCGGCCTATTCTGTTCACTGCTCAATCACCAGTGCCCAATATATAACTCAGTACAGTCTAAGGAACTCAACAAATGTTCAGTGAATATCAAATGAAGTAAACTAGGATATGGTCATTTTGGTGGAGCAAGTCCTGTAGGTGTGACTCTTACCCATGAATAACTAGTTAGTAAGTTGCTGTTAACCTCTCAGACTCAGCATCCTCATCGGTAAATGGTGGGAAGTATTTATCTAATAGCTACTGAATAAAATAATATTTTTAATGCATTCTGTATCATTTTTAGTGTTAGTCACACTAAGTCATGTCTGACTCTGCAACCCCATGGACTGTAGCCTGCCAGGCTCCTCTATCCATGGAATTCTCCAGGCCAGAATCCTGGAATGGATAGCCATTCCCTTCTCCTGGGGATTTTTCCGACCCAGGATTGAACCCATGTCTCCTGCACTGCAGGCAGATTCTTTACCATCTGAACCACTGGCAAAGCCCTAGTATTTGTGTTATCATTCTCAGAAAGGTCCATGAAAACTAGGATTATTTTGTATTTGTGGCTTTAGTATTAATTTGAAGCTTACATGGAAGAGGCACTAAATCATTTGTTAAAGTGACCAGAGTATGACTTCCCAGTTTCTACAAGATAATGATAGACAGTGACAGTGGTAGTGAAGTCGCTCACTCGTGTCCGACTCGTTGCGATCCTGTGGACTGTAGGCCAGCAGGCTCCTCCATCCATGGGATTTCCAAGGCAAGAATACTGGAGTGGGTTGCCATTTTCTTCTCCAGGGGATCTTCCTGACCCAGGGATCAAACCCAGGTCTCCCTCATTGCAAGTAGATGCTTTAACCTCTGAGCCACCAGGGAAGATAATGATAGTCACCTACATTGGAATCTTTTCTAGAATCCTATGAAAAGTTTCACATCAACAAGGAAAGCAAATAAAATCATCTATGGCCCAAACCAACAGCATAACTAGAAATCAGACTTCAATTTACAACTGAAAACAACAGAGCCAGCTCCTGGAGGCCTCACCCAAATAGTCAGGTATTGCAAAACACTTGACCACCTGATGCAAAGAGCTGATTCACAGGAAAAGACCTGATCCTGGGAAAGATTGAAGGCAGGAAGAGGAGGGGACAACAGAAGACGAGATGGTTGGATGGCATCAGCAACTCAATGAACATGAGTTTGAGCAAGCTAGGAGATGGTGAAGGCCAGGGAAGCCTGGCATGCTGCAGTCCATGGGGTCACAAAGTGTTGGACATGACTGAGCAACTGAAAACCAATTGCAGAACACAAAATAAGATCAACTTATTTAATCCTCTCCTCTAGAAGATGGATACAAAATCTGGTGTCTACCACAGCCCTGGTAGGCGCTCCAAAAGAACTGTGTTTCAGAAGTTGTTAGTCTTGTGGAGAAGAGACACACACAATAGCGGAGGTATCCTTTGAAGGTTTGGCCATGATAAAAAGAAGGAAGGAAGAAGACAAGGAAGAGGAGGGGAGAGGGAGCAAGAGGAGGTAGACAAAGGGTTGGGGAGGGAAGAAAGAAGAGGAGGAGGAGAAAGGAACTGAAATTAAAATGCCTTAGATATAAAATAGCATCCAACTATCAGAAAATCAACTGACCAACATGTCTAAAAGGAACCAAAACTCCTATCCACCCTTCCAAAAATAGAAAACACTTTTGAACTATGAAACCAAGTAGCTCCTTTCACCCACTTCCCTCCACTATCACCACTTGACCCATAAAAATACTACATCCTACATATTTCATTAGGAACAACAACAAAAAAAGGATCAAACACCCATAGAAAGTTACTATAAAATGAAAGTAGAATTCCAATGCTTCAGCTGATAAAAATATCCCACCAACCACTCTCCAAAAAACAAAGAACAGAAAAAAAGTAACATGGTACTTCAAAATGAATTAAGTGTAGCTTAAAAAGCTACTGCAAACAGGAGAGAAACCAAGAATCTGAAATCTAATACCTCACACTAGTAAAGGATAAACAGCAGGTAAATGCTGCAAAAAGGGATACAGTAGATCAAAACAAAAAGATAAAATAAAATAAAGAGTTTAAAACATCAAAAAGACAGTGATAGACATAAAAGACAGGCAAAGAAGATCCAATCTGCATGTAACTGGAGTCCTTAAATATGAAAAATAAAATAACAAGATAGGATAGAATTAATGTTTCCCCCACCCCCACCCCTCGAAGCTTTAACTCCAGGAAAACTTTCTGAAAACAAAAGAACTGAATCTATTAACATATTTTAAGTCACTCAGTCATGTCCAACTCTTCGAAACCCCATGGATGGTAGCCTGCCAGGCTCCTCTGTCCACGGAATTCTCCAGGCAAGAATACTGGAGTGAGTTGCCATCCCCTTCTACAGGGGAGCTTTCCAACCCAGTGATCGAACCTGAGTCTCCTCTATGGCAGGCAGATTCTTAACCATCTGAGCAATATTTCAAAGGCACTAAACGAGCCAAAATGCTCAGCCTTAGTCATATACCAGATAAACGAGGGTCTTTTTAAAAAAGGAAAAAAATCAGACATTAGATTTATTGATAACAATACAACAATGGAGCAAGGTATTCAGAGAATCTCAGCAAAAGAAAGTGTTGGCCAAGGATTTCATACCCAATCAAGCTGCACTTTAGGTACCAACACTAAATTAGAAAAGCACTTTAAAGATACAAGAATGTGAAGATAACTGTATTCACTTTAAGGAACCCACTAGCTCATGAGCTTCCTCTAAACAACAGATGATTTTAGAAAGCATAACAAAAAGACAGGCATCAAACATCATATTTATTTAACTGCAGATCAAAGACTAAAATAAAGGTGAAGATACAAGTATAGGATTGGTACGTAAACACTATCTACTTAGCAAAGCAGAAATACAACTCTAAAAAAAGAAGACAGGATGGTAGAAAAGGAAGAAATGGGAAAATAGAACAAGTTCATTGATTTCCACACAGAAAATTGTAAGTATAAACAAAATGATATCATGTTGCTGCTGCTGCTGCTGCTAAGTCGCTTCAGTCGTGTCCGACTCTGTGCGACCCCATAGACAGCAGCCCACCAGGTTCCCCCGTCCCTGGGATTCTCCAGGCAAGAACACTGGAGTGGGTTGCCATTTCCTTCTCCAATGCATGAAAGTGAAAAGTGAAAGTGAAGTCGCTCAGTTGTGTCCGACTCTTAGTGACCCCATGGACTGCAGCCCACCAGGCTCCTCCACCCATGGGATTTTCCAGGCAAGAGTACTGGAGTGGGCTGCCATTGCCTTCTCCAAAATGATATCATATAAAGCAGAAAAACAAAATAGGAGAAGCCTAAGAAAAAAAAGAACTAAGGTCATTATAAAGCTAACAGTATATAGTTTTTAAACATATAAAGTTCCAGTACTACTATGACAAATAATCTTAAATCAAAAAAAGAATAAGGAAAACAGGCCACATATAAAAGACAAGCTATAACTATAATACACATAAGTTAACATATAAGAATATGACAAAACTGAAATCAAGTATATCAGCTATATATATATATATATATATATATATATATATATATACACACACACACACACACAGACACACAAAATCAAACCCAGTTCTCCCACATCGCAGGAGGATTCTTTACCATCTGAGCCACCAGGGAAGCCCTAATTTCTCTAGTAAAAGGATTTTCAGATACGCTCATAATGTAAAACTCATGAATACAAGAAACACACTTTCAACAAACAATTCATAAAGGCTAATTAGAGGTGGACAAAGCTATACCAAACAAATGCAAACAATAAGAAATCAAAGTATATGATCTTGTTATCAGAGAATTGTAGAACTCAGATCCAAAAGCTTTATAGGACAACAACAAAAGGAGACTCCATAATGCTAAAGGCTGCAACTAGCAATGAATACATAACAAGTACTAAAGTACCAAATGTTTCCTAAAACAGAAAGTATGGGATATAGAAGGGTAAGACAGCAAAACCTTAATAACAAAAATCTTAACCTCTTTTTGTCCAAGATAGTTCAAGTGGTCAAAAAATAAGCAAGGCAATAGAAGATCTTAAAAATGTAATCAATAACACAGATCTTTTGCATATATATAAAAAAGTGAAGTGAAAGTCACTCAGTCATGCTGACACTTTGTAACCCCATGGACTATAAAGACTCCATGGAATTCTTCAGGCCAGAATACCAGGGCAGGTAGCCATTTCATCCTTCTGAGGATCCTCCCAACTCAGGAATGGAACTCAGGTCTCCTGCACCACAGGCAGATTCTTTACTGTCTGAGCCACCAGGGAAGCACAAGAAAACTAGAGTGGGTAGCCTATAGTTCCCCAGCAGATCTTCCTGACTCAGGAATCGAACTAGGGTCTCCTGCATTGCAGGCAGATTCTTTACCAGCTAAGCTACCAGAGGAGTCCTATTGCATAAATATAAGTATACATACATATTGAACTTTGTTCAGTTCAGTTGCTCAGTTCACTTCAGTTGCTCAGTCATGTCCGACTCTTTGTGACCTCATGAATCGCAGCATGCCAGGCCTCCCCATCCATCAGCAACTCTCGGAATTCACTCAGACTCACATCCATCGAGTCAGTGATGCCATCCAGCCATCTCATCCTCTGTCATTCCCTTCTCCTCCTGGCCCCCAATCCCTCCCAGCATCAGAGTCTTTCCCAATGAGTCAACTCTTCACATAGGTGGCCAAAGTATTGGAGTTTCAGCTTCAGCATCAGTCCTTCCAATGAACACCCAGGACTGATCTCCTTTAGGATGGACTGGTTGGATCTCCTTGCAGTCCAAGGGACTCTCAAGAGTCTTCTCCAACACCACAGTTCAAAAGCATCAATTCTTTGGCATTCAGCTTTCTTCACAGTCCAACTTTCACATGACCACTGGAAAAACCATAGCCTTGACTAGATGGACCTTTGTTGGCAAAGTAATGTCTCTGCTTTTCAACATGCTATCAAGGTTAGTTATAACTTTCCTTCCAAGCAGTAAGCGTCTTTTAACTTCATGGTTGCAATCACCATCTGCAGTGATTTGTCTGACACTGTTTCCACTGTTTCCCCATCTATTTCCCATGAAGTGATGGGACCAGATGCCATGATCTGAGTTTTCTGATTGTTGAGCTTTAAGCCAACTTTTTCAGTCTCCACTTTCACTTTCATCAAGAGGCTTTTTATTTAGTTCCTCTTCACTTTCTGCCATAAGGGTGGTGTCATCTGCATAGCTGAGGTTATTGATATTTCTCCCAGCAATCTCAATTCCAGCTTGTGCTTCTTCCAGTCCAGCGTTTCTCATAATGTACTCTGCATATATGTTAAATAAGCAGGGTGACAATATACAGCCTTGACGTACTTCTTTTCCTATTTGGAACCAGTCTGTTGTTCCATGTCCAGTTCTAACTGTTGCTTCATGACCTGCATACAGATTTCTCAAGAGGCAGGTCAGATGGTCTGGTATTCCCATCTCTTTCAGAATTTTCCACAGTTTGTTGTGATCCACACAGTCAAAGGCTTTGGCATAGTCAATAAAACAGAAATAGATGTTTTTCTGGAACTCTCTTGCTTTTTCCATGATCCTGCAGATGTTGGCAATTTGATCTCTGGTTCCTCTGCCTTTTCTAAAACCAGCTTGAACATGTGGAAGTTCACAGTTCACGTATTGCTGAAGCCTGGCTTGGAGAATTTTCAGCATTACTTTACTAGCATGTGAGATGAGTGCACTTGTGCGGTACTTTGAGCAATCTTTGGCATTGCCTTTCTTTGGGATTGGAATGAAAACTGACCTTTTCCAGGCCTGTGGCCACTGCTGAGTTTTCCAAATTTGCTGGCATATTGAGTGCAGCACTCTCACAGCATCATCTTTCAGGATTTGAAATAGCTCAACTGGAATTCCATCACCTCCACTAGCTTTGTTCATAGTGATGCTTTCTAAGGTCCACTTGACTTCACATTCCAGGATGTTTGGCTCTAGGTGAGTAATCACACCATCGTGATTATCTTGGTCATGAAGATCGTTTTTGTACAGTTTTTCTGTGTATTCTTGCCACCTCTTCTTAATATCTTCTGCTTCTGTTAGGTCCATACCATTTCTGTCCTTTATTGACCTGATCTTTGCATGAAATATTCCCTTAGTATCTCTAATTTTCTTGAAGAGATCTCTAGTTTTTTCCATTCTATTGTTTTCCTCTATTTCTTTACACAGATCACTGAGGAAGGCTTTCTATCACTCCTTGCTATTCTTTGGAACTCTGCATTCAAATGGGTATATCTTTCCTTTTTTCCCTTGCTTTTGGTTTCTCTTCTTTTCACAGCTATTTCTAAGGGCTCCTCAGACAGCCATTTTGCTTTTTTGCATTTCTTTTTCTTGGAGATGGTTTTAATCCTTGTCTCCTGTACAATGTCACAAACATCCCTCCATAGTTCATCAGGCACTGTGTCTATCGGATCTAATCCCTTGAATCTATTTCTCACTTCCACTGTATAATCATTAGGGATTTGGTTGAGGTCATACCTGAATGGTCTAGGGGTTTTCCCTACTTTCCTCAATTTAAGTATGAATTTGGCAATAAGGAGTTCATGATCTGAGCCACAGTCAGCTCCTGGTCTTGTTTTTGTTGACTGTATAGAGCTTCTCCATCTTTGGCTGCAAAGAATATAATCAATCTGATTTCAGTGTTGACCATCTGGTGATGTTCATGTGTAGAGTCTTCTCTTATGTTGTTGGAAGAGGGTGTTTGTTATAACCAGTGCATTCTTTTGGCAAAACTCTATTAGCCTTTGCTCTGCTTCATTCTGTACTCCAAGGCCAAATCTGCCTGTTACTCCAGGTGTTTCTTGAGTTCCTACTTTTGCATTACAGTCCCCTATAATGAAAAGGACTTCTTTTTCGGGTGTTAGTTCTAGAAGGTATTGTAGGTCTTCACAGAACCATTCAACTTCCAGCCTGAACTTTGTACTTCGATTAAAATAAATTTTAACTTCAAAAATCTGTAAGACAGTCATGAAAGCTGACCACATGAAGTCAGAGAGAAAATGTCAAAGCACTTTGTAAAGTAGGAAAAAATAAAAATTTATCTAATCACGATGCAATGTTAAGAGTAACTCATATCCAAGAAAGTCTCCCAAAGAAAACAATTTAAAATAGGGAAAAACTATTTAAAACACAACTACCTGAAGGGACTGGCAAGCAACCTGTACTAGGAATAAGCTGGACAGAAGTCAACCCCAGAAGAAGGAAGTGGCACCACGGTATATTCATACAGAAAAATACTTATCAATAAAAAGGAACAATACATGCTAGTTACTGAAGAATCTCACTGATATATACTAGTTACTGAAGAATCTCAAAAATACTATGCTGATGAAAAGAACAGGGTACACACTGGACAAATTCCATTTATATTAAGTTCTAGAATAGGCAAAATCTATGGTGAAAAAAAGAAAAAGAACAGTGTTTGCCTCTTCAAGTGGGAATAGAGGCAGGTACTACTAATCCAGGATTGAGGAAAAACAAACAAAGCATATACAGAAAGTATAGTTTATTCAAAGAGGGATAAAAGGCAACCCCAAACTGACACGAGTAATGAATGGCTGTTTATGAAACTGATAACATAAAATACAGAGAGAGAGAGCGTGCTATTTTAAGTAACTTTTAAACTTTTAACCTTGTATTCACAAGAATGTATATATATTTGTATGTATACACACACACACATGTTAAAAAAGACCTTTCATCATAAAAAATAATCTGAACTGATAGATGAGTAGAAAGATATAAGACAAAGCAAATATAGTAAAATATTAATTGTAGACTCTAGGTTGCAGATATATCCGTCTTCACAGTATAATTCTTTCAACATTTTATGTAAAGTTTTAATAATTTCTGTAGGTCAGAAAAGAATTACAAGGACATCTTGAACTTGCCCAGATGGATTTATATCAGCAATCATGCTGGTATTATAATTACAAAACTATTTTATATAATCATAGTATAAAACAAATATATATACAAATCAAATAAGGAAATATATTGCTCTTTCTTAGGAATTAAGATATTTAGTATAAGAAAAAGAGATACAAATACAAAGTAATTCAAAAAACTTATAAACATCAATATAAACTCATCAGTTTTTAAGTCTTTTCCATAGTTATACTGTTTACAAGGCCTAAAATTAGCAATCCCAATAAAAGTGAGCATACCTAATGCTCATATCTTGGTTTCAAATTACCATTGACCCTTAAAGCAGATCAAGACTCATTAAAGAAATGGCACACTCAAGGTCTAATGCACAGAAAATACAAGGCAAACCTGGGTCATCCTTTTGTGCCAGAAAGTAAGAAAGTTCCTAATGACTAATAGAGAAACAAGCCAAAAGGACAAAGAAGCCAGTTAAAAGGACCTTCCATTGAACATAATTGGGACAATTTAATCTATAAAAAAGATTAATGAATACAAATGATAATAACACATTGGATTAAAAAACCCCACAAATCTATGGAGACAGAAAGAAGAAGAATGCCCTTCCTTACAAAAGAATAATAGCCAAAAGTTATAGGAAAACAGAATATTATTAATAGATAATGACTATCGTGTAAAGTCCTAATAATTTAGGCAAGGATCATAAATGGATACTCCTCTCACATGCTGAAAATTCTCCAAGCCAGGCTTCAGGAATACGTGAACAGTAAAGTTCCTGATGTTCAAGGTGGTTTTAGAAAAGGCAGAGGAACCAGAGATCAAATTGCCAACATCCGCTAGATCATGGAAAAAGCAAGAGAGTTCCAGAGAAACATCTATTTCTGCTTTATTGACTATGCCAAAGCCTTTGACTGTGTGGATCACAACAAATTGTGGAAAATTCTGAAAGAGATAGGAATACCAGACCACCTGACCTGCCTCTTGAGAAATCTGTATGCAGGTCACGAAGAAACAGTTAGAACTGGACATGGAACAACAGACTGGTTCCAAATAGGAAAAGGAGTACGTCAAGGCTGTATATTGTCACCCTGCTTATTTAACTTCTATGCAGAGTACATCATGAGAAATGCTGGACTGGAAGAAGCACAAGCTGGAATCAAGATTTCTGGGAGAAATATCAATAACCTCAGCTATGCAGATGATACCACCCTTATGGCAGAAGAAGAACTAAAGAGCCTTTTGATGAAAGTGAAAGAGGAGAGTGAAAAAGTTGGCTTAAAGCTCAACATTCAGAAAATGAAGATCATGGCCTCCGGTCCCATCACTTCTTCATGGGAAATAGATGGGGAAACAGTGGAAACAGTGTCAGACTTTATTTTTTAGGGCTCCAAAATCACTGCAGATGGTGACTGCAGCCATGAAATTAAAAGATGCTTACTCCTTGGAAGAAAAGTTATGACCAACCTAGATAGTATATTCAAAAGCAGAGACATTACTTTGCCAACAAAGGTCCATCTAGTCAAGGCTATGGTTTTTCCTGTGGCCACGTATGGATGTGAGAGTTGGACTATGAAGAAGGCTGAGCACCGAAGAATTGATGCTTTTGAACTGTGGTGTTGGAGAAGACTCTTGAGAGTCCCTTGGACTGCAAGGAGTTCCAACCAGTCCATTCTGAAGGAGATCAACCCTGGGATTTCTTTGGAAGGAATGATGCTAAAGCTGAAACTCCAGTACTTTGGCCACCTCATGCGAAGAATTGACTCACTGGAAAAGACTCTGATGCTGGGAGGGATTGGGGGCAGGAGGAGAAGGGGACGACAGAGGATGAGATGGCTGGATGGCATTACTGACTTGATGAATGTGAGTCTGAGTGAACTCCAGGAGTTGGTGATGGACAGGGAGGCCTGGCATGCTGCGATTCATGGGGTCGCAAAGAGTCGGACACGACTGAGCGACTGAACTGAACTGATAAATGGATACAATCATTAAGTGAAAGCTTGTTGGATAACAGAATATTCTCCCAGCTGCAATGTAACAGCACAAAGATTACTTATGAATCATGAAGGGAAAGCTATTATAATATCACAAAGGAAAAATGTGCAACTGCTATTTAAACCAAGGGATCAAACTTAGCATTATTTAAAACAGTAAAATCAAGTATCATATTGTAACACAATGGCAGAATATACAGTATCCAATCTCAATTAGAAATATTATTGCAAAAGATGTTTAATCAGAATCTGACTAAGTTCCAACTTTCAGTTACAGCAAAAAATGAGAAAAAGTTCAATAATACCATAAACAATTAACTGATGGGAATTGGGGGAGGCCACCCAAAATATGCCAAAGTGGCATATTATTTTGAACTAAAGTTACCTGAGAAATAGTTCATGCAAGAACACCCTAACCCTCCTTTGTTCCCTTGAAAGCAGGAAACAAAGCTCCTATGGGAAGATCCCCTCCCTATGCCAGAGGATGGAGGTATTTTTATTGCCTGAGACACATAGTTTGGGGCAGAGAAGCTGTATATGCAAACTTCATTACTTCTTCACTAATTTGCTACTCTAAGCTCAAATCCCATTGTTTTCTCAAATCTTCACAAATAATTTACTCTTTGTCCAAAAAGGTATATAAAATAAATCACCTGCTTTGGTCAATTTTTGAATCTTTTAGTTATGTTCAGTTCAGTCGCTCAGTCATGTCCAACTCTTTGCAACCCATGAACCACAGCACGCCAGGCCGCCCTGTCCATCAACTCCTGGAGTCCACCCAAACCCATGTCCATTGAGTCAGAGATACCATCCAACCATCTTATCCTCTTGTCATCCCCTTCTCCTCCTGCCTTTAATCTTTCCCAGCATCAGGGTCTTTTCAAATGAGTCCACTCTTCGTATCAGGTGGACAAAGTATCAGAGTTTCAGCTTCAATATCAGTCCTTCCAATGGACACCCAGGACTGATCTCCTTTGATATCCCTGCAGTCCAAGGGACTCTCAAGAGTCTTCTCCAACACCACAGTTCAAAAGCATCAATTCACTGGAGCTCAGCTTTCTTTACAGTCCAACTCTCACATCCATACATGACCACTGGAAAAACCATAGCCTTGACTAGATGGACCTTTGTTGGCAAAGTAATGTCTCTGCTTTTTAATATGCTGTCTAGGTTGGTCATAACTTTTCTTCCAAGGAGTAAGCGTCTTTTAATTTCATGGCTGCAATCACCATCTGCAGTGATTTTGGAGCCCTAAAAAATAAAGTCTGATATTGTTTCCACTGTTTCCCCATCTATTTGCCATGAAGTGATGGGACAAGATGCCATGATCTTAGTTTTCTGAATGTTGAGCTTTAAGCCAACTTTTTCACTCTCCTCTTTCACTTTCATCAAAAGGCTCTTTAGTTCTTCTTCTGCCATAAGGGTGGTATCATCTGCATAGCTGAGGTTATTGATATTTCTCCCAGAAATCTTGATTCCAGCTTGTGCTCCCTCCAGCCCAGCGTTTCTCATGATGTACTCTGCATATGAGTTAAATAAGTAGGGTGACAATATACAGCCTTGATGTACTCCTTTTCCTATCTGGAACCAGTCTGTTGTTCCATGTCCAGTTCTAACTGTTGTTTCCTGACCTGCATACAGGTTTCTCACAAGGCAATCAAGTGTTCTGGTATGGGACCACCATATATACAAAATTAAAAAATTTTTTCTCTTACTACTCTGCCTTGTATTAGCCCAGTCTAAAGAAATCAGAGGGCCAAATGGAAAATTTTTCCCTCCCCTATGCAGACAAATATAAAATGCAGAATATTTTTAGAGGATATTTTTAAAAGTCTAGAATCTTCAAAGCATCAATGACAAAGAGTTTTTAGAAAATGGTAAAATGGGGGGCGGTCCTAAGATGGCGGAGGAATAGGACGGTGAGACCACTTTCTCCCTCAGAAATTCATCAAAAGAACATTTCAACGCTCAGTAAATTCCACAAAACTTCTGAATGCTAGCAGAGGACATCAGGCATCCAAAAAAGCAGATCATTGTCTTCAAAAACATGTAGGAAAAAATATAAAAGACGAAAAAAGAGACAAAGGAGGTAGGGAGGGAGCTCCGTCCCCGGAAGGGAGTCCAGCCCCGGGAAGGGTGTCTTAAAAAGAGAGAAGTTTCCAAACACCAGGAAACACTCTCACTGCTGAGTCTGTGGTAAGCCTTGGAAGCACAGAGGGCAACATAACAGGGAAGAAAAATAAATAATTAAAACCAACAGATTACGAGCCCAACGGTAACTCCCCCAACAGAGAAGCAGTGCAGACGCCTGCATCCACCACTAGCAAGTGGGGGCTGGGCAGGGAGGCGCGGGCTGCAGTGCTTTTTAAGAATCGGGCTGGAGTGCCCTGAGTGTAACCAGAGCGAACTAACTTGGGCTAGCATACCAGACTGTGGGATAGCTACCACACGAAAAGCTCTAACATAAGACACCACCAGGACCGCGCACAGAACAAAGGACAGAACAGAAATAGCCGGCTGCAGACCATCCCCCTCCAGTGACAGGCAGCCAGAGCCGTAAGGGCTGGAAGGGGGCAATCGCAGCCCTGGAGAGACTTTACCTACCAAACTGCAAGCAGGCTTCTTTGCTAAGACTTCTGGGGGTTCTGGACAGTCACCATCTGCCTCATAAGGGGCGCCAGCGGTACACCCAGAAAACTGAGCAGCAGAGATGGGAAAGGCGGTAAGTCACAACGACCGTGCTCGCCAAACACCTGAACTACTCGGACCTGGGAAGGGCACAAAATGCAGGCCCAACCGAATCTGCACCTCTGACAGCTACCTGAGAGCCGAGCCTGAGCAGCATAGACCGGGGAGGTACATGCAGCCTAGGGCCGGCCTCAGACGGTTCCCGGCAGTGCAACGTTGAGCCTGAATGGTGTGTGCCGTGAGCAGGGGCAGGCCCAGCATGGCTGAGACACTGTGAGCACACAACAGTGTTATTTGTTTGCAGCATCCCTCCCTCCCCACAGCGCGACTGAACAAATGAGCCTTAAAAAAAAAAAAGTGTCCACCACCACCCTCCTTGTGTCAGGGCAGAAATCAGACACTGATGAGACCAGTAAATAGAAGAAGTTAAACAGAGGGGGAACCGCCTTGGAAGTGACCACATACTGCCCACAACACCAGAGAAAGTCCCAGATATATCTTTACTATTTTTTCGATCATTCTTTTTTTTTGTTTGTTTTGTTGATGTTTGTTTTTTCTTTCTTTTTTAACTTTTTAAAATTTTTAACTCCTCTATTTCTCCTTTAATTTTTATTTTTATAACCTACTATTACTTTAAAAAGAAAAACCCTATTTTTAAAGCAAATGCCGTATATTTTTTTGTGTGGTGGTTGTTGTTTTTTAATAATTCTTGTAACTTTGTGTTTTTTATTTCCTCTTCTTTTCTTTAATATTGTATTTTTGAAAATCCAAACTCTAGATTTTTAATCTTTGTTTTTTGGTATTTGTTGTCAATGTTGTACATTTATAAACCCAATCTTCAGTACCCAATTTTACCTAAGAGTGACATTACTGGCTTGACCACTCTCTCCTCCTTTGGACTCTCCTTTTTCTCCACCAGGTAGTCTCTGTCTCCTCCCTCCCTCTTCTCTTCTCTACCCAACTCTGTGAATCTCTGTGTGTTCCACACGATGGAGAACACTTAGGGAACTGGTTCCTGGCTGGATCTCTCTCTCCTTTTCATTTCCCTCTTTTATCCTCCTGGCCACCTCTGTCTACTTCCCCCTTCTCCTCTTCCCTGTATAACTCCGTGAACACCTCTGAACGGTCCAGACTGTGGAGCACACATAAGGAAGTGACTATTGACTAGCTTGCTCTCTCCTCTTTTGATCCCACCTCATCTTATTCCAGTCACCTCTAACTACCCCAACCCTCTTCTCTGCTCCATGTAACTCTGTGAACCTCTCTGAGTGTCCCTCAATGTGGAGAAACTTTTCATCTTTAACCTAGATGTTTTATCATTGGTGCTGTACAGATGGAGAAGTCTCGAGGCTACTGTAAAAATAAAACTGTAAACCAGAAGCAGGAGGCTTAGGTCCAAATCCTGAGAACATCAGAGAACTCCTGAATCCAGGGAACATTAATCAATAGGAGCTCATCAAACGCCTCCATACCTACACTGAAACCAAGCACCACCCAAGGGCCAACAAGTTCCAGAGCAAGACATACCACACAAATTCTCCAGCAACACAGGAACACACCCCTGAGCTTCAATATACAGGCAGCTCAAAGTTACTCCAAAACCACTGACATCTCATAACTCATACTGGACACTTCATTGCACTCCAGAGAGAAGAAACCCAACTCCACCCACCAGAACTCCGACACAAGCTTCCCCTACCAAGAAACCTTGACAAGCCACTGACACAACCCCACCCACAGCAAGGAAGCTCCATAATAAAGAGAACTCCACAAATTCCCAAATTACAGAAAGGCCACCCCAAACGCAGCAATATAACCAAGATGAAAAGACAGAGGAATACCCAGCAGGTAAAGGAACAGGAGAAATGCCTACCAAACCAAACAAAAGAGGAGGAGATAGGGAATCTACCTGAGAAAGAATTCCGAATATTGATAGTGAAAATGATCCAAAATCTTGAAATCTAAATGGAATCACAGATAAATAGCCTAGAGACAAGGATTGAGAAGATGCAAGAAAGGTTTAACAAGGACCTAGAAGAAATAAAAAACAGTCAATATACAATGAATAATGCAATGAATGAGATCAGAAACACTCTGGAGGCAACAAATAGTAGAATAATGGAGGCAGAAGATAGGATTAGTGCAATAGAAGATAGAATGGTAGAAATAAATGAATCAGACAGGAAAAAAGAAAAATGAATTAAAAGAAATGAGGACAATCTCAGAGACCTCCAGGACAATATAAAATGCTCAAACATTAGAATTATAGGAATCCCAGAAGAAGAAGACAAAAAGAAAGACCATGAGAAAATACTTGAGGAGATAATAGTTGAAAACTTCCCTAAAATGGGGAAGGAAATAATCACCCAAGTCCAAGAAACCCAGAGAGTTCCAAACAGGATAAACCCAAGATGAAACACCCCAAGACACATATTAATCAAATTAACAAAGACCAAACACAAAGAACAAATATTAAAAGCAGCAAGGGAAAAACAACAAATAACACATAAGGGGATTCCCATAAGGATAACAGCTGATCTCTCAATAGAAACTCTTCAGGCCAAGAGGGAATGGCAAGACATACTTAAAGTGATGAAAGAAAATAACCTACAGCCCAGATTACTGTACCCAGCTTCATTCAAATATGAAGGAGAAATCAAATGCTTTCCAGACAAGCAAAAGCTGAGAGAATTCAGCACCACCAAACCAGCTCTCCAACAAATGCTAAAGGATATTCTCTAAACAGGAAACACAAAAAGGGCGTATAAACCTGAACCCAAAACAATAAAGTAAATGGCAACGGGATCATACTTATCAATAATTACGTTAAATGTAAATGGGTTGAATGCCCCAACCAAAAGGCAAAGACTGGCTGAATGGATACAAAAACAAGACCCCTATATATGTTGCCTACAAGAGAACCACCTCAAAACAAGGGACACATACAGACTGAAAGTGAAGGGCTGGAAAAAGATATTCCATGCAAATAGAGACCAAAAGAAAGCAGGAGTAGCAATACTCATCTCCGATAAAATAGACTTTAAAACAAAGGCTGTGAAAGGAGACAAAGGCGGCCACTACATAATGATCAAAGGATCAATCCAAGAAGAAGATATAACAATTATAAATATATATGCACCCAACATAGGAGCACCACAATATGTAAGACAAATGCTAACAAGTATGAAAGGGGAAATTAACACTAACACAATAATAGTGGGAGACTTTAATACCCCACTCACACATATGGACAGATGAACTAAACAGAAAATTAACAAAGAAATGCAAACTTTAAATGATACAATAGACCAGTTAGACCTAATTGATATCTCTAGAACATTTCACCACAAAACAATGAATTTCACCTTTTTCTCAAGTGCTTACGGAACCTTCTCCAGGATAGATCACATCCTGGGCCATAAATCTAACCTTGATAAATTCAAAAAAATTGAAATTATTCCAAGCATCTTTTCTGACCATAATGCATTAAGATTAGATCTCAATTACAGGAGAAAAACTATTAAAAATTCCAACATATGGAGGCTCAACAACATGCTTCTGAATAACCAACAAATCACAGAAGAAATCAAAAAAGAAATCAAAATATGCATAGAAATGAATGAAAATGAAAACACAACAACCCAAAACCTGTGGGACACTATAAAAGCAGTGCTAAGGGGAAAGTTCATAGCAATACAGGCATACCTCAAGAAACAAGAAAAAAGTCAAATAAATAACCTAACTCTACACATAAAGCAACTAGAAAAGGAAGAAATGGAGAACCCCAGGGTTAGTAGAAGGAAAGAAATCTTAAAAATTAGGGCAGAAATAAATGCAAAAGAAGCAAAAGAGACCATAGCAAAAATCAACAAAGCCAAAAACTGGTTCTATGAAAGGATAAATAAAATTGACAAACCATTAGCCAGACTCATCAAGAAACAAAGGGAGAAAAATCAAATCAATAAAATTAGAAATGAAAATGGAGAGATCACAACAGACAACACAGAAATACAAAGGATCATAAGAGACTACTATCAGCAATTATATGCCAATAAAATGGACAACGTGGAAGAAATGGACAAATTCTTAGAAAAGTACAACTTTCCAAAAGTGAACCAGGAAGAAATAGAAAATCTTAACAGACCCATCACAAGCACGGAAATTGACACTGTAATCAGAAATCTTCCAGCAAACAAAAGCCCAGGTCCAGACGGCTTCACAGCTGAATTCTACCAAAAATTTAGAGAAGAGCTAACACCTATCCTATTCAAACTCTTCCAGAAAATTGCAGAGGAAGGTAAACTTCCAAACTCATTCTATGAGGCCACCATCACCCTAATACCAAAACCTGACAAAGATGCCACAAAAAAAGAAAACTACAGGCCAATATCACTGATGAACATAGATGCAAAAATCCTTAACAAAATTCTAGCAAACAGAATCCAACAACACATTAAAAAGATCATACACCATGACCAAGTGGGCTTTATCCCAGGGAGGCAAGGATTCTTCAATATCCATAAATCAATCAATGTAATTCACCACATTAACAAATTGAAAAATAAAAGCCATATGATTATCTCAATAGATGCAGAGAAAGCCTTTGACAAAATTCAACATCCATTTATGATAAAAACTCTCCAGAAAGCAGGAATAGAAGGAACATACCTCAACATAATAAAAGCTATATATGACAAACCCACAGCAAACATTATCCTCAATGGGGAAAAACTGAAAGCATTTCCCCTAAAGTCAGGAACAAGACAAGGGTGCCCACTTTCACTGCTACTATTTAACATAGTTCTGGAAGTTTTGGCCATAGCAATCAGAGCAGAAAAAGAAATAAAAGGAATCTAAACTGGAAAAGAAGTAAAACTCTCACTGTTTGCAGATGACATGATCATCTACATAGAAAACCCTAAAGACTCCACCAGAAAATTACTAGAGCTAATCAATGAATATAGTAAAGTTGCAGGATATAAAATTAACACACAGAAATCCCTTGCATGCCTATACACTAATAATAGGAAAGCAGAAAAAGAAATTAAGGAAAAAATTCCATTCACCATTGCAACAAAAAGAATAAAATACTTAGGAATGTATCTACCTAAAGAAACTAAAGACCTATATATAGAAAACTATCAAACACTGATGAAAGAAAACAAGGAGGACACTAATAGATGGAGAAATATACCATGTTCATGGATCGGAAGAATCAATATAGTGAAAATGAGTATACTACCCAAAGCAATCTACAGATTCAATGCAATCCCTGTCAAGCTACCAGCGGTATTTTTCACAGAGCTAGAACAAATAATTTCACAATTTGTACTGAAATACAAAAAACCTCGAATAGCCAAAGCAATCTTGAGAAAGAAGAATGAAACTGGAGGAATCAACCTGCCTGACTTCAGGCTCTACTATAAAGCCACAGTCATCAAGATAGTATGGTACTGACACAAAGACAGAAATATAGATCAATGGAACAAAATAGAAAAACCCAGAGATAAATCCACACACATGGACACCTTATCTTTGACAAAGGAGGCAATAATATACAATGGATTAAAGACAATCTCTTTAACAAGTGGTGCTGGGAAAACTGGTCAACCACTTGTAAAAGAATGGAACTAGAACACTTTCTAACACCATACACAAAAATAAACTCAAAATGGATTAAACATCTAAACGTAAGACCAGAAACTATAAAACTCGTAGAGGAGAACATAGGCAAAACACTCTCCGACATAAATCACAGGGGGATCCTCTATGATCCACCTCCCAGAATACTGGAAATAAAAGCAAAAATAAATAAATGGGATTTAATTAAAATTAAAAGCTTCTGCACAACAAAGGAAACTGTAAGCAAGGTGAAAAGACAGCCTTCAGAATGGGAGAAAATAACAGCAAATGAAGCAACTGACAAACAACTAATCTCAAAAATATACAAGCAACTTACGCAGCTCAATTCCAGAAAAATAAACGACCCAATCAAAAAACGGGCCAAAGAACTAAATAGACATTTCTCCAAAGAAGACATATGGATGGCTAACAAACACATGAAAAGATGCTCAACGTCACTCATTGTCAGAAAAATGCAAATCAAAACCACAATGAGGTACCATTTCACACCAGTCAGAATGGCTGCGATCCAAAAGTCTACAAGCAATAAATTCTGGAGCGGGTGTGGAGAAAAGGGAACCCTCGTACACTGTTGGTGGGAATGCAAACTAGTACAGCCACTATGGAGAACAGTGTGGAGATTCCTTAAAAAACTGCAAATAGAACTGCCTTATGACCCAGCAATCCCACTGCTGGGCATACACACCGAGGAAACCAGAATTGAAAGAGACACGTGTACCCCAATGTTCATCACAGCACTGTTTATAATAGCCAGGACATGGAAACAACCTAGATGTCCATCAGCAGATGAATGGATAAGAAAGCTGTGGTACATATACAATGGAGTATTACTCAGCCATGAAAAAGAATACATTTGAATCAGTTCTAATGAGGTGGGTGAAACTGGAGCCTATTACACAGAGTGAAGTAAGCCAGAAAGAAAAACACCAATACAGTATACTAACACATATATATGGAATTTAGAAAGATGGTAATGATAACCCTGTATGCGAGACAGCAAAAGAGACACAGATGTACAGAACAGACTTTTGGACTCTGTGGGAGAGGGAGAGGGTGGGATGATTTGGGAGAATGGCATTGAAACATGTATACTATCATGTAAGAAAGGAATCACCAGTCTATGTTTGATACAGGATACAGGATGCTTGGGGCTGGTGCACGGGGAAGATCCAGAGAGATAATATGGGGTGGGAAGTGGGAGGGGGGTTCAGGATTGGGAACTCATGTACACCCGTGGCAGATTCACGTCAATGTATGGCAAAACCAATACAGTATTGTAATGCAAAATAAAGTAAAAATTAAAATTAAAAAATAAATTATTGATTAATGACCAAAAAAAAAAAGAAAATGGTAAAATGATTAAAGAAACTAAAGAGACATAATCAAATGAATCTTGATTGAATTCTGATTTGAGAAAAGCAATTATAAACAATTTTCTTTTCACAACTAGGATAAACTGAATATTGACTGAATATTAGTTGATTATTATGGAATTCCTGTCAGTATTTTACATATGATAATCGTATTTAGGTTATGTAGGAAAATGTTCTTGTTTTTAGATGATACATGCTGAATTATTGAAGTATACATCCCATGTTGTCTGCTACTTATTTTCAAATGGTTCAACACAGACCAAGAAAAATGTGCATGTGTGCACATGCAGGCACGCGTGTGTGTATGAGTACAAAGATAAAGGTGGAAAAAGAGTGAACATATCTGGCAAACTTCCAGGTGGAGAATAAAGATGATGTCTATCATACTATTCTTATAAGTTTTTACATAGGAAATTTCACAATAAAAAATTGATTTTAAAAAGGTTAACAAAGTAGAGAATAAAAAAGGACAACTGAGAACATGGCAAGCATAGAGGCCAGCAAAAACAGTAAGAACCTAAGAACAAGGAATAAAGTAACAAGAAGAATAAGAAGTAACTGCCATATAATTAACATTATTAAATTATAAGCCCTATTTGTACATTATACACATGGAAGGGAGAATGGCACAAAACATTATGAAGCACAAATTAAACTGTTCTTAAATAATTATACAGCACTAGGTGTTCTGGGGGATACAAAGTAGAAAGAGAAAAGAATCAACATCAGTTGCATTGCCTTCAAGCTCTAGGCATCATTTCTGTTTCACCAATAAGTATGATCCATTGTCCCCATCTCCAAAAGTTTATCATGTAATTGAAAATACATATTCCAAAGAGAATATAGTATGTTATAGTGAGATATTCATGGTTCAAATGTTACTAGAACTAAGAGGAAGCAAATAATCATTTTTTGAGTCCTTACTATGAGCATAAGTAAGAAATGATCTTTTTTTGAACTCACTTATGAAGGAAACTTTGATGATGCAAGTAAGGTATGGCAGAACAAAAAAGGTCTGTAAAATGGAAACAGAAGATAGGACACTTCAGTATAAACAAAAGCAGGGGCAGGAAAACTCAAAAACCGTTTTGGGGATACAGACCAAGCATTTGGCTGAAATAAATTTGCAAAGTAGAAATTAACAAACTAATTTGTAAACTATTATGGAAGTAGTTTGAGATCAGACCACAAAAATCGTGGAATGCAGTGTCTATCTGAAGAATTTTAGTAAACTGAAAGCATTAGCTGTCTTTAAGAAGTGAACCAATAGAAGCAATTCTTTAAGGCTATACAGGCTTCCCAGGTGGAACAGTGTTAAAGAATCCACCTGGTAACGCAGGACACATAAGAGACACAGGTTTGATCCCTGGGTTGGGAAGATCCTCTGGAGTAGGGAAGATCCCCTGGAGTGGGGAAGATCCCCTGGGGTAGGAAATGGCAACCCACTCCAGTATTCTTGTCTGGAAAATTCCACAGACAAAGGAGTCTGGCACAGCGGTCAGAACACTGCAACAAACTAGGCACAATTCACATTGCACATGTGAGTATGCACGCGCATGCACGCACGTGCGCGCACACACACACACACACACACAGCTATAACATACAGAAAAAGGTGGTGAGTTTTACTCACCAATTAAAAGAGTAGCATATTGACAGACTGCTGTAAACAAGCAATCCTATCCTCTAAACTAAGGTCGTAAGCTGTCCACACTCTGCTTCTCACCCCTACTATCTACTGTCTACTCAACCAAGAAAGCTTTCTATATTCCACTTTATTGGGGGGTGGGGGGCTGCACTGGGTCTTCATTGCTGTGCGCAGGCTTTCTCTAGTGTGGCAAGTGGGGGCTACACTTCATTGAGGTACATGGGCTTTTCATTCTGGTGACTTCTCTTGTTGCAGAGCACAGGCTCTAGGGCTCACAGGCTTCAGGCATCGTGGGCTCCCAGGCTCTAGAGCACAGGCTTTGAGGCTCACAGGCTTCAGGCACCGTGGGCTCCCGGGCTCCAGAGCACAG